>NW_006408709.1:6438625-6439749 GCF_000296735.1 Chrysochloris asiatica | reverse complement strand
GGTGGAGGGTCAGAGAAAAAGAGGAAGACCCCCAACGAGATGGATCAGCCAGGTGGCATCATTGATGGACTCAAGTGTGGCAGCGGTAGTGAGGTTGGCTCAGGATCGGACATTGTTTCATTCTGCTGTGCATGGAGTCGCTATGAATCGGTTCCGACTCGATGGCACCTGACAACAAGAGTTGGTACCAACTGCATTGTGTACAACCACCACTACACCACCATTACCTATATTTCAGTAAATTATGTAGGAAAGTTTTCTTACATCTAAGAATTTGAAAGCATATTTTAAAATCTTTATGTAAAAGGGGTTTCAAAAAGTCTTTGGAAAAATGGCATTGAATGAAAATGGATTTTTCTATGAACTTTTTGAAGTCCTATCATATCCTTTTTAATAGTAACATAAATGTCTCTGATAGCAGGTTTAGTAAGCCTGGTATAAAACATATTTTGGATCAAGACTCACCAGTGAGTTTAGAAAAAATTATTATCTACCCTCTATCTTCCTTATAAGGAGCTATGGTAGTGCAGTGGTTACAACTTGGGCTGCTAACCTCAAGGTCAGTAGTTCGAAAGTGGGAGAAAAGAAGTTCTGTGGGAGAAAAATGCTTTCTGATACTATAAAGATTTACAGCCCCAGAAACCCTATGTAGGGTCACTATGAGTCGGAATTGACTCCATGGCACACCAAAACCACCATCTTCCTTCTAGCTCCATATTTTATCAATTATTTTATCTTAACCTCTTATTAAAATTTCAGGAGGAATTAAATAGTGACTCAGATTTCTTTCCAGTGAAATATTAATTCAAAAGGGCTATTTACAATCAAATTCCCTTGACAACTGCCTTAATAATCAGCTTCTTTAGGGAAGAAAGTCTGCTGTTCTTTAAAATTTATGTATTTAAATCTCAATTAATTTCCAATCTCCACTACTGCAAATGTAGTTCAAGTACTATCATTGCTTGGGCAAATACAGAGTATAGCATCCATATTTTTTCTTTATATGTATAGACAGGAATGAGTAACTTTCTGTGAGTTGAGTTACTAGTGAGGTATTGGCAGTTTCTCTAATCAGGAATTAATTTTCCAGTGGTGACAAATAGGCATGATATTTGTAAAGTTTC
>NW_006408709.1:6425475-6426717 GCF_000296735.1 Chrysochloris asiatica | reverse complement strand
TATCGATCTTTGTTTCTCTGTTTATATTTATTCCAAAATATTTCAGCCTTTGGTCAGCCATTGTAAATTATAATGCTTTCCTAATTTTCTTTTCAGTGCTGTCATAATTAGTATAGAAGAATCCAACTGATGTTTGTGTATTGATCTTATACCCTGTCATGTTGCTGAACCTTCCAGTGAGTTCTAGTGTATTGCTGAGTCTTTGGGGTTTTCTATACATAAGATCATATCATCTGCTAATAGAGAGAGTTTTACTTCCTCTTTGCCAATTTGGATGCCTTTAATTTCTCTATCTTGCCGTATATCTCTGGCTAAGTCTTCCAACACAATTTTGAATAGGAGTAGTGATAAAGGACATCCTTATCTGGTTCCTGTTCACAAAGGGTTGGTTTCATTTTCTCTCCATTGAGAGTGATGTTGGCTGTTGGTTTTGTAGACATACTTTTAATTATGTTGAGAAATTTCCTTTCAATTTCTACTTTGGTGAGTGTTTTTATCAGGAATGGATTTTGGATTAATCAAATGCCTTTTCTGTATCAATTAATATGATCATGTGTTTTTTTTTTTATGTGTTGGATTACATTGTTTTTCTAATATTGAACCATTCTTGCATCTCTGGTATGAATTCCATTTGGTCATGATGTATTATCTTTTTGATGTGTCTTTTAATTCTGTTGGCTAAGATTTTGTTGAGTAGTTTTGCATCTATGTTCATGAGTGATAATTGTAATTTTCTTTCTTAGTGATGTCCTTCCCTGCTTTTGGTATGAGGATTATGCTTGCTTCATAATAATGTATTAGAAAAATTTCCATCATTTTCTACATACTTGAATAATTTTAGTAGAATTGGTGATAACTCTTCTCTGAATTTTTTTTTTTCCCCTATTGCTTCTGTTGCGACATCACTCATGTGGTTTCTTATGTGTGTTATTTGTGTCTTTTTCCCTTTTTTCTCTTGTTAGGTTTGCCAATGATTTGTCAATTTTATTAATCCTCTCGAATAACCAGCTCCTTGTCTTGTTGATTCTTTCTAAAGTTTTTCTGTTTTATATCTCATTTATTTCTGCTCCAATCTTTATTTCTTTTCCTCTGTTGACTAAAGGTTTTCTTTGCTGGCCTGTTTCTAGTTGTTGGAAATGTTGTGTTAATGTGTTGATTTGGAGTCCTTCCTATTTTTGGATGTGAGCATTTATTGCAATAAACTGTCCTCTCAGCACTACTTTTGCTGTGTCCCAAAGATCT
>NW_006408709.1:6409662-6424778 GCF_000296735.1 Chrysochloris asiatica | reverse complement strand
ATGTTCAACTTGCAGACTGTATGTTAAAGGATCTTGTTTCCTTTTCCATTCTGCTACTCTCTCTCTTAACAGGTGCATTTAATCTGTTGACATTCAGTGTAATTATCAATAGGTATGTTTGTATTTTTGTGGTGCTGCTGGTTTCTTTGTTCTGAATGCCTTCCTGTGCTGAGTTCATGTTTTTTGTGTTCTTTCTTATCAATTTCTTCAGAGTTTTAATGTTCCCATGGTCTTCTTGGATTTTCATTTTCTTGGTGAGTGGTAAAGTATAGTTTTCTTTGAGGTTACCCTATATTCTCTTAACTTTTTCAACTTTTTTAAAACAGTCTATTTTATTCTGCAATCTGTCTAACCTCTTCACCACCTGGGTCTCTGTTCCTATGAGTTTACCTTCTTTTACATTGTAATTGTTTTGATCATAAACTGACTTCTCGAATCCTCTGAATTTTCTCTAATAGTTTTGTTCTGTTCTGAACTCTTCTATTTGTCATTGAGATCCCGGTGATGCTGCCACATATGTCAATCTCTGGTTTTTGTCTGTTGTTGTTGGTTCTTAATCCAAGAACTTCCTTAAGATTGTTTTGAAGTTATGGCTTGGCTTTGGAAAAAAATCTCTTAACTTCTGTTTATCTGGGAATGTCTTTATTACACTTTCATATTTGATTGACAGCTTTGCTGGGTAGATGATTTTTAGTTGGCAGTTTTTCTTTTAGGGTTTTGTATATGTCTCCCCATTGCCTTCTTGCCTGCATGATTTCTGATGAGAGATCAGGGCTTAATCTTATTTGCTTGCTTTTGTAAGTAACACTTCTCTTTTCCCTAGCTGCTCTCAGTATTTTCTCCATGTCCTTGATTTTGGCTAGCTTGATTATGACATGTCTTGAAGACTTTCTTTAGGGGTCTCTCCATCCTGTGGTTAATTCAGATTCTTGAATGCTTATCAGTTTTTCTTTTATAATATTAAGGATTTTTTTTTTTTTTTTCCTCAGCATCTCTTCAACTATTTCCTTTGTGGTCTTCTGTTCTCCTTCACGCTCTGGAACTCTAGTAACTCTTAGGCTATGCCTCTTTATGTTGTACCACATGAATCTTAGACTTTCTTCAGATATTTTTAATCCTTTTGTCTGTTTGCTTTTTTATCTTAGCAGTGCTGAGAGATTTGTCTTAAAGTTCACTGGTTCTGGCTTCCATCTCTTCATTTCTACTGCTTAGCTCTTTCAATATAGTGCCTGTTTCTGATATTTCATTATTAATAATTTGATTTTTTTTTTTTTTTGGCACATTTTGAGTTGTTCCCAATGCTATTTATATCTTATTTGATTGCTACTATAGCGCTTTCCTGATTTCTTCCTTATTCTTTTCCTACTCCTCTGTGGAACATTTGAATGCATCTCAGTATCATTCTCCTAATTCCTTCTCAGGCAGTTACAAACCTGGCTTTCAAGGCTGCCTGAGAAATTTCAAGATGTTATCGTTACTCCTTATGACATAACTCAAGATTTAATTTTTTACACCATTCCTTTTTTGTATGTCTCTCTTACCTCTCCTCAAGTCTGTTCAGATGTTTTTCCTGCTGAGAAACTCCCAGGGCTGGCCAACGTCATTTTTGAAAACTCTCCTGTTTTAAGCTGTTTCTGTTGACTCCTCCCCTTTCTTTGATTCTCAGCCCAGTGGTCTTTGCTGAGCAGATCCATGCACATGTTTAGTAGAATCTTCCAGGGCTGGGTGGGATGTCCACTCAGTCGGACACCCCTGTCGTGGCACCCCTGTCATCACCAGAGTGGAGGTGCACAGATAAAGACAAATAAATAGAAAAAAATATATAACCATACCTTTACCACTGATGATCTGCCAGACCTCTATGGTGGGAGCACTTCTTTGATCCTGCAACCTCTCCCTCATTTCCAGGATAAATGTTCTGGGAGCTGCTGGCATCTACATATCAGAAAACACCACCTTTCTTACTTCTGCTACAAATTCCACTAGCCTTCAATCCATTTGAATATTTCTTTGTATGTAATTCAGCGTTCTGTGACTATCCCCTGAATCTGTTTGGTTCGATATTCTGTCAGAGATATTTCCATGGTATCTCTCCCTGTTCTGCAATTCTCATTAAATTTTCATAAGAGGTTTTTATTTCTGTGTACTCATCAAAGGTGTTTGGGTTATATATATATATATCATGAACTTTGCAGCACCTTGTAGCTATTTTATGTGACAATAACCACAAAAAATTTTATCACTACTCAAAAGGACATAAAGTTTTGCATGGCTAAATTGGTTTAAGTGAAGTTTTCACCATATCTCAATAATCTATTTGCATCTAATATGTTTCCTTTACACTCTATTTCCACAGAAAATGTTGAAATTTTTCATTTCCTCTCCTGCTTAAATATTTCAAAGTGTTCTGGGTGCTTTTGTGTCCTAAACCCAATGCCATTGGTTCCATCTTGCCTCACAGCCACCCTATACAGCATTTTTAGGCTGTAAATATTTACGGGAACAGAGCCTCATCTTTCACCCAGGAAGGGCCTGTGGTTCAAACTGTGGTTAGTAAACCTCTTGCTTTTCCTACAGTACTGTCATCAACATATTGTCATAGGGCCTACACCATCAGATTATCACAATCTTTCTGGTATTAAATAAGATTATTCTCTCCCTCAGTGACAACTTTTTGTTTATTCCAACACTTGGTCTTTGGGATTCTTTCATTTCTTAGGATGCAATGAAATCTTCTCAACTACTTTTTATCCCTATGCCTCTCTTTGGAGTCCTGTTGTGTTGCTATTGGTTAATGTGCTGGATTTCAAGGTCACTTTGAACCACACAGGTGGCAGTTCAAGCTCACCAGCCTGTTCTAGGAAGTCCTATACAGGATCACTATGGGTTAGAACTGACTTCACAGCACTTAACAGCAAACAACAACATGCCTTTCTTTAACATACTTTATTTATGTCCATGTAATTTAGGCCCTAAACACATGTAAATTTTAGTAGAAATCTTCCTAAACCTACAGATCAGTTTTGGATTTTCTGTTAATGCACATTGAAATTTTCCCACATAATAATCCTGTTTGCTATGTTAATTGGTCTATTTGAAATGCCTAGTACTCATTATCTCCTTACTACATTGTTGTTGATGTTGTTAAGTGCCATCAAGTTGGTTCCGACCCAAAGCGACCCTGTATAGGGTTTCTGAGGAGAAGCTGGTGAGATTGAGCTACCAACCTTGTAGTTCAAATGACTTTGCAGTCTGGTGCATTAACCCACAGTGCCACACCAGGACTCCACTTATAGCATAGTGCACATAAAATAAATTTATTAAAGAAATTATGTCAGATAGTTTGGAAAGATACAAATAAAGTATCAGTAAGAATAATTTTGTAAACCAACAATTGAGTTTTCCAACCCCTGAAATATGGGTATTATCCAAACACAGCAATGCGTTTCAAACTACATCTTGAAATGTTCTTTTTGGTGATGAATGTGATGTGATTCCATTCCTCTTGAATTTGTTGTTTGTGGCACAGTAAACCATATGATTGTCTATTTAAAAATGCACAAAACCAGTCCATTTCAGGTCACTCATACCTAGGATATTGATCTTTATGTGTTTTATTTCATTTTTAATAACTTCTAATTTTCCTGCATTTATACTTCATATGTTCCATGTTCTGATTATTAGTGGATGTTTGCAGCTGTTATAATTTTGAATAGTGCCCTACCAGCAAATAAAGGTCCCTAAAAATTTACTCTATTTATTTGATCACAGTCAACTCTACTTTGAGAGGCAGCTTTTCACCAGTCATGTTTTTAGTGCCTTTTAATCTCAGGGTGTCATTTTCTGAAACTATATCTGATAATATTCTGATGCTATTCATAATGTTTTCATTGACTAAAATTTCAGAATTAATACGGCTCTCCTTCTTCCTATTCTGTCTCAGTCTGTAAACTCAACTGAATCTTGTCCACTTTGGGTGACACTGTTGGTATTTAAAATAGCAGTGGCATAGTTTCCAGCATCGCAGCAACATGTAAGCTACCACAATATAACAAACTGACAGACAAGTGGTAAAAAAAAATCATAGGCATCACATAAGTTGTTATATAGTTGTAAGCTAGATGGAAGGGTTGGGCAGGTGGTCAAGGAGAGAAAAGCCATCAATATTGATCAGTGAAGAATATGAGGTCATTTGAGGGGTTTTCAAAAAGTTCCTGAAAAAGAGAATGAAAAGGTAATGTAATTTTTCCAGGAAATGTTAAAACCCACTTTTATATTAGATATAATATCCTGTATTCAACAACATATAGATTCTTTATAAAAAGAGATAAGTGAGTCTCTTCAATTTGGCTTAAATATTGTATTAGGTTATAGGGAATATTTTAGTACATGAACGTTAGCTCCATCAGCCATCCTTCTCTTCTTATTTCTTACTATGCATTGTATCCATATTTTCACAAATGTAACCAAGTCTTCTTTAAGACAGGTAGATGATAGGTTCCATATACATTTTAAATTAAAGAAATCGATGAGGAATAAAATATATTTATATTCAGTTATCACGTTTAGGTTGCTCAAGATGAACCCAATCATACTAAATTCAATTGCTACACTAGAAAGAATTCAATAACTGAAATGTATTAACAAAATACCTGAAAAATTCAGGAAAAGTAATTACTACACTCATAATATGAATAGTTTAAAATTAAAGGTATACACCTAAAAAAGCCACCAATAAGTGCTGGCTGAGGTATTGTAATCAGATAGAAAGCATTAGAATATATCTTTTATGTAACCAAAAAGAGCACTCAAATAGTTTTGAAAATTGAATTCTGATGGTAGAAATATTAGTTTTTTTATTTGTTTGCATATTTTATTTTCTCTATTTTAACAAACTGTCCCTAAATATTATTGGCTTATAACAACAAACATATATACATTACATACAATACAGCAACACCTGTAGATAATTGTTGGTTGCATGCTATGGTTCTGCTTCACATATCTTCTGTATATGGAATCTAGGCTAAAGATGGATATCTGGGCATGTTATTGTTAAGGAACAGGGAAAAGAGAGAAAGAAGGCAGAAACATACAATAACTCTTAAGGCACTATAATATGTAACTTCTCTTCCTTTTCCTTTTGACAAAGTAAGTAAGAGTTTGGCAACAACACAAAAATTTCATACCACACACAAAAGCAAGCAAGACCCATGGCAATGGTTGGGAAGATATGAACTTATTATAATAGTGGCAACAAATTAAGTTTTGAGCAATAATAAAATCTACCACAGTGGCATAGTTACAGATAATGTTTCTAAAAATAATCCAGTTTATATTTCTTGAAATTTTTAAGTTGTGGCATGCAGCTAAATTTGTATTTGAATCAAATATAGTGACAGTGATGCAAAAAGAAAAAAAGCAAGTATGAATTCTATATTTATAAATGGGAAATAAAAGGTTGATTTATTAAACTTCTTAGTAAATAATTTGGAATTGTGTCCCAATGAAACTCTGGGGCACATTTTTCAAAACATATTTAAAGAACACTTAAAGCTAAAAAGATTAATCATCCAGAAAAACATTTCATGGCAAGTAAGTCATGTCAAACATTATTGACATTACATATCTGAATATCAAAAGCTATCTGACAATTTCTTATAATATTACTGTGGATTAGAATTCAATAAAATAAGCTGTCATTCATCAACACTTAATTCATATTTTCATCTTGTGCACAAAAACATCAGAAAATTGGACAAATATTTTGAATTTTAAATACTTTTTCAATAAAACTTGGCCTAAAGAAGCAAGGCAGGAGCAGAAGCATAACAAAATGACAATGCAATTATAACTTTAATATTTAGTATTATAGTACTGGAGAGTCTTGTGGTTCTATAGGAAAAACACTGGACTGCAAACCACAATGTCAGTAGTTTGAGTCACCAGCCACTCCACATAAGAAAGATGAGGATTCTGTTGCTGCAGAGATTGGTAGCCTCAGAAATCTTTTACAGAACTGCTATGAGTTGGAGTCAACTTGACAGGACTTAATATCCCACCACCAGAGTACTAAACTGGAGGTTTTAAAAGTCTTAAATACTTTATCTCTAAATAATCCTGGATGTTCTGTCAAGGCTACAGGTAAAGCAAATTCACTTTAAAGAGAAGGAACCCTTTATAATTAGGGACACAGAGTCTGAAAATAACCATAGTTTGGCAATAAATACCAAGAGTCTATATTTTACAGTAGATTAGTAGTAATCAGTTACTTTGAAGTGAAGTACTCCAGATAGTTCAGCAGTTTTTTGTTTTTTTTTCAATGTTCATTCTTATTGACATCAGATATATTGAAATTCATTACATCTGAAATAATTTTCTCCCTGTACTTGTGCCCCTTTAACTTGATTCTGCTTCATAATGACCTATTATTGTTGTTAAGTGGCATCTAGTCTAGCCATAATATCCATATGCCTGCAAGGAAGACTAGTTAATACTACTATTATTCAAATTTATGCACCAACCACTGCAGTCAGTGATGATGAAATTGAAGAATTCTACCAACTTCTTCAGTATGAAATTGAGCAAACATGAAATGAAGATGTATGGATAATTACTGTTGATTGTAATACAAAGGAGGAAACAAAAAGGAAGATCAATAGTTGGAAAACAGGGTCTTGGTTATAGAAATGATGTTGGAGATTGCATGATAGAATTTTGCAAGACCAATGACGTCTTCATTGCAAATACCTTTTTTTTTTAAAGCAAGTGGACCTCACCAGATGGAATACACAGAAATTAAATTGACTACATTTGTGAAAAGAGATGGTAGAAAAGCTCTAAATCATCAGTCCAAACAAAGCTGGTGAAAACTGTGTAACAGACATTCAATAATCAATCTCTCATATTCAAGTTTAGGCTGAATCTCAAGAAAATTAAAACAAGCCCATGATATAAAATATGACCTTGAACACATCCCACCTGAATTTAAACATTATATGAAGAACAGAGTTGATGCAGTACATAATAAAGACTGAAGACCCAAAGAGATGTTTTATGAAATGATGATCATAGAGGAAGAAAGCAAAAGGTCATTAAGATGACAAGAAATAAAGAAATATGGATGTCAGAAGACACTGTGAATATTGTTTCCCAGTGTAGAGATGTTAAAGCAAATGGAAGAAATGGGGAGGTAAAATAGCTGAATAGAACATTTCAAAGGACAGCAAAAGAAGAAAAAGTTAAATATCATAACAAAATATAAAATGCCTTGGAGTTAGCAAACCGAAAGGCAAGAACACAAAGAGCATTTCTGAAGTTGAGGGAACTGAAGAAAATTCAAGCTTCGTCTTGAAGTATTGAAGGACCCTATGGACAAAATGAAGATGAAAGGAGTACACAGAGTCATTGTACCAAAAAGAAATGGTCGATGTTCAACCATTTCAAAAGGTAGCATATAATCAATAGCCAATGATCCTGAAGGAAGAAGTCCAAAGTGCATTGAGGCCACCAGCAAAAAAACAAGACACTAGAAATTGATGGAATCCAAATTAAAATCTTTTAACAAAGTGATGCAGCACTAGAGGCAATCACTCACTCATCTATGCCAGGGAATTTGGAAGACAACTAATGGCCAACTGACTTGTAGAGATCTGTATTTGTACCCATTTCAAAGAAAGGAGACCCAAGGGAATGAAGAAATCATCGGACACTATTATCCCATGCAAATAAACTATTAGTAAAGGCAATACAAAAATGGCTGCAACTATGCATTGACAGACGACTTCCAGAGGTTCAATCCAGTTTCAGAAGAGGACATAGAACCAGGGATATTATTGTTGACATTAACTGGATCTTGGCTGAAAGCAGAGAATACCAGAACCATGTTTACTTGTGCTTTATTGATTAAGCAAAGGTTTTTGATTGTGTGTATCATAACAAGCTATGAATAACATTAAAAAAGTATGGATATTTTGAAACACTTAATTATATTCATAAGGAACCTGTATATAGAACAAGAGGCAGTTGTTTAAACAGAACAAGGGAACACCAAATGTTTTAAAATTAGGAAAGGTGTTGTATTCTTTCATCGTATTTATTTATTCTGCATGCTGAACAAAAAATCTGAGAAGCTGGATTATATGATGATAAACATGGCATCAGGATTGGAGGAAGGTTAATTAACTATCTATTATATGCAGATGATACAACCTTGCTTGCTGAAAGCAAAGAAGACTTAAAATACTTATTGATGAAGGTAAAAGAGCACAGCCTTCTGTATGGGTTGCACCTCAATGTAAAGAAAACAAATATCCTCACCACTGGACAAATAAATAACATCCATATCAATGGAGAACAGATTGAAGTTGTCAGGGATGTCAATTTGCTTGGATCAACCATCAACACTCATGGAAGCAGTGGTCAAAAAATCAAATGATGCATTGCATTGGACAAATCTGCTGCACAAGACCTCTTTAAAGTGCTGAAGAACAAACACGTCAGTTTGAGGACTAAGGTGCGCCTGACAAAAGCCATGGTATTTTCAACCACCTCATATGCATGGGAAAATTGGATAATGAATAGAATTTATGCATTTGAGTTATGGTGTTGGAGAAGAATATTGAAAGTACCACGAACTGCCAAAAGAGCAAATAGATCTCTGTTGGAAGAAGTACAGGCAGAGTGCTCCTTGGAAGCCAGGATGGTCAGAGTTCATCTTTAATACTTCAGACATATTGTCAGGAGGGATCAGTCACTGAAGAAGGATATAATGTTTAATAAAGTAGAGGGTCGTGAAAAAACAGGAAGATCCAATGAGATGAATTGGCACAGTGGCAGCATCAATGGGCTCAAACGTAGCAACAGTTGTGAGGTTGACCCAAGATTGGGCATTGTTTTGTTCTGTTGTGCATAGGGTTGCTATGAGTCAGTACCGACTTGAGTGCACCTAACAATGACAACAAAAATGGATAAAATATTGAAATATGCAGGAAGCATCAAAAAAAGATGGAATGAATGCACATAGTCACTATAACAGAAAGAAGTGATTGATATTCAACCATTTCCAGAGTAAGCATATTATCAAGAACCAATGAAAGTGAAGGAAGAAATTGAGGTGCATTGAATGCATTAGTGAAAAAAGGTGGCACCAGGACCTGATGAAATTCAAATTGAAATCTTTCAACAAACTGATGTAGCACTGGAGGCACTCACTCATCTATGCCAAGAAATTTGGAAGACAGCTATCTGGCCAAATCACTGGAAGGGATTCATATTTGTGCCCATAAACAGAATGAAAAACATCACTGGACAATATCATCACTATCACATGGCAGTAATTTTTTTCTAAAGACTGCAACCATATATTAATTGTGAGTTTTCAGTGTTTCAATTCAGATTCAGAAAAGAATATGGAACAAGGGATATCATTTGGTGATAACAGATGGATTTTAGCTGAGATCAGAGAATACCAGCAAGATGCTTACATGTGCTTTATTGACTATGCAAAGGCTTTCAATTTTGTGGATCATGACAAACTGTGGACAACCTTGTGGAAAATGAGAATTGCTGAACACATCACTGTGCCCATAGGGAACCTGTACATAGAGCAAGACGCAGTTGCTCAAACAAAAAAAGGGAACACCAAATGGTTTGAAGTTAGGAATGGTCTGTGCAATGGTTGTGTTCTTTCACCACACTTATTCAATGTGTATGTTGAGCAAACAATCTGAGAAGATGAATTGTATGAAGGAAAACATGACTTCAGGATTGGAGGAAGACTCATTCACAAACTGTAATATGCAGATGATAAAACCTTGCTTGTTGAAAGCAAAGAGGGCTTAAAATACTTACTGATAATGATTTACAGCCACAGTCTGGGTTACATAGTAATGTAAAGAAAAGAAAACCCTCACCACTGAACCAATAAACAACATACATATAAATGGAGAAAAGATTGAAGTTATCAAAAATCTCAATTTGCTAGGATCAACCATCAACTTTCAGCAGCAAGAAATCAAGAAATCAAAAGATGTATTGCATAAGGCAAATATGTTGCACAAGACCTCTTTAAAGTGCTCAAGAGCAAAGAAATCAGATTGAGGACTAAGGAGTGCCTGACCATTTTCACTTCATATACAGGTGAAAGTTGGACAGTAAATAAGAAAAACCATAGAAGAATTGATGCATTTGAGTTATGGTTTTGGAGGAGAATATTAAAAGTACTATGGGATGACAATAGAACAAACAGATCTGTGTTGGAAGAAATACAGACAGAATTGCTCTTGGAAGTCAGAATGGCCAGACTTCATCTCTCATACTTTGCACATATTATCAGGAAGGACAAGTCCTTAGGGAAGCATGTTATGTTTGGTGAAGTGGAATGGTGGAGAAAAAGAGGAAGACCCCAACAAGATGGATTGCCACAGTGGTAGAAGTTACAGGCTCAAGAATAGCAAAGATTGTGAAGTTGGCACATGACCAGGCAGTGTTTTGTTATGCTGTGAACAAGGTTGCTATGAGTCTGTACAGACTAATGGCACCTAATAACAACAGCAGCAACTTACTTGCAGGTATCTTGGTATAGCACTATAGGGTAAACCCTGGACCACAAGGTCTGTTTGAACTGCAAGGTCAGCTGTTCACTAGCTGCTCCTTGAATACCTTATAATGGGTTGTTACGAGTCAAAACTGACTCAAGACTCTCCACATCAGCAATTTACTTAGATTTCTGGAGCAAACCCAGAAAATTATATATATATTCTTCATTAAAATAAAAAGCTGTTGGATTTAGGGTGCTTTTTAAACATTAATTCCTAAAACAGTAGCACATGTCACTAATAATATGGTAGTTCAATCCATAAGAAATTTGGTTTGTTTAATCAGTTAAAATTGATCTATTAAGCATCTCTTCACATGCATTCTTCCATTTAGTCAGTAGCATATCCACTTTTTTCTGATTTCCCTTTGTTTCAATCTGAGGTCTGATTTAAATATTTTTTAGTATTTATAAACACTCTCACTCTCCCTTATCCATTTTTCTCACTTATCATCCTGGGAGACCCAAAAGCATAAATTTTCAATCGATTTAAGAATGGTTGTAATATATGATATATCATTCTTGGCCTCTCCAGTTATATTTAGCAAGTATATTGATAGAAACTTTTATGACATTTTAATAGCAAATTTTTGGAAAAGATTGACCTTTAAAAGATATCCTGGTGTGGTGCTGTAGGATAAGCACTGCATCACAAAATTGGTTTGAACCATGAGGTTGGTGGTTCAAACACACCACTCACTCCTTAGAAACCATGTACAGTATCGCTGAGTCAGAACCAACTTAATTGCATATAACAACAAACCCTAAAAAAAAAAAAAAAAAATTCAGTCTTGATGGGAATAAAAATCTATTTATCTCTGGATAAGGGAAACAGTCAACACATTTGACTACCAATTAGGAGGGCACCAAATGGAAAAGGAAATATAAGAAATTTACTTGTGACAAAAGAATGTAATTTATTTCCATACTGTTGTATATTATATGAATTTATCGTATGGATGAAAAGTTTAATTTCTGCTTATGAATATCTAAGTCCATTACTTTCAAATTTGTCTGTTTGCTTTAGAAAAGTGAAACCAAAAAGCAACAAAAAGAGGTTATATTTATGCTTTATTACTTTTCCTCTTGTCCATTGTGATGTCTACAAGAAATAGAAGAAATAAAAAGCAATAAATTTCATTTATTAACTAGAGTAAAAATGCAGTCAATAGAAAATTTAAGAATCAATTCAAAGTACAAAAACAAACATCAAACACAACAACCTACATCTCTTAAAAGAGTGAATATTTAAAGAAAAGAAGCTATGATATTGTTTCACTTTAATTTTTTACTTCATATATATATATATTTAGAACACTGAAAAAAATGCCAAAGTAAAATCAAACGTGTAAAACTTTTGGCCCGCATTCTGGATGAGTTGACCATAATGCTTTGCACCAGACCACCTCTACAGATTGCAGAAAATCTCTACAGAAGAACCAAAATATACATTTTTATCTAGTAAAAATAACTTCAAATAAGAGTGGATATTAATTATACAAAGATTTGAAAGTTTAAGTATTTAAAAATAATTGTATCATTATTGTACTGTTATTGATATTATTATTATTGTATTATTATCACATGGTATTGTTGCTAAGGAGTCCTGATGTGGTGTTGTGGGTTAACATGCTGGACTGCAAAGTCAGATTGAAGAGTAAGGTGAGCAGCTGAAGCTCACCAGCCACTCCTTGGAAACCCTATACAGGGTAGTTATGGGTCAGAATCGACTCGACGCCACTCAACATAACAAATTGTTACTAAGTGCCACTGAGTTGATTCCAACACAGAGAACTCCTACATAGTCTTTCTGATGGGTTTGAACCAACCAATTTGCAGTTAGCAGTCCGGACCACATGGCAGTTCAAACCACCAGCTGCTCCTAGGAGATCCTATACAAGGTCTCTAATAGTCAGAACCAACTCAGTAACACTTAACAATAACAACATTGTTGTTATTAAGTATATCTTGTTGGTTCTGACTAATAGTGACCCTGTATAGGGTTTCCAAGAAACAACTGATGGGTTTGAGCCACCGACCTTGTGGTTCAAACTGAAATCAAAATTATCCATCAGTACCACACCATTATTACTTAGCAAATAATAACGATGTTATTACTTAGTAAATCCAAAGTTATAAGATAAAAATAGCCAGGATTTCTTTTTACTGATTGGTGGTGTTGGTGTGCCACAGAGTAGGTTCCAACTCATAGTGACCTTGCATAGTGTTTCTGAGGCTGTACATTTTTATGTGAGCAGAAAGCCTCATTTTTCTCCAATGGAATGTTTGGTAGCTTCGAACTGCTGACTTTTAGTTAGCAGCTCAACTGGTAACCACAGTGCTACCAGAGCTCCTTTCTTACTAATTAAACTAAGCCATGGATTTGATTTTATAACATTTCCATTATTTCAATAATATATAAGTAATGAATTTTGCAAATGTAATACTAAGAAAGATTATCTGCTTATACTACGAGGGTGAGTCAAAAATTATCCACACTTTGGCTATAGAATTTATTTCAATAAATTTTCAGAAAAGAAAAATACAGCAGTTTTTTCTATAATCTCCTTGCTTTCTGATACACTGCATCTATATACAATATGCAAGTTTTTGTATATTCTTGTTTTAAAAATGTTTTAGACTGAGCTGCCAGCCACAAATACACCTTTGTTTTCACTTCTTCATTGAAGGTAAATCTTCATCCTTGAAGGACTGCTCTCAGGACACCAAACCAGTGAAGGTCTGATGGACCAAGATCAGGACTACAGGGAGGATGCTTTAATAGCTCAGAAAGACGTTTTTGCAGAATGTCAACAGTGTGGGAAGAGTTGTGGGAATGTGCATTGTCGTGCAAGATCACAAAGTCCTTGGATAGCAGTCTTCTAGATTTAATCAAAAGTTTAGGCTTCAACTCTTCAGTGAGCATTTCATTGGAATAATCACTGCTGATCATTGAAATTTTAATTGATAGTGTTCCAAAACTAGAGAATTTTCTGAGAATCCCAGAAAATAATAAGCATCAATTTTTCAGTTGATGAATGTTTTTGAATTTTTCTTATTGGGAATTCAGAATGTTTCCATTCCATACTCATTCCATACTCTCATTTACTCATGCTCATAGTGATGAAGCCATGTCTCATCACTAATAGTGATTATTTTAAAGAAACTTTTACCTTCCTTCAAGTATCAATCCAAATTTTGTTTGCAGGTATCCAAATGTTTCTATTTATGTTCCTGCGCATAAATTTTGTACCAATCTCACATAAATTTTTTGAAACCCAATTCTGGCATGTATTATTTCCTAAGCAGAATCATGGTTAATTTGAAAAGATTTTGCCACATAATCCACTGACACCCATTTATTTGACAGAATCATTTCACATGCACACTCATTGTTGTCATTAGCCATGTATGTGAACAGGCATTTTTAATATAACAAGAGTTCACATAATATTTGACTGAATCTCCTATTTATATTATTCTAAATTAGTTAATCTTAGTGCCATATTTATTAAATTTTGAGTTTTGAGTATAAAAATCACTTTATTGTTGTTTTTAAGAGTCATGAATTCAGTTCAAACTCATAGTGACCCTGTATAGAGTTTCTGAGGAGTGGTTAATGGCTGTGAATCATGAACCTTTCAGTTGGCAGTCCAGTGCTTATCTTACAGTGCTACACTAAGAGTCCACAAAAATCATAAAATAAGAAAAAAACAAATTGATAGAGAATATTTATCAATTACATAGGTTACATAAACGTAAATACTCATAATACTACATAGGGTGTACTTACATCAGGGTTTATTAAAGATAATACTGTATAGTAGAAGAAAGAAAATCTATGCAATAATTAGAGACCCAAGTTATCCTTATATACTCCTACTTCCCATGTTCACATAGGCCTTGCTTGGTCTTTGGATTATGTGCAAGAAATTTTGGTTTCAGGGGTGCCAGGCCCAAGATGCCCAGGGTAAGGCATTTTAAATTCTATCAGTACAGCTCTTTAGCCAATTCAAGATGTTTGAAACATCTATTTATATAACCCTAAAATATGTAGACAAACTACAGGTACCAACAGTAGAGTTTCACCCTTTTAAAAACACTCCAGTAAATCAATATCTAGTCCTTCTCTTTCTTATCCTGATCAGGGATGAGTACCTACCTTCTAGTTGTCACTGCAAATAAGCTTAGAGCTATCCTGGTACCATTGTAAAATAACCCTATATACTTAAACAAACTAAGAATCAAATACTTCAGCATATGCCATAGAAGATATCCTGATAAAAAGAGTATTTGAAATAATAATGACATGGGGGAGTTCTTTGAAAATATTTTATTTAAAATATTTCAAATTAAAAAGTCTTATAAAAGACTTCCGGAAAAAGATGGCTGATCGGGTAGAAGAGCAGTGATGAGCTCTGCCGGGAACAACACAGAATACAGGACCAAGAAGGCTCAGGGGATGGTCCCAGTACTCTGAACCACATATAAAGGAATATTTAGAAGGTTGGAAGACTTA
>NW_006408709.1:6401991-6403272 GCF_000296735.1 Chrysochloris asiatica | reverse complement strand
AGTATCAATTTTAGTAAAGATATCAACACATATATGTAGACATAGATACACATATAAATAATGCAAAACAAATTGACAAAGATGTAATTTTGGCACTTTTACTGGATTTTAAAAGACAGCAAATACAAATAACTTTGCCTGCAAATCCTCAATCTGGAGACACAGATGTATAACTAAGAGGTGCAAATGCTAAACTTCTCAAAAACAACACTGAAACAGATAACTTTACCAGCTGTGGTTGGTAACTTAATAAATCTGGATTGAATTATAATTCCACAAATTTGACAAAGCTCTTTATTTTCATACAAAGCTCTTTTCTTTCATACAAATGAGACCTGGTTACCCACTTCTGTACAGGTATCATTTGGCCAGAGGTCCATAAGTAATATTAATGTTCTCAATGAAAGTTCTAAAGGAAAATACTGCTCAGTAGATGAATTCTCCTGTAATTTCTTGTAGCAAAGGTTCTTCAAATTTAAATCACTTGGAAATGGGCTTTTGCTCTGTTATCTCTTTTTCAGACTGTATTGTCCTAATGTATATGAAATAGTCACAATAAACACTTCCATTAGAAGTACTTACTCAGCTTCTGATTTCTCAGTAGCTGAAATAATTTCTAGAACAGAATAATCTTCTTGGAGGGTGTTTGCTTCTTCTAATGAAGGTTTTGTCTTGAGAGAAGGACTCTGAATACCGCTGCTCAGTGTCAACCATGGATGTTTTAGACATTCTTCAGCTGTGGTGCGTTGTCAGGTTTTTTAACTAAAAGTGTTTTGATGATGTCAACAGCTGACTCTGACACAACATCAAACTCTTCCTCAGAATAACTTTAATTCATCAGTGAGATGTTCAAGAGTGTTTCTTGTTTGTTATTACCTAAGAAGGCGATATCCCTATAAGCATGACATGTTGTTGTTGTTGTTTGGTGCCAGCGAGTTGGTACCAACTCATAGCGACCTTATGCACAGCAGAATGAAACACTGTCCGATCCTGGGCCAACCTGACTACTGTTGCCACGCTTGAGTCTATCAATACAGCCACTTAGCCAAACCATCTCATTGGGGGTCTTCCTCTCTTTCTCTGACCCTCCACCTAACCAAACATGATATCCTTATCCAGTGACTATTCCCTCCTGACAATATGCCCGAAGTATGAGAGATGAAGTTTGGCCATCTTGGCCTCCAAGGAGAACTCTGGCTGCATTTCTTCCAAGATGGATCTGTTGGTTCTTTTGGCAGCCCATGGCACTTTCAATACTCTCCTCCAACACCATAACTCAAA
>NW_006408709.1:6396775-6399362 GCF_000296735.1 Chrysochloris asiatica | reverse complement strand
GACCCTGCTGGTATTTAAAATACCTGTGTCATAGTTTTCAGAATCACAGCAACTCACAAGCCACTACAGTACAACAAACTGACACACGAGTGGTGGAGCATGACATGTTAGCACGCCAATATTCTACATATCGGTTGCCATGCTGATAGGAACATAACTAATAATTTCAGGAGTTACATACTCAGGAGTTCCCATAATTTCTCTGAGTTGTTCATTGTTCTTCCTTATTGTTGAAAGGCCAAAATCAATTATCTTAATGTCACCCAAGGGAGATTCACTTGTCAACAAAATATTCTGAGGCTTCAAATCAAGGTGAACTACATCATGAGTATGTAAAAAGTCAACACCTTCTAGTATTTGCCTCATGAGTCTTTGTACATGTTTTTCTTTAAATATGTCTGCAACACACTGGTCAAAGGCTTCATCTCCTGCAGCATATTCCAGAACTAAGATAATTTCTGATGGTATCTCATAAACGTCATGCAAATTAATGACTCAAGGATTCTCCTGTGCCAGTTCAAGAACAGCAATATCATGAATTGTTTCTATCCGATAATCTGACCATTTCTTCTTTTTCTTATGAACTTTGCTGCATATTCCTTTCCAGAATCTTTCTTCATACATTTTCTCACCACTGCAAAATTTCCCTTGCCAAGTGGTTACGGGCTGCGAACCTCAAGGTCAGCAGTTCGAAACTACCAGCTGTCCCGAGGGAGAACGATGAGGCTCTCTGCTTCCGTGAAGATTTACAGCCTCGGAAACACTGTACAGGTCTCTATGAGTCAGAACCGACTCCAAGGCACATAACAACAACAACAAGCTCATGGCCAGAATTCAGGCTGTTGGAGTCCTGGAAGGGCTCAGTACACACGGTGACACCGATCTCTGTCAGCAGCCCATGAGCCTGGGGCAGAGGCCGGCACATCGCACTGAGACCCGGGATCACGGGGCCCAAGGCCGCAGCTGAGGAAGAGTCGCTGGTGCTGGGCTTCTCCAGTGGGATCATGGTGTTCAGCGCATGGTTTGCTATGAGCTGCAGGCCAGTGAAGGTCTGGCTTGGCTGACATGTGGGTCGGAGGAGCCGCATACCTCCCAATTTCTCTGGTGCCATCAGAGTGATTTTATCAGGGGTTGATTATTTATGCTGTTCTGGTATATAGCACCTAGTATTGGTTCTTGTCTAGATAATGCTATTACTGTCTCTTGTTCGGTAAGCCAAGGAGAGAAAAAGCTCCTCAAGACAAAAGGGCAACCAGAAAACAGCAGACTGGACACTAAAGTCC
Organism: Chrysochloris asiatica; assembly: GCF_000296735.1. Lineage (NCBI taxonomy): Eukaryota > Metazoa > Chordata > Mammalia > Afrosoricida > Chrysochloridae > Chrysochloris > Chrysochloris asiatica. The sequence goes on along the minus strand of NW_006408709.1, from coordinate 6,398,079 downwards.
AACCTCCGCCCCTCCAAAAAAAAAAAAAAAAAAAAAACCCAAAACATAATATGAGTAAAACTTTAGCACCTCTTTTTTGGCTTCTTGCTTTCAAAGCTGCTTGAGAAATTTCAAGAGGTCCTTGTTGTACCTTATGGCCTTTTTAATCCATTTTTGCCTCTCTCACCTCCCAACAAGCCCATTCAGGTGTTTCTCCTAGTGCAAACAAGCCCAGGGCTGGCCAGACCTGTTTTAAACTTTTCCTGTTGACTCCTCCTCTTTCTTAGACTCTGTACCCAGTGATCCTTGCCGTGCAGATCTGTGTTCGTGCTTAGTAGAACCTTAGTAGAACCTTCCCTGTAGGTGTCCACTTGCTCAGGTATTCCCTCTGGTTCCCAGAGTGGAGGTGGACAGACAAAGGAAAATAAGAGATCTAAAAAGAAATGTTTGCACCTTTATCTCTGACAATCTGGCAGATCTCTGTGATGGGAGTGGTCTCTTGACCTTGTATCTGCTCCTTCCCATTCAAACATTGCTGCGCTGATACCTCTTGGCCACCACAAATCAGAAAACACCTCCTTTCTGGCCTCTGTTCCATATCTATTCACAGTAAGCTTTCTGTCCTTCTAAATATCCCTTTAAATGAAGCTGAGAGTTCTGCAACTGTCCTTTGAACCTCTTTCATTTGGTATTCCATTTTATTATTGAAGAAGGTATGCACAGTCTTTATCAAGTCCTGCCTCTCCCATTTCATTTTTGACAACTTCTAATTTTCTTAGTTTCATACATTATACCTTTCATGTTATGATTATTAATGGATATTTGCAGTTATGCAGTATCAGCAAATGAAGGTTCTGAAAGTCTTACACTATTCACATCATCTCCTTCAACTCTACTTTGAGGGAACAGCTTTTTCCCAGTTGAATTTTGAGTGTCTTCAAACCCGAAGGTGTCATCTTCCAGCATACATCTGACAATATTCTGATGCAATTCATCATGCTTCAATATTCAAAATTCTGGTGTTATCAGACAGTGATTCCCAGCATCTTGTAAGGTTTTTCTTGGCCAAACATTTGGAAGTGCTCTGCTTTTCCTTCTTCTAAGTGTTCGTCTGATAGCTCAGCTGAAATCTGTCCTCTATTAGTGACCCTACTAAAATTCAAAATACTGGTGACATAACTTCAACCATCATCGCAATATAGAAGTCATCTAAGTGCAACAAAAAGAAAGGCAAGTGGAGGAAATGGAGAAAATTAAACAAAAATAGAGAAAATAAAACAAAACAACCCCAGAAAAGTTGTAAAACATTCAATAAAAACTTAGAA
>NW_006408709.1:6394522-6395851 GCF_000296735.1 Chrysochloris asiatica | reverse complement strand
GTACTGACTCAATGGCACTTAACAACAACAATAACATAATGCAATTGAGGTACAAATCAGTATCAACAAATTACAAAACCCTGTCTTATTTTAAAAAAAATAAAACATACTCTTAAATGACCACTGACTAAATTTGAAAAGAGTCATCATAATTAATATGGTGTTGAACTAGCATGTTGATTCAACTACATTTATGGAAAATTAGATTTTCATTAAAACCTTAATAATAAGAAGCAGCCAGGATGTCTATAAAATCTGGAGCCCATTACAGCAATTTTAAAAGGTGAACTGAATTCTAAATGCTGGCAAGCCCTTCCAAAGAACAATGGATCATAGCACTTGCATTCCCTTTAACATATTACAAGGTGAAAACATTGCTTTGATAAAAGAAGGCAAAGGGAAAATGGCTGAATGTTTAAAAAGTTTTGAAAAGCCAAGTATGCTGTCTATACATGACACCATCCCACCAGCTATTTTCTATTGGGTCCTGTAGAATACTCAGGAAGGGCAGAAAACTGCTGTCCACTTAGTGGACCGTTCTCTTACAAGAAGTAGAAAACTCCAAACCCTGGGGTAGAGAAGGAAATGTTTCAGTACAGTTACAAAGTCCAGATAAATAACATTATCTTCGAGTACAAATATAAATAAAAGACATATTCTGTTAGGGGAGAGTCAGAAAATAAGAATTCTATATCAAAAGTTATGAGATGCAGACAGAGCAGTGTTTAGAAGAAAATCAATACTTTCCAAGTGCACATATTAGAGAAGAAATAGAGTTAATCATCTATCTCAAGATAATAGAAATTGTAATAGCAAATAGCACACAATAAATCGAAGTAAGGAAATTATCACAAACCCAATGATCTAGAAAATAAACATGATAGAGATGGTCAATGAATTTTAAATTTAGTTCTTTGAATAAACTAATCAAATACAACACACTCTGATAAGACGGGTTAGGGAAGAAAAAGAGTAAGGGGAAAGAAAGAGAAGGGAGAGAGAGAGAAAGGAATAATGATCAACAACATATTAGTTTTGGACTACCACTGTGTTTACTATACTGAATACACTGACTGAACAAATAAGAAGTGGATATTATGAACAAGTTTATTCCAACACACTTTTCTTTTCTTTTTCTTGGTCAAGGTAATATTCACTGTTCACTAAAGTATTCACTAAATCAAAATCTATCAAGTATTTTTATAATTATATGCAATTACATCAGTTGTTGTTGTTAAGTGCCATCGAGTCGGGTCAGACCCATAGCGACCCTGTACAGGGTTTCCGAGGGTGTAAATCTTTACGGGAGTAGAAAGCCTCATCTTTCTC
>NW_006408709.1:6381710-6394422 GCF_000296735.1 Chrysochloris asiatica | reverse complement strand
TAACCACTACGCTACCAGAGCTCCTGTAGGTATTACTTATTCAGTGGAGTCCTGATATGGTACTGTGGGTTAATGCACAGGACTGGAAAGTTGTTTGAACCAAAAGGTCGGTGGTTCAAGCTCACCCGTTACTCCTCGGAAACCCTATGCAGGGTCACTATGGGTCAGAAATGACTTGACAGCACTTAAAACAACCACAACAACAACAACAATCACATTCAATAAATGAAATTACTTTCTCAGCCTAAACTATTTCTTCATACCACAACATGTCAGTCCACATCTTCCTACCCCAAGCAACAACTGATCTGCTGTCTGTCATAACTCCACTTTTCGATAATTTCATATAAACTGACTCATAAAAGTAAACTATCATTTGCTTGATTTTTTTTTTTTTCAAAATGTTTTTGAAAGGTTCTATGCACAATAATATTTAATTTACATCAGCAAGATTCCTTGGTTTGTATAAATCAAACTTGGTTTATCCATCCACATTTTGAACTCTTTTCCATTAGGAGCCACTATAAATAATATTGCTGTAAACCTTTGTCACAGGTGTCTTGACAATTGTTTACTGTTATATCTGTTCCCAGCACCAGAATTTTGCTGGAACATATCTGAGCTAATTATAAATTGGATAAATAACTTATTATGTTTCTCAATTGGCATCACACACATATAAAAAGAGACTATTGCCCTAAAAGACAAAGAGAGATTACCGACTCTGTTATTGACACTGTATTCTCCTAGGCGAGTCACTTTAAAACCTCAACTTAACCTCTACTAGTCAAATGAGAAAAAAATGAATCCCTGCCTTGGAGGGATGCTGTAAAAATTTATAATGTAATACTGAATGCACAATTTTCTCTATGCTGTAAGAGAAAGTATAATTTTTATGCAACAGATTATTTTCAATGTTATATCATTTTACATCTGTTTCTGCCATAGTCTGATTACATCAATTTTAACAAAAGCTAAAAAAAAAAATTCATTATAAAAAACACAAACAAAAAATACAAAATAATTCTAAAGATTCTGCAAAACAATTACATCCTGAAGCTGTCAATAGTTACAAAGTAATATTGTGTTTTACAATTGAAATCATATCACAAGTTTCTGAAAACTATTTCAATTGTCCAAAAACCCAGATTCTGTTACCTGAAGGTCTTGCTATAGAGCAAAGTGACTCCTGTAAGCAATACCACTTGTATACTAGTTTATTTGAAAATGATCTTTGAGAAGTATATTATTTGGATGTATGGTCTAACTGCCTTTAATTTAATTCACAGGCTTCTCTGTAATAAGTGGAAATGTCAAAAAGCTAGCTATACATTAATTTACTTGTCTTTTAGCTACAATGATAAATTCAAATTTCATCTTAGCAACAAATAAATCTTACACTTGCAGTCTAGAAGACAGCAAATTGGAAGGGAAATGCAGAGAAAAATACCAGAGTTAAGGGTGATTTGGATCCTAGCAAGTACTAAATTGTAGAACATTAAAGTTCCAATATTTTACAATTGTAATGACTTAAATTTAACAAAATGTAGACATCGTTTTTCAAAGGTGAGTGGAAATAAATATAGCAAAACTCTGTTGTCGTTGTTGTTGTTATGTGCCATCCAGTCAGTTCTGACGCAAAGTGACTCTGTATACGGTTTCTTAGGGACAGCTGGTGAGCTTGAACTGCCTACCTTGTGGTTCCAACTGACTTTGGCAGTCCAGCACATTAATTCACAGCAACACACCAGTGGTGTTAACATATGCATAACTTTTATAACATATACAGAAGTCATTGTAGAGGAACAAAATCGAACAACAGTAATAAAGGTTAGTGTATTCTAATTATTCCCGAACATGGGTTTACATGCTTGTGATCTAGTCTGCCTTTCAAACTGTGTGTTTCTTATGTTTAGATTATTCTCCATTATAATTGCAGGAGACCCACCTTTGTGTTATCTCTAGAAAGTTAGTGAAAACTATAAGAGCAGCATCTGCTTCAGGCAATATCATAATTAGACTCACTGACCCCCCTCTTCATGCAAGGTAGTGCAAATGCTTTGATATTGGCTGCTATCTGAGTGGTTAAGTTGTTCAAACACACCATTAGCAATGTAAAACAAAGACCTGGAAATCTACATCTATAAAAAATGACAACCCAGAAAGTCTTATAGAGGTCAGTTTTATTTTGTAACAAATGGTATTGGCTTGAGTCAGAATCAACTCAACAGTAACAAATCTGTGTTTGGTTTTCTGGTGGCTTATTTCTCCCTTTCAAATGCTGACTTGAAATTTCTACTTTTGCTCTACCTTGTTGAAGGCTTTTAAAAGATATTTCTTTCAAAGTTGCTAAGTTTGACCAACTATTAAAATCTTAATTTATTTTGTTGATTTACTGTCTATGTCCCATAGTGTTTGGGTTTTAAAAAAAAATTTAACTATTCTGAAGAAAATTAAACTAATCTATTCTACTCCAGTAAAGATTTACACCCTCAGAAACCCTGTACAGGGTCGCTATGGGTCGGAACCGACTCGACGGCACTTAACAACAGCAAATTTACAGGAAAACCTCATGCCTTGCCATTAAAGCCAAAAGTAATAGCATATTGTTTTGGGAACTTTATAAAAGACCGGAATGTTTTATTTTTATTATTAATTTTTTTGATGAATGAAATATTGCAGAGAGAACTAACACTTATATATTTCCAGAAGAGTAGTACTTATACAGCGAGCACGCACAAGACATACATTCTTAACACATAAAATGTGATTTATTCTGCTAAAAGCAAGGGGATGGACAGTGAAGGAGATTTTTTATTACCATTCACTATATTTCCTACAGTTGTGAAAAGAAAAATTGAAATATGTAGAATAATAAAATTATAGAATATTCAATATGGATTATACTTTAGGAAAATATGACTTGATATTCTTATGATATTTATAGTGGAATGGATTCAAATTGTTACTTAAATTTATCAAGAATGATGTTCAAAAGAGCCCTAATAGCATAGTGGATTCAGAGCTGTGCTGCTAACCTCATGTCATCAGTTGAAATGTACCAGTTGTTCCATGGGTTAAAGATGAGGCTTTCTGCTCCCATAAAAGTGTGATGTTGTTGTTAGGTGCCATCAAGTCAGTTCTGACTCATAGCTACCTTATGCACAACAAAATATGACGTTGCCCAGTCCTTGCTAATTTCACAATCTTTGTTATGCTTGAGCCCATTGCTACAGCCAGTGTGCCAATCCATTTTGTTGGGGGATATTCCTCTTTTTCATTGACCCTCCACTTTACCATCATATTATTCTACAGGGAATGACCCTAATCCATTTTGTTGGGGGTCTTCCTCTTTTTTACTGACCCTCCACTTTACCATCATATTATTCTCAAGGGACTGATCGCTCTTGTGAATATATCCTAAATATGAGAGAAAAAGTTTCAACATATTGACTTCTAAGGAGCATTCTTGCTGTAATTCTTCCAACACAGATTTGTCTGTTCTTTTGGAAGTCCATGAAACTTAATATTTTTCTCTAACACCGTCATTCAAATGCATCAATTTTAGCTAAGTTCTTCCTTACTCAACATACAACATTCACATGAAAATGAAACTATTGAGAATACCACACCTTGGGTCAGTGCACCTTAGTCTTCAAAGTGGTATTTTTGCTCTTGAACACTTTAAAGATATCCTGTGCAGCATATTTGCCTAATGGAACACTTCATTTGATTTCTTATCTGTTGCTTCTATGTGTGTTGATAGTTGTTGTTGTTAAGTGCTGTCAAGTAGATTACGACCCATAGCGACCCTGTCTAGGGTTTCCAAGGAGCAGCTGGTGAGCGTGAACCACCGACCTTGTAGTTCAAAAGGCTTTGCAGTCTGCCTCATTAACCCACAGCACCACACCAGGACTCAGTGTTCATAGTGAATCCAAGCAAAATGAAGCCTTTGACAGATTCAACCTTTTCTCCATTTATATGGATGTTATTTCTTGATCCGGTGGTAAGGATTTTTGCTTTCTTTACATTGAGGTGCAATGGCTGTGTACCAAGGCTGTGGTCCTTGATCTTCATAATCAAGTATTCTAAGTCCTCCTTGCTTTCAGCAAGCAAAGTAGTATCACCTGCATATCCGAGGAGTCTTGCTCCATTTCTTATACCATATTCTTCTTCTTATAATCCAGTTTCTCTGATTATTTGCTCAACATACATACTGCTTAATTTGTTAAAACAATACAACCTGGCATACACTTTTCCTTATTTTAAACCATTCAGTGGTCCCTAATTCTGTTCAAACAAGTGTCTCTTGGTCTAAGTATAGGTTCTTCATGAGTACAATTAAGTATTCCAGAATATTCATTCTCTGCAATGTTGTCCATACATTGTCATGAGCCACACAGTTGAAAGTTTTTGGGTAGTCAGTAAAGTTGATGTAAACATCTTTCTGGTATTCTCTGCTTTCATCCAATATCCATCTGATGTCACCAATGATATCCGTCATTCCACATCCTTATCTGAAACTGGCTTGACCACTGGTATTTTCCTGTCAATGTACAATTGCAGCCATTTTTATCTTTATCCAAAATTTTATTTGCATGTAACATTAATGATATTGTCTGTCTGATGGTTTCCACATTCCATTTGGCCACCTCTTTGGAATAGGCACACATATGGATCTCTTCTAATCAGTTGGTCAGATATCTGTCTTCCAAATGCCATGGCATAAATGAGTAACTGCTGCACCAATTTGTTGAAAAAATTTCATTTGTTTTCCAAAAATTTCCAGAAACTTGTTATTTTTCAATGCTTTCCCTTCACCTTGGATTTTGTCTTTCAGCATCAATGGCTCTTGGTCTTATGCTATAGCATCTGAAACATTATACAAGTTTGTTATGAATCAGAACTGATTCAGTGGCACACAACAACCATCATCACCAGTGCAATATTCAATCAATCTATGAGGAAATTCAGTTTCTGAGCTAGCAATTAACTTGTCCATAATCAAACAATTACTCAGTGGTAAAGCAGACTAACATTTAATTTAGAAAATTTGTCTCCATGATGCTACCTAGTCTCTTGTACTTGATGAAACTCATAAAGGCATATATATAAATATTTTTTCAGATGTATTATTTGATTCATGGTTGGAAAAAGAAAATAGCAACAAAAATCCCAACTTTTCCAAAGCCAAAGAATGAATGACAGAAAATAAATCAGAAATAAAATTTTTTTTTATAATACTACATTTGAAATTATGTACAAATGGAGTATTATAAAAAAATGAACTAAGAGTATTATATTAATTCTCACAAATTAATGGGGTCAATAATTTATTATCCTTATTAAGGAGTTTGGGGTCCCAGTGTGGCACTGTGGGTTAATGTGCTGGACTGTAAGTTTGTTTGCACTGCAAGGTCAGTGTTCAAGATCACTAATCAGTCCTCAGAAACCCTGTATAGGGTCGCTATGGGTCAGAATTGACTTGATGGCATGAAACACTAGCAGTTAAGGAGTTCTGGTAGCATAGTGGGTTATGAGTTGGGCTGCAAACCACAATGTCAGCAATTCAAAACTTCCAGCCCTTTCATGTGAGAAAGATGAGAATTTCAGCTCCTGTAAAGATTTACAGCCTAGAAATCCTGTACAAGGTTGTTATGAATCTGATCCGACTCCATGACACATAACCACCACCATGGCCATCATAAATTACCACATTACTTTTTATGCTTGGAAATTACTAGTTTGTAGAACAAGAGATGTAAGTAGATTTTCTAAAAAAGGAAAAAAATAAATTGGTTTTCATCCTAAAGGTCAGCTGAAAGATAGGGAAATTTCCATTTTGATATCTCTGGATATAGATGGTTCCATGCAGTAGTTAGCTCTAGATCCTACTTAATGGTCCTGGTGAAAATACCTTCTCTAAGGGAGGGAAGTTTAAATAGGAAAATGTCAATGCCACATTTAGAAAAAACTAATTTGCTGGGAAGGACATCAAGCTTGGTAAAGTAAAGGGTCAGAAATAAAGAAAAAGGCCCTCACTGATCTAGACTGACAGAGTGGTTCTAACTATGGGTTCAAATATAGCAATTGTTATGAGTATGGTGAAGGAATGGGTAGTGTTTTATTGTTTTGTCATAGGACTTCTGAGTTAGAACTGACTCAATCGCACCTAAAAGCAGTAAACAATAATTTGCTGGGAAATCAGATAGCATTTTTGCACGTGTGTGTTCAGCATTGAGAGGACTTGCACTGCTGTTAGAAAAATTCAATCAATATTACAGAAAGAAGGGGAGGAGAATAAAAGAACACCAGGAATTGTTCAAACTCATGAAATGAATACATGACAGATATATACTGAAGTTATTTTATTTTATAAAGAATACAAATTCTTCATAGGCAGACACATTATTACATAGACTCCTCTACAACAAAGACATGAGAGACAAAACGAAACATAGATGAAAATACCAGCATGCTGAACTTCATAAGAAAGGATAAACATGTCTATGGAGTGCTTGTTGGAAAGAGAGGCCTAAAAGGGACAGAAAGAGAGGAAGACTGATGTGTGAATGGCTGGACAAATGTGGTTTAACCATCTTGAGAGTAGCTTTGGTAGCTGAGGGGTTTGAGTAAAGCAGATCCACATGGGTGGCAGAAAAGGTGAATTTATCCTTTTTTTCCCACACTCCCTGATGACTGGAAGTGTATCCAGTACCTGCCCTCATCCTCCTCCAGTGCAGACCCACTCTCCTCGAGTTTGGAGCCACGTGGTTGGAAGCCACACCAATGTGAGGTGGGGGCTGGCTGTGCCAGTTTGTTGTGTCATGTTGGTGCTTGAATTTAGGGGTGTTCAGCTACAAAATCTAAAGAGCCAACAGACCAACATTTAACCAGTCACATTGCCTCCAACTTCCCTTTAGTCCTGACACTGAAAGAGCTCTATCAATGGCCACTACAAACTACTTTGTGATTGAATGCTCTGAGCATAGATAAAACTGAGGCTAATAAGAACTTCTTCTAGAACCAGGAACTCTGCTGCCAAACTCCTTCCATTGCCACCTCATAAGCTTCTTGAATTTCAGAAGCTTTCCAGAGATTTCTCCCCTCTGAGTCCAACACTTACACTGCTTATTTTTCCAAATATGTCAATCCCACAATGCCCCAGAGACAACAGACAATTTTAGCCCAAATGAAGAAACATAAGATACTGACTCAAATGACCAATATGCAGAGGCAGTAAATGATTCTGAGGAAAAAAAGGTAATGGAAATAACTGAAAAATAATTCTAAAGAATGGTAATTATTATGTAACTTTAAAGGATCCATATAAAGATTAAGGAAAGCAAAAAGAACACAACATAAAATTTAGAATTCAGGAAAACACAAGAAAAAGAACAGACATAACAAATGCAAATTTTGAAATAATACAAAGCCTGCAGATAAAAATTCAGAATATTAATACTAACATTTCAGATATAGGTAATACATTGCAGGTACAAAGGAGTAGATGTGAAGCAATGAAAGCCCAAATTAGCATGCTTGAACATAAATCTCTCAGCACTAGTATGCAAGAAAAACAATAATTAAAAAAAAAAAAAAAAGAATGAATAAACTGAAGAAAGCTTGAGAGTTATATGAGATACTATGAAGAACAACTTATGGGAAAACAGAAATCCAGAACAGGAAAAGAGAAGCACAGGAAACATTGTCTAGGAGTTCTTGGAAGAAAACTTCCCTAACATTATGAAAGATGAAAAGATAAGTGTACAAGAAGCTAACCAAACCACAAATAGGATAGATCCCCAAAGAAAATCATCAAAATATATCATAATCAAAACTTAAAAAATAAAATACAAGGAAAGAACTATGAGAACAGATCAGTAAAAATGAAGAGTTATCTACAAAGGAGAATCAATAAGACTAATCTTTGATTTCTCAGCAGAAACCGTGCATGGAAGAAGACAATGAAATTATATATACAAAACTCTAAAAGAAAAAGAAAAAAAAAAGTCAACCAAGAATCATACCCAGCAAATCTTTCCCTCAAATATCACAGTGAAATGAGAACATTTCCTGATAAATGGAAATTAAAGGAATTTGTAATGACCAGACCAAGTTTTCAAAAAATACTAAAGGATGTTCTTTGAACTGACAACAGGACCAACAACAGGAAACAAGAACATGAGATTATCATACATGACAACACCACCCAGAACTCCATCTAGATATAGAAATAAAACAAATATAAAAGATTAAAAATAGGGAACCAAAGGTATCAATGTATAATGAAGTCAATTACAAAGCAAAAAAAAAGAGGAAATAGTGTAGCTACAGAACTCAAAAGTGCCAAGGAAATCAAGTGGATTTCAAGATAAAACAGACTACTTAAAACAACAATAACAACAACAACAACAAAACAGACTGCTTTAAGCAGGAAAAAATATCAATAAGTAACAGGGTAACCTCAAAGAAAAATTACACACCCACTCATCAAAATTTTATAAAGAGGAAAATCAGAAAGACTTAGTAAACACTTTTGTTGTTACGTGCTGTCGAGTTGATCCCAACCCATAGCAACCCTGTGTAGGGTTTCCGAAGAGCATCTGGTGAGCTTGAACCACCAACCCTGCAGTTCAAATGGCTTTGCGGTCTGGTGCATTAACCCACAGTGCCACATTAATATGGCAGAAATGAAAATTAACAAAACAAAACACAATCAGAATGAATTCAGCATAGGAACAAAGAATCCAGCAGTGCTATACACACAAACACACATACACAGAGAAAAATGACAACAATCACGTCATACCTATTAATAATTACAATGAATATAAATGCATTAAATATACCAGGCAAGAGACAAAAAGGGAAAAATGGGTAAGAAAACAGGATCCTTCAAGATGCTGTCAACAAGCACAGATCAAAACATGGATACAGAGGTGGGGCTTGATGGCAGAATAGGCAGAAAGGCTGTGCCGACCCTCTTCAGCAAAAATACAAAATCAGGTGAAACAGATTCAGTGGATGGTCCTGGAACTCTGAGCTTCAAATTAAAGCATAAATAAGTGAAATGAGTGCTTACTGGGAGAAAGAATTTGAACAAAAGAAAGGAGATGGAATCGTTTTAGTTTTAGGGTGGCCAACATGACTTGCCACAGCCATTTTGAATGGGAGTGAGTGGATTGAGAGATAAGAGAGCATTCCCGTTGCAGAAACCTGCCTGCAACATACAAAGAAAAGGTGCAGTTATTACCTTTTTTCTTTTCTTCCTTTCTTTTTCATTTTCTATTCATTTTCTCTCTGGTGACCAGACATGATACCTGTACAAGTAGACAACCCCAGGAAACATCCCATGGCATGGGATTCCCATAGCTGGGTGCATTATCAAAGGGAGAGGATATCAGAAAGAGCTGTCACCAGCATTCTCTTCCAAATGGGGTCTGGCCAACTCTGGTATGATTCTCACTAGGAGAAACAGTTGAATGAAGTTGAGGGGAAGGAAAGAAAGGAGGAAAATAAAAAATAATCCTGGTGCTAGATCAAAGAGGCACAATGGGAACATCTTGAAATTTGTAAGGCATCTGTGAGAGTAAGATCCCTTGTTATTAAGTGCCATTGAGTCGATTTTGACCTATAGTGACCCTGTATAGAGTTTCCAAGGAGCAGCTAGTGAGCTTGAACCACTGACCTTGCAATTCAAATGACTTTGCAGTCTGATGCATTAGCCCACAATTCTACACCAGGACTCTAAGAACCCATTAGGTGGCACTGAAGAATTATTCTTATTTTCATGCTGGTGTACATGGCTATTTTTAATTTTATTTTATTATTATAATTATTATTTTCTCCTTTTTCCAGTTTTATTGTCTTTATATTATTTTTTTCTGGGTTTTTATGACTTTCATGTCTAGTATTTTTTGGCAGTTTTCCTTTTATCTTATGGGAGTGCTTTCTCTTCTTGCCTAACTAGACCGGAGACAGAAAGTGTGGCTATACAGTAAAGTTGCAAGTGCACCTTCCAAAACCCCAAAAATTGGGCAAGAGTGAATAAAAGCTTCTATACACCAGCATATACAACAAACACCAGATAGAAACACTCTGAACTGAACTGTACAAAGAGTGAACAGAGAAACCTATCTCCTGTTCACACCAACCAGGAGACAATTGGAAAGTGCTTAAGATTACAACAACATACAGTTATCAAATTAATATAATACAACAACACCACAGTGCCTAAAAAACAGCAAAATATGGCCACTCATGTATCAAAAAAAGGCAGAGTAGCTCAAATAAACAGCCAAGAGGAACAGCTGGAAATTGGTTTTCAGGTATATGAGGCTCTGTAACTATCCAAAATAGAATTAAAGAAAATGATATTGAGGTACATCCAAATTGTCCACAGAATGTTTGAGGAAAATAAGGAAGAAGCCAGAAAGGTGCTACATAAATAATCAAACAAAATGAATATAACATTGGAGACAATACAAAACCTGCCAACAGAGGTCCAGGTGATGAATACTAAAATATCATACATAAATCGACAATACATTGAAAGGGCAAACTCTTGAAAGATGAGAAGATAAATATTGAAAAAGCTGAATGAACCCAAGGCAGGATAGATCCCAAAAAAATCACCAAGACATATCCTAATTAAACTCTCCAAAATGAAAGACAAGGAGAGAATCCTGAAAGAATTTAGGGGGAAAAAGAGATGTTACCTACAAAGGAAAACTTGAAAAAATATGGTTAAGCTCTGAGTTCTCAGCAGAAACCATACAGGTAAGAAGACTATGGGGACACAAATAAAAAACTGAAAGAATCATACTCAGCAAAGCTGTCCACCAAATATGACAGCAAAATCAGAACATTTCAGGATAAACAGAAACCAAAGGATTTTCTAAAATCCAAATCAGAGGTTTAAAACATACTTAAAGGGAGTTGGACTGAGAACCAACAAGAGCAGACAACAACCAAACATTGATATATGTGGTAACACCGAATGGAACTCAGTCCAGATATAGAAGACTCTAGAGCAGAACAGAACTACAAGACTAAAAATAGGCTATCTGGAATGTCAGTCTCTGATCATGACAAATACAAATTGAAGGAATGCAAAAGTATAGTTACAGAGATCCAAGTGGTTAGTAGGTCAGGTAGATTTCAGGATAAAATAGAATGTTTTAAAATGAGGAAGAAATTTATAAAGTACAGGGTAACTTCAATAAACTTAATACATTTACACACCACATCAGCAAAAGGAAAATCCAAGAAGGTTATTGTTGTTTTTGTAGTTAAGTGCCATCGAGTTGGTTCCAACTCATAGCCACTCAGTATAGGGTTTCTGAGGAATGAGTGATAAGTTTGAAATATGGAACTTGTGTTTCAAACCAACTTTGCAGTCCTATACTTATCCCAGAGCACCACACCAGAAATCCACAAGAAGATCATGGAAACATTAAAACTATGAAGAAATTGACAACAAAAGCAGAAAAAAATGAACTCAGTATAGGAAAGCTTTAGAACACAGAAACCAACATCATCACAAAAAACAAAGAGCAAAATGACAGCAGCTAATCCACACCTATCAATAATTATACTGAATGGCCATAGATTATATGAATTAGTCAAGAGACCGAGAGTAGCAGAATAGATTAAGAAAACAGGAATCGTCAATATATTGTCTATAAGAGACACACCTTACACACAAAGCCAAAAATAAATTACAAATTAAAGGATGGAAAAAATATGAAGCTAATTGCAATTAAAAAATGAACAAGGGTGGCAATATTAATCTCTGATGAAATGAACATTATTGCAAAAAATAGAATAAGAGACAAAGAAGAACATAATCTCATGATTTAAGGGTCAATTGAACAAGAGGACATGACCATAATAAATATCTATATTCCCAACAAAAGAGGCCAAAAATAAATAAATAAAACCCTAATAGAATCAAAGAAAGAAATAGACTACAATAATAGTGGGAGATTTTAATAAACCACTTTTGAAGAAAGACTGAACCACCAGAAGAAGCTCACAGAAAAGCTGAACAACAAAATCAATTAACTTGATTTCACAGAATTGTACAGAGCATTCAACCCAATAACAGCAAAACACGCATTCTTTTACATTGCACACGGAAAGTTCTTCAGAATAGACGATGTATTTGGCCATAAAGCAAGTCTCAATAAATTTTAAAACACTGAAGCTCTACAAAGAATATTCTAAGATCACAATGGTATAAAATTAAAAATCAACAATAGGAAGATTAAGGAAATAAAATCAAATACATATAAAGTAAATAACACCCTGCTTAAAAGCTATTGGGTAGTAGAACAAATAAAAAGTGAAATAAAAATATATTCTGGAAATAAATGAGGATGAAAACACAACATAACAAATCCTTTGAGAGACACAGCAAAACAGTGCTGACAGGGTAACGCACACATTTAAAAAGAAGAAAGAACCAGAATCAAAACATTAACACATACTCTCCAACAATTAGAGAAAAAAAAAACAGCAAAGTAAACCTACAGTAACTATAAGAAAACAAATAATAAATATTAGAGTAGAAATAAATGAAATAGAAACAGTAAAACAGTAGAAAGAATTAACAAGACAAGAAGCTGGTTCTTTTAAAGGATTAATAAAATCAACAAACCACTGGCAAATCTAACAAAAGAAAAGAGGAAGAATACACAAATGTGTA
>NW_006408709.1:6363773-6380529 GCF_000296735.1 Chrysochloris asiatica | reverse complement strand
TCCACCATGGGTGACCCTGCTGGTTATTAAAACACCGGTGGCATAGCCCTCAGAATCACAGCAAGTCAAACCACCACAGCACGACAGACAGACGAGTGGTGGCCGTTTGGTTTTATATCTATACTGTCTCTTTAAATTTCAATGTCAATCTTGATACAATCCTGGTATAATCAAGATACAATCAAGATGTTCTCTCCTAATCCTATCAATCCTGGTACATTAGCCATTAGAGTGATATAAATCAAAACAACAATGAGATATCATCTCACATCAGCATTAGCAGTGAAGTTAAAAACAACAGAAACAGCAAATGCTGGTGACGGTGTGGAGACACTAGGACCACTGCCGGTCAGACTGTAAAATTGTTCATACTCTATGGAAAACAGTATGGCGATTCCTCAGAAATTTGGAGACAGAAATACTTTATGATCCAGCAATTCCTCTACTTGGTATATATGCACAAGAAATAATGAGCCAGAACATGCACACCAAGGTTCATCACAGCACTATTCGCAACAGCAGAAAAATTGGCTACTGCTTTAATGCCCATCAGTGGAAAACTGGATAAACAAACTTTGGTTTACTCACAGTGGATTACAATGCTACCTTGAAGAATAACTATGAAGATACAAAACACTTCATAGCATGGATAAACCTTGAGGAGATTATGCTGAGTGAAATTAGACATAAAAGGACAAATACTGCATAAGACCATTATTGTAAAAGCTTAAGAGAAGATTTAAATACTTCTTTCTATTTATAACAAAATTATTTATTGATATTAAAAGACCCTAGCCCACGCCTCTTGTGCAAACAAGCTTCATGTCTAGTCAGCCACCACTGGAATCAGTTGTTTTATTTTCACCCTTTATAAGTACTTTCCTTTTTTTCCTAAACCATCTCTTTTATTTTATTTTCTGTAATAAACTATTGTCTCTCAGACTGGATCCTGGTCATTTCTTTCAGTCTATTGGCAACTTGATACAGAAGCCTTTTCCCTTCTGGCCTAAACCCCAACAGAATGTGACTATCAGAAATAAAGAAAGATCACTAGTTGGAAAATATGTCGTGGTGTAGAAACAATGCCTGGGATCCCATGATAGGATTTTATAAGACCAGTAACTTAGTCACTGAAAATATCTTTTTGTAACAATTGGCAACTATACACACTGATCTCACTGGATGAAAAATACAAGAAGCAAATTGATAAAATCTATGGAAAAAGGCAACAGAGAAGCTCCACATCAACAGTCAAAATATAGTTAGTTCCCACTGTAGAACAAAGCATCAATTGTTAATAGGCAAGTTAAAGCTGCATTATTGAATGTTATCATTAATACCACACGCAAGTAGAATTTTGCTGAAGATAGTTAATAAATGTGTGCAGCACTACATCCACAGGAAGCTTCAGAAAATAATGTTGAATGAGGAATATCATTGCTAATGTCAGATGAATCTTGGCTGAAAGAGAGAATACTAGAAAGTAGCTTGTGTTTTATTTACCATGAAAAGGCATTGGTTTTGTAGATCATAATAACTTATGGGTAGCACTGTAAAGAATGGGAATTCCAGAACCTTTCATTGTGTTCACCTAGAACCTATACATAGACTAAGAGTGAATGGTTTGAACAGAACAAGAAGATATTGCTTGGTTTAAAATCAGGAAAAATGTGTGTAAAGGATATATTCTTTTAACATAATTATCCAATATGTATGCTGAGCAAATAATCCAAGAAGATGGTCTAATGAAGAAGAATGAGGCATCAGGATTTGAGGAAGAGTCATTAATAACCTGCAATACATAGACAGCACAACCTAGCATGCTGAAAGCATAAAAGACTTGAAGCATTTATTGATGGATATGAAAGACTATAAACTTCAGTACAAATTACAAATCAACAAAATGAAAAAAACCCTGGAATATGGTGAGACCTGGTTGACCCAAAGTATGCTGAGACCACAAGGACATAGCCACAAAAGGATTGAGCTCAGAGTAAAGCCTCTGGCTGATATGAAGTGAGGGAAGATGAACAAGAATGCCCAAACTTGCAGATAATACCTATCTGACCTAGCTTCAATGGATGGATGATCAGAACTTGACTAGAGGGGAAAAAAAAAAAAAAAAAAAAAAAAAAAAAAACCTGATAAAGAAAACAGTGTAAATCGCTACAATTTGATGAATGTGACCTATATTTATGGATGCAATAGCTTAAAATACCAACTAAAAGGGAAGGAATATTCACAGCAAGGATCATTTCCATCCTCTCTGTACACAAGGTTGATAGGGATAGTCAATTTAGCCATTAGCTACCTAAAATGGGGGGTGGGGTGGTATATAAAGGCATGAAGTGACTAGCTTACAAAAGGAAAGTTAGTTTCCGAGTATAATTTGGAATGTAGAATCCCCACTGAGTGGTTTTCATCCTGTCTAAATGGGTCTGGTGAAAGGAGATGGGGGTAAGATTCTTATGATTCAATAGTGAGTAATTGTTATCATGACTAATTGAAATTGTTGCAGCTGTAAAGGTAGAACTTTTGTAGCTTTTAAAAAGGAGGGAGTGGTTGATCTTACAGTCCAGGAATGGAGGATCCTGGGACCATCAAGAAAGAAGAATGGGAATGGAGTGTTGGAACCTATCCAGAGAAACCACGACACCAGAGATGGAGGCAGAGAAGATGACATGGAGAGATGGAGCAGCTGGTGACTATAGACTCATAAAGGGAGAAGGGCTGAGTGCTGGCAGCCAGGGGCAGGCTTGCAGGTATGTCCTTTGGTTGTTTAAATGATTGTATATTCCTGAGTGTTTTGGTGTACATAAAAAAAAAACAACCCAGAGGGAATATAAGCAAATACTGTTGAATGATGATGCATGGTGGGGATTGTAATCATTGTAATGAAATGAAATATGATAGGATGAGTGTAAAACTGATGTTCTCCCATGTAAACGCTCACTCAATTCACAATAAAAACTTAAAAAAAAAAAGAGCTGAGGGTTCACTAGGAATATGGCCTCTCAGGTGGACACAACTGTGGTAAGCCCTCCAGGGTCAGTGCCTTGCTACACTGAGGTCAACTGCCACAGTCCTTGAGATCCCAAAGAGACATCAGCTGTTTCTAAAGACACTATGAAAAAAGTGACAGGAGAGAAATCAATCACTTCTGCTTTGTTTGCCATATTGGACTTCTCACCATTTATGCTGATAAGTAAAATCTTTCAAAACATTTTCCTATGCGTTACCATTTTGGAACAAAGCCAAGATCTTACAGACAACACTCAAGCATTTAACATTTTTATATTAATTCCATCATTGCCTCTAGTCAAGATTCATCCATCCATCCACCCACCCACTCACCCACTCATCCATCCATCCATCCATCCATCCACCCATCCATCAGACATTAGTCCATTGGACATTTTCTAGACACTAAAACAGAAGCCTCCTGCCTCATGGGGACACAGTTCCGGAGAGAACATTGGATTCTTGACTCTGCCATTGAATTGATCAGATCACTCCCCTTTCTAGTCACAGCTTCTGGTCATTTAGGGATACGAGCAAAAGAGTTCCATTGCCAATAGTAGGAGGAACACCTCCATGGATAACTACTTCCTTTACAATAAGATGAGTACTGGTTGTTGCCAGCTAACATTACTGAATGTTTTGATCAAAGACTCTTTAGAAGAATCTGGATCAAAAGGGAAAGATTTCAGAACAGGATATCACCTTCTTATGGAATTCAACATTTCTAGAATCCTGGAGACTGGAAGAACACGTGAAATTATTGCCTTGAGATAGTCTGGAAACCTTAAACCAAAAATATACTCTGAAATCATCTTAAAACCAAGCAGCTGTTGCTCTTGGTGGTGGTGTTAAATGCCATTGAGTCAGTTCCAACTCATAATGACTGTATAGAGTTTCAGAAGATCAACTGGTGGATTTGAACCACCAATCTTATAATTAGCAGTCCAGTGCTTTTCCTATAGTACCTCACAAAAACTAAACAGTAGGTTAGCTTAATTAGTAAAGAATGTCTGCCTTGATCATTGTTTTTTCCTAAGAATGATTTTTATGGAATAAAATGAACAGTTCAAAAGATTATATAGAAAACTTAGGGAGCAGTGGATTTACGTAAATAAGGGAGGAACAATTTGGAAATGGATGGAAAGAATGGTTGCACAACTTAAAGAATGAAATCAATCTCACTGACTTATACAAAGAAATTGTTAAATTGATATATGTTTTGCTGCATATATTCTCAACAAGAACAAAAATGAATAAAACAAATTATATATTTAAAGAAAAAAAAAGGAAAACAAAACTCTTCTTAACAGGACTAAGGATCATCATAAAAAATGCAGAAGAGACTGAAGTTGTCAAGAATTTAATTTTATTTGGTTCCACAGTCAAGAGTCAAAGATTCAAAAGACATATTGCATTATGCAAAACACCTCTTTAATGTGTTAAAAAGTAAAAATTTCACTTTGAGAACTAAGATTACTTAATCTAAGAGTTGGTATTTTCAGTTGCCTGATATGCATGTGAAAGCTGGACATTGAATAAGAAAGGCCACTGAACGGATGTGTTTGAATTGGTATTGGTGAATATAATTGAGCATACAATAGACTACCAGAAGATCAAATTTCTCTTATAAGAAGTACAGTTAAATGCTTCTTAGAAATAAGGATGGCAAGATTTTGGACATGCTTTCAGTAGAGACAACTTGCTGAAGAAGGACAACATGTTTGGTAAAGAAGAGGGTCAAGGAAAGAGGATGACCCTCAATGAGATGGATCAACACAGTGGCTACAGCAACAGACTCAAATATAGCAATGAATGTAATGGTGGTGCCAGAATGGGCAATGTTTCATTCTGTTGTATATAAGGTCACAAGGAGTAAGAACCAACTTGAGGATTCTGAGTAATAATAACAACTTTACATAAGTAAGGAGAAATATTATGAAAGTACTTTAAAGATCAAGGAAGCCTGTTACATAATTGGGGAAAATAATGCTTCAGTGTTCACCTGATAAAAATTCAAACATACCTAGAATTTCCATTTTACAAAAGAAACAAACTTGACCCATGGACATTATTGAGCTGTTTTATGGTAACTAAAGCTACTGATAAAATGTTTGAAATTTTTTTCAAGTTAAAATAAATTGCACAACAACAAAATGTAATTCTGTACTCTCAAATTAATAGTGGTTCAAAGTGTTTATAAATCAATCAAGTAAATATAAATACCTTAAAAAGAAAAGAAAATCATAAATATATGAAAAAGCATACAGCTACAGACGAAAATTATCATAACAATTCTAGCCCTAACTAGAAATATGTTGTTTTTTTTCTATCAGATTGGAAAAGACTAAAAACATTTATTAAATGCCTAATTGGCAACTATGTAGTGATCAGACACTTTCATTTTGGAATGAGAGTCGATATAGTGTTTTGTAAGTCAATACAGTGATATCTGTCAAGTCTAAAAAATGAATATAACCTTCTATTTTCAAATATTCATCTTATAAATAGGACTCCTGGTGTGGTGTTGAAGGATCAGCACTGAACTGTGAACCACAAGGTCAACAGTTCAAACCCACCAGCTGCTTATATACCATACATAGGGTTGCTATGAGTCGGTACTGGCTCACCAGCACTTAATAACAGCCTAAATTTACTCCAGTTGTTTATAATTCCAAGTTTTGGGAATAAAATCAATTACCCATGTAAAACAGATTGTTGTTAAGTCCTGTTCAGTTGATTCTGACTTAGAGAGACCCTGTTTAGGCTTTCCTAGAAGCAGGCAGTGCTTGTGAACTGCCAACCTTGCACTTCCTAGTCCAGTGCTAATCCTACAGCATCACATCAGGAGTCTGTGTTAAATATATCATAGGTTATATATTGATATATTAGTTCCTGTGTAGTGAAAATGGTTAAGGTTCACTCTGATACTAAGGAAATTGTCAGAATTAAAATCCATCCAGAGATGCCTAGGAACAAAGGTCTGGTGATTTATTTTCTGAAAAATGACGCATTGGGTTCTGCATGATTAACAGTTAACTTCACTTCAACTGTTTTTTACTGGTCTATATTGATATATCAGTTAAGAAAGCATTAAAAGTAATGAAGAGAATCTATGCACTCATACAAAATAAATTTAAATATCAACATATCAAATATATCAATATATCACAGGTATCCTGTTAAATGAAAGAAAAAGCACAGATTTCTGACACTAGAATGAAAATAATAGAGTTACCTATGAAATCATAGCTTCATATCTGTTTATATTTAACTGTCATATCTCTGAACAGATTTATCCAAAACATCAAAAAAGGGAAATGATGTTGGAAAAGACAGAGAAAACAAGGGTCCATAGTATTCATGATATAAGCTTATGTCCAACTGAATTCTTGTTACAATCCAGACCTTTAAAAACCTATGTTAAATTATAATGGTCATGGAAAAGTAAAGAAAATAATCAACACTGTTTTCTGGTTTTTGTGTTATGTGGATTGCTACAATTAAGAAAAGTTTGTAACTGTCATCCAACCTCAACTGAGTCTCTTTCTCTCTCTTAAATGTGTAAAAAGCATTGCTTTTGATTTTTCCACATTCTGTGAGTTAATGTGCCTATAACTCTTATCATCTGTCCTTCTGTTGAGGATTTTTTGGTATTTTTATTTTCGACCACAGCATGAGCCTTGCCATATGGTTATGAGATTCTCAATAAATGTTTTAGAATGTTAAATAACAGACACTAGCTCCTACCTTAGTATGCAAAGAAACAAAAACTTGAGTATGTATGTTTCCTTCACAGTGAGAAGAAGGAAAACACTAAGCATTAGTGAGATCACATGCATAATATAATCCGGGATTTATGGATGAAAAGGGTTTTGTAACAGCAAATAATTTTTATAATAACTATATCTATTTTCCACCCATAATGCCCTTGTAGTGGCACAAAGAAATGAGAATCAGTAATGGGTAAACAGCAATTCAAAATCTTACTAGCAGGATTACTTTAGATTTTATAACACCAATAATTCTGTAAATAAAATTGTTACAATAGGAAATTCAAAATATGCTTTTGTAGGTGTGAAAGGAATGCTCACACATGAAAACAGCACCAAGGGAAAATTTTGTAGGCTTGTTTTAAGTACATATATCTGCAAAAATCAAGTAAATTCTTAAAAATGTATTAAATAAAATAGAAAACTACTAGAATAAATTAAAATATTTTATGATATTGAGATAAAAAACCATCTGAATTTAGCTATGAATTTCCCCTAGAGTATCTGGATAATTCAGCTAGAATGTATTGAAGCTTAAATCAGTACGTACAAAAATAAAAAGAAAGCCTCCTCCTCCATTTCCTCACTTAAAAACAGGTCCTGCTCGCTTACCGTCCAGAATGTGCAACCATGAGGTACCCATGCTGGCATAAGCTTTGGTTTTAGCTAACTCTGAACTATTCGACAGAAAGAACAAAAAATTCGGGTGCCTGCTGGAATTTTCACCATTAGAGATGGCAGTAAAGGCATCATCTTCGAAAGACGATGATGCTTTATATTCCCATCTGGCCTATGGAAGAAACTGGCAGCGTTATTATCAA
Organism: Chrysochloris asiatica; assembly: GCF_000296735.1. NCBI lineage: Eukaryota > Metazoa > Chordata > Mammalia > Afrosoricida > Chrysochloridae > Chrysochloris > Chrysochloris asiatica. The sequence continues at coordinate 6,372,917 of NW_006408709.1, read as the reverse complement.
GTAGTTGCGTGGCTATGAAAATACCTCCAGGCCTAAAGGAGGGCCATGGAATCCTATGTCATTCCCTATTGTACCACCCACTGCAGTTCTTCCATATAGCTGCTATGCTAACCAGAGTGAATATCTTCAGTCCTACAACTGTCCTTCAGCGCCCCTGGTCTCCCACAGCACACGGCTATGTTCTAGAGGATCTGGGCAACCTCCACCTGGCAGTCCTTGGGTCCAGTCATCCACCAGAGAAGAAGAGCAAGTTTCATCATCATCAGAGGAGGAGATGGATAGCAAGTCAGATGAGGGAGTTGAATGCGACTTAAGCAACATGGAGATCACTGAGGAGCTGTGCCAATACTTTGTGGGATGGAGAAGCACAAAGAGGAACAACAGTGGCAGCAGCAGCTGGACCCTGAACACCTGAGTGAATGCTGACCACGACCTGTACTGCAACGGCCGTCCGAGGCCACATCCAAGAGGCCAAAAGAAGAGGCCCCTGACCAAGATGAAGCGCTTGTACCTGGTTATCACTGCCAAAATCCAGGCCATGAAGGCCGCAGTGCAACTGAGCTTCAACAAGCTTTGTTGATCACTAGCAGCCCAAATACAGGCTGGTCATCCTCCTTAGGTTCAGAGCCCCTTCCATGTGGGACAACCTATTTCTCACCCCTCCGCAGATGTTCTCAGGGAACATCCCAGCATGCCCTGCCCTAGGGCTGGGTGTACTATACCAGTCAGTCTCTCTGGACATCAAGTGCTCATTTATCTATTACGTGTGTGTTGGGGGGGGGGGCAGATTATATTGTCTTTTAATAGTGTTTAATTCATTAAAGTTCCTACCTGTGGGAGGGGGTGGCTCTTGTTCAATATTTTTCAATCATTCTTGATAAAACTACATTACATACAAGTAAGCGTTTTAATATATTTTTACAGTTACATGGTTATTGTTAGAATTTAGATTACAGTGTCATTTATCAGCTTGATCAAAACATACAGGACCCAGGGCATCATAGGTTGGGGTTTTACTTTCTTCTTTTTTTTCTTTTTTTTTGGTATACTCAAAGAATATAAATTATTTTATGATATGTACCTCCTCTTTGTGAGGACAGGGCAGGACCAAACAGTGTTTTGTTCAGTTTTGCATAGAGTCACTATGAGTCTGAACTGACTCAACAACCACTAACAATGTTTTCCTCTTTTAAATATTATGTCCCAAAGAAAACATCCCTTCCTTGCAAAACTCTCCCTGCAATCTTAGTTCTCTAAAGCTGGAGAACCTGATTATTTTTTAAATTTCTATAGATATATGAGTCACTGAGATTTAATTGCTGCATGATAAGTGCAATTAACATTCATAGATGACAAAAATAAAAAAAAATTTTATGTTTTTCTGTTTTATAAACTGAGATTTGGGTAAACATTTTCAAAGTAAACTGATTTCCCAGTTAACAATTCGTATACATTTTGTTTCATAACATTGATTTTAATCTCCATGATGTAATTGAACTTTTCCCACTCCTTCCCTGTGTTTTACATATCTATTTTGTGCTTTTTTCCTGTCCCTTCCTGACTTTGAGCTTTGTCCCAGGCCAAATGCTATTCCTTTGGTCTCATATGGTTGATTATTCTAAGAAGTGTGTAATCCCCTGATGTTATTGTTTACCATAGTCCTGTCTATTGTTTAGCTGACAATTGAACCACAGGGGTGAGTTCAGTTCTAGGCTTGTTACACCAGATGGATCCTAGTCTTAGGGATTCTACCAGTCAACAGTGGAAGCAGTTTGTGCTAATCGGTAAACTAAAGGTTGATGGTTTGAACCCATCCAGGAGTAGCATAAAATAAAGGTCTGGTATTCTGCTTCTGTGAAAATTACAGTCAAGAAAATTTTATGGAATAGTTCTACTTTATAACAAATATATGTTGGGTAGCCAAGAGTCAGATTTCACTAATTGGCAAAAAACATCAATCTTCCTTATTCTGTGGTCTAGTTATTTGCAAAATTTTTTCCCATTATTTATTTAAATATGTTTATGCATTGAACTCTTTTCTAATTCTGTAATTTCAATAATAATTATGTTACACCAAGAACCAAAAAAAAAGATCCAAAACTGTCAAACCTTTTGCTATAGAATTGATAATATGAGTATGTTAAACAGGTAGGTAGGAATTATGAATCTGGTTCCCCTAAGAATGCTTTTCACAAGTATTCACAAATAATCCTACCTCCTTCTTCATGGATAAGGAACTCTGTTGTCTGCTAAAAACAAGGTTGGCATTTCTAACCTATCAAATGTCTCATGGAAAAAATAGCAATCTGCTTTTGTAAAAATACGAGACTTGGATTAATGGCATTGTTATTTAAGGGAGATAGGGCAGAAGAGCTTTGGAGATGACTTGTGCTTATTTCAAAGCTGCAATGAAACTCTTCCAGTGCAACCAGGTTCCAAGTTTAATGCCACTTGATCTTTTATTTGTTTTTCTAATAAAATAAGGGAGGTGGGTCTGAGTAGATATTAGCAGTTGTGATAGTTCTTCTCACCAGAGCAACGGAGAAAATGTTCTATAGATTTTGTCCTATTTCTCTGTGAGATCCCTGTGGGTTCCTTAAGAAATTTTTGGTAGGATAATGGGTATGTTCCTATGTTGGAGGCACTCAGATTTATATGCTAAATGTAGTTCATAGTTGACTTTTAGCAATTCATTAATATAGCTTCCAGCAGCGTGTGCTGCATGTAAGTAGATAAGCAAATATTCTGGTTCTGCTTCTTCCTACATGTACCTTCTATCTTCACATTTTGAATTAGTTGAAATCTGATCTCACTTCTCTAAGTTATTAAAAAATGTTAATTTTTAATTTTCTGAGTGGTTTTTGTGTATGTGTGTGTGAAATAAAGATGAGAATACTGTTCTTTCCTGCTTTCTATAACTCTGTAATAAAATGGTACTTATAATATGGCTTTTGTGCCCCAGAAAAGTTATGATCATAGAGATTAGTGTTAGGATCTTAGCTCTAACACTTTTTCATTAGGGATCATTGAGGGTGCATGTGAAATGATATTGTCGAATAGATGAAAGTGGACTGATTATGTGGCAAATCATTTTCAAATCAGCTATAGCTCTGCCTATGGAAAAAATCCATGAAAAACTTGGGTTTAATAAAATTTGTGCAAGGTAGGTACTGAAACAACTCATGGAAGAGCATAAATAGAAGCGTTTGGACATCTGCAAACAAAATTTGGACTGATACTCAAAGAAGGCAAAGGTTTCTTTAAAAATATCATTTCTGGTGCTGAGACATGGATTCATCACTATGAGCCTGATTAAAAATGGTAGAGTATGAAATGAAAACATGCTCAATTGCTGACCAAGAAAACTTCAAAAGTCAACCATCAACTGGAAAATTGATTCTTACAGATTTCTGGGATTCTCAAGGGCCAGTATTAGAACACCATCAGGAAAAAGGGTCAACAATCAACAATGCTCATTACAGTGAGCTTCTCACTGAAGAGCTGAAGCCTAAATGACCAATAAAACTCAGAGTACTGCTCTTCAGAAGTGCTGGTATGGTGCTGTGGGTTAACGCACTGGACTGCAAGCTCATCAGAAACTCCTCAGAAACCCTATGCAGATGTCTATGGATATGAACCAACTCAAAGACTGAATTTAGCAACACCAATTCCTATCCAGGGCATTGTGATCTTGCATCACACTGCACTTCCTCACACCTCTGCACACATTGTTAACAAACTGCAAAACATTACTTGTGAGGTGTTAAAACATTCTCTCTACAGTCCTGATCTTGCTCCATTGGACTTTTACCTATTTGGTACCCAGAAAGCAGTCTGTTGAGGAAAAGATTTACCTCTAATGAAGAAGTGAAGACAGTGGCTCATTCATGTCTCACAGCTCAGCTTAGACATTTTTTTTTTTTTTTTTTTTTGTAAGGGAATACAAAAGATCGTTGCCAGATGGACAAAGTGTATTGGAAAGCAAAATAACGTATCTGTATTTTCCAAATTTGATGGAAATGAGTTCTATAGCTATCATGCAGATGATTTTTTGACTTACCACTGTACATCATCCAATATTTTGCCCAAAGAATCATTAAATGTTGCAAGTTGAGTCTTGATATTTTGCTTCAGTTATTTCAGTTTGATAAATGCCGAGCAGATTATTTCCTTTAAGCTTTCTAACTCCAAGTCTTTGCAGATTTCATTATAATATTTGACATTGTCTTCTAGAGTTGCCCTTCGAAATTATATGTTCAGCTCTTTGACTTCCTCATTTCTTCCATTTTCTTTAACATCTCTAAATCCTTGAGCAAGTTTCAGGTTCTCTTCTAACATTCATTTTAGTGTTTTCTTGATTTCCTATCTTATTAATGAACTTTTACTTTCTGTCAGTATACTATTCTTGATGTCATTTCATAGCTCTTTGGTCTTTGGTTATCAGTGTCTAATGCATCAAATCTGTTTTTCAGAGAGTCTCTAAATTCATACTTCGTACATATTGTCAGGAGAGACCAGTCACTGGAGAAGGATATCATGTTTGGTAGTGTGGAGGGTCAGAGAAAAAGAGGAAGACCCCCAATGAGGTGGATTGGTCAAGTGGCAGCATCGATGGACTCAACTGTGGCAACAATAATGAGGTTGGCCCAGGATCGGGCAGTGTTTCGTTCTGCTGTGTATAATGTCACTATGAATTGGTACCGACTTGATGGTACCTAACAACAACTAAATTCAAGTGGAATATGTTCAAGACCATACTTTGGTTCTCATGGACTTGTTTTAATATTCTTCATCTTCTGTCTGATCTTGCATATGAACAATCAATGGTCTAGTCTACAGTCTGCCCTTGGCCTTGTCTTGACTGATAATATTGATTTTTTTTCTAACAGCTTTGCACAGATACGTCAATTTGATTCCTGTATATTCCATGTGGTGAGGTAATATGTGTAGTCACCTTTTATGCTGTTTTATAAAGGTATGGCTATGAGTAAGTCACTGGTCTTGCAAAATTCCATCATGTAATCCCCAGCATTGTTTCTATAACTAAAGCCATGTTTCCATCCCTCTTCTCTGTTTCCAAACTTCAAATTCTTATTACCAGTAATTATCAATACATCTTGATTGCATTCTTGCTCTAGCTCAGGCTGAAATTTAAAAAGTATGCAGCAGATATAAAATTTAGAGTAAACTTAAATTTTAATAAATGTGCTTTAATTGCTTTTCAAAAACAGATGTTAAATAGTCACTGAACACCCACTTACTCTAAGTGGAACTTCACTGATTCAATTTTTATTTTATTCACAAATAATTTTAAATGTATCCTTGTAGCTTCATAATTCCACTGAAATTCTGTACTTGGATATTTCCTGTATATTTCTTATATCACAGAACTTAACTTAGATAGATAACTGATGTGCTGTGTACTTAGCTGTGGTAATTATGTGAAAGTTTATGCAAAAACTAAAGCAAATATGAAATGTGAAGAGAGTAAAACCTGTTTATGTAATCAGTATAAAAGTTACATGATATATTATATATTGTTTCTAAGATATGGTAAAATATAACCAAAGATAAATTTCTATGAAATAAAATAGAAATTGTAGCATCACTTACAAAGTAACAATATATTCCCTGGTCTTCTTCTAAATGCTATGCATCACCACAATTTAAAGTCATCAAAAATAATCACTATAACTTTTCCAATAAGGTGACAATGGTGGTGGTGGTGTTCCGTGCAGTTGCTTCTAACTCGTAGTGACCCTGCACAGAATTTCTGAGGCTGTAATCTTTACAGGAGGAGAAAGCCTCATGGAAAAGCAGTTTCAAACTGCTGACCTTGAGGTTAGCAGTCTGACTCATAACTCATGCCTATGCTACCAGAGCTCCTTCCAACTAAGGTAGCATTCCTAAATATTTTTATTAACACATTTACTTTCATTTGAAATATTAAAATGTAGACATATCTCTGTCTCATAAGGTGACTAAATCACTTATAACCAATACTGGTGTATCAACTTTTAAATATTTTTGGAGAATCTCAATGTACTCCCCCAAATTCAGCAAAATACATACAGGGAAATTCGTGACTATATATATTTACTTTAAACTGAGTTAAAGATTCTTTTCATCTATTTTTATCTCTAATTATTAATTATCAATGATAAAAGATTGTAAACTCAAATTCAGCATATTTAAATAGAAAAATAATTAGCTAAATTAATAAATGACTGTTAAGTTTTGTTTAATAATTCATAATTAATCTGAAAATTATAGATTAGTGCATATATTATAGACCTCAACAAGAACATAGTAGCCTCATCTTTATTAATATGGACAAGTACTTTACCCTATGTAATCTTTCTTATAACTAAAGGATTGTGTACATTTTACCCTACAACATTCCAACTAAAAAGTTAATATTGTTTAAGCAATTCTGAGAGCTATAAGAGAGATCAATTTCTAGAAACATGAACTCCTAGGAGGGAAATTCTGAAAGCATTGTTTGTGACTTTACAAGATATAAACAAAAACTGAAAGCTAACAGAAGAACCAAGACAATTTGTGTGTGTGTGTGTGTGTGTGTGTGTGTGTGTGTGTGTGAAATATCTTAAATAATAATAGATAGCTAAATAACTGTTTTTCAAACTTAAGGAATAGATTTTCCAGACAAATAAATTAGTATAAAGTTTTATGACCAAGCTCTAAGTATATTATTGGATGATTTAATGCAACTTCAACATTTTTTTGAAACTAAACGAATTCTTACCACCACTCATATATCAGTTTTGTGTACTATGATGACTGTATGCCTGCTATAATGCTAGAAGTTATGCCACCAGTATATTAAATACCAGCAAGGTGATGTAGGATAATCTCTGGACTACTAATTGCAAGGTCTGTAGTTCAAATTGACCAGCTGCTCCTTGGAACCTCTATATAGGGTCACTATGAGTCAGACCTGACTCAGTGGCACTTAACCATAACTACAAGGTTACCCATGGTGAAAAGGTTTCAGTAGAGCTTCCAAACTAAGACACACTAGAAAGGAGAAGTGAACCACTTTTGAAAGATTAGCCACTGAAAAACTTATGAAAAGTAGCTGAACACTTTCTGATATAGTACCAAAACATGAGCTTGAGTTAGAAGGCACTGTATACATGAGAGGGGAAGAGCTACTGTCACAAAGTAGACTTGACCTTGATGGGAATGAAGCAAAGATTTTGGCATATTCATTTGCTGATGGAGCACAACTCAAAATGGGAGGAAATATCTGCAAATATCCATTAGCAATCAGGATATGTATCGCACAAAGTATGAATCTAGGAAAAGTGAAAGTTGTCAAAACATAAAGATTTATATTCTAAGATACTCTGAAACGGACTGATATTGGCAATATGAATCAGTATGAAAAATTATATGGTTAACTGCCTAGGACAACAAATGGTAGAGGAATGGCATTGCATTCCTAATCAAAAAGAATATTTCAAGATCTCTCTTGAAGTACAATGCTGTCTATGATAGGCTAATATCCACACACATAAAAAGAAGACAAGTTAATATCACTAATATTCAAATTGTTACATTACTGAAGCTAATGATGATGAAGTTGAAGAAATTTATTAACTTCTTTAGTCTGAAATTGATCAAACATTCAACCATGATGATTGATAATTACTGGTGATTTAAAAATAAAAGCAAGAAAGAAAGAGGAGTATTTCTCCTTGGAATATATGGCCTTCGTGTCAGAAATGATGCTAGAGATAGCATGATAACATTTTGCAAGACCAATGACTTAGTTATTGCAAATACATCTGGTGGACCTCACAAGATGGAATACAGAGTGATGAAATCAAATTGACTCATCTGTGGGAAGAAATGAAGGAGAAGTTCAATAATATCAGCTGAAACAAAGCCAGATGTTGACTGTGGAGCAGACCATCAATGGCTCATGTGCAATTTAGGTCTGAAGCCATAGAAATTAAAACAAGTCCATGAGAGTTAAAATATGACCTTTAGTATATTCCATCTGAATTCAGGTGGTAGTGGTTATGTGCTGTGGAGTCGGTTTCAACTCATAGTGACCCTTATAGGATTTTCAAGGCTATAAATCTTAATGGGAGCAGAAAGCCTAATTTTTCTCCTGTGGAATCACTGGTAGTTTTGAACTGCTGACCATGAGGTTAACAGCCTAACTTGTAACCACTATATAACCAGAGCTCAAAAACAGATTTGTTGAATATGGGGCCTTAATTGGAATCCTGAGTCCCACCCAGATCCTTCAGAGTTGGTACATTTGTATTTGAAAAGATATGCAGACCAACCCAGACCTATTGAGAGAACAGAAGATTCATGCAGAAGAAAATGACTATCTTCATTTTTTGACTTTCAAGCAAGATGTTTGCTTTGGAGGCATCAAGGCAAGGAAAGTCTGCTCATCAGAGAAAATCCCTTTCTAGGACTGAAAGTTAAAGGGAGCTAGTAAGCTCTTGAGCTCTGGTAGCGTAGTGGTTACGAATCGGGCTGCGAGCTGCAAGGTCAGCAGTTCGAAACTACCAGCCGTTCCACGGGAGAAGGATGAGGCTTTCTACTCCCGTAAAGATTTACACCTTCGGAAACCCTGTACAGGGTCTCTTTGGGTTGGAACCGACTCGATGGCATTTAACAACAACAGTGAGCTAGTTAGTATGCTCCCTGGTGACCACTTGTGTTTACTTGTGAGTGGAAGTGGGAGTAATTCAGCAACGAAGAGACAAGCTAAGTTTGGACACATTCAATTGGCACCTGTTGACCTTGAGGAAGGGCAGGCTAGTCTGAAGTTTAGGGAGTTGTGTGAGGTCCTGAGTCCATGGACACTGACTTAGTCCCTGGGTGATGAGGCTGAGATTGAAGGGGACAGCTGGTCTGAATGCAGGAAACTGTGTATGTACTCACTGACTTGACTTCTCTTGGATGACTAGAGCTGAACTGTGACCAAAACTTTACCAGGTGAAGACAAATATGTTTGACACTGGGAGCAAGTGTGAATTGTTACAATTAAATGGACTGGACATTTGCTTATGGATGTGGTGGTGGTGGTGGTTATGTGCTGTGGAGTCAGTTCCGATTTATAGCTTTACAGGAGCAGAAAGCCTCTTCTTTCTCCCA
>NW_006408709.1:6361344-6362819 GCF_000296735.1 Chrysochloris asiatica | reverse complement strand
GTGACATATAACATATAAATGGGGCCAGTGTGCTTTAGGTTGCAAGTGATTTAGCTATATCTTATTTACTGTAAATATGACTTTACAAGTTCGTTTATTTAGAAATTATGCATAAAGTTTATTGGTATCATGTTGATTAGGATGAATTGCAGTTAAGATGTGCTTTTTTCCATGGTGATGAAACCTAATACAGACATAGTTATCATTATGATGATTGGCTACAAGCAACCAATCAATTGAGGGAATGCTTCCTTTGGCATGTGGTCTGCTCCCAAAATTATGATCATGAAGGAAAGCTGTCTCTTCTGCTATTGATTTGGGACTCTACAACTGTAAACCATTACCTTGATAATAAATTTCTTTTTATACAAAAACATGGAGTCCAAGTATGACACTATGGTTAAAGCACAGGTCTGCAAGTTAAATTTGAAACATAAGGTGAGTGGTTCAAACTCACTAGACATTCCTTGGAAATCCTATACAGTGTCGCTATAAATCAGAATCAATTCAATGGCACTTAACAACAGCAACAATATATAAATATATGTATTTCACTTGTTTTTCTTCTCTAGAAAATCCAGCCTAAGATACATACCAATTACCAGTAATCATAAATCTTGATTACATATGTTTCACATTGGAGATTTTAGTAGATTTCTTCAAAATCATCATAGAGGCTATACTGTTTGGTATATAAATTTGATACATAGTGATATTATCTGTTCTTCATGAGAGGCATATTTATATTGTCCTAATATAAGCACCCACCACTCATCTGTCAGCTTGCTGTACTGTGGTGGCTTGTGTGTTGCTGTAGTTCTGGAAGCTATGTCACTGGTATTTTACATACCAGCAGGGATACCCATCTTGTACATGTTTCAGATTAGTTTCCAGAGTAAGACCAACTAGGAAGAAGGAAAGATGGTAACACAAGTAGAAGAAATAAGGCGGTAAAAAAGCTGAATAGAAATTTTCAAAAGGCAACTTGAGAAGACAAACTCAGATATTATAATGGAATGTGTAAAGATCTGAAGTTAGAAAATCAAAAGGAAAGCAAATGCTCAGAATTTTTCAAGATGAGGGAACTGAATAACAAATTCAAGCCTTGACATGCAGTCCTGAATTATTCTTTGGGCAAAATATTGAAGGATTCAGAAAGCATCAGAAGAAAATGGAAGGAATACACAGAATCACTATACCAAAAAGAAATAGTCAATGTTCAACCATTTAAAGAGGTAGCATATGATCAAAAGTCAATGATGTTGAAGGAAGAAGTCCTAGGTATTGAAGGTACTGTCAAAGAGCAAGGCTCCAGGAATTGATGTAATACAAATAAAAATCTTTCAACAATTTGATTCAGCACTGGATACACACACACACACACACACACACACACACACACTCATCTATGCCAAGAAATTTGGAAGGCAGCTACCTGGCCAACTGATTGGAAAATATTCATATTTGTGCCCATT
>NW_006408709.1:6358302-6360844 GCF_000296735.1 Chrysochloris asiatica | reverse complement strand
GAGGAAGACTCATTAATAACCTGTAATATGCAGTTTGCTTGCTGAATGTGAAGAGTACTTAAAATTCTTACTGATGAGGATCAAAGACCACAGCCTTTGGAATGGGTTGCACCTCAGTGTAAAGAAAACAAAATCTTCACCACTGAACTAATAAACAACATCAAGATAAATGAAGAAAGAAGGAAGTTGTCAAAACATTAATTTTTCTTGGATCAACCAACAAGACTCATGGAAGAAGCAGTCAAGAAATTAAAGGAAAGATTATATTAGGCAAATCTGCTGCACAATACCTCTTTAAAGTGTTCGAGACAAAGATTTTGAAGACTAAGGTGCACCTGATCCCAGCCATTGTATTTTCAACAAGCTCATATGCATGTGACAGTTGGACAATGAATAATGAAGACTGTAAAATAATTGATGCACTTAAGTTATGGTGTTAGAGGAGGATGCTAAAAGTATCATGGATTGCCAAATACAAACACATCTGTGTCTGACAGAATACAACCAGAGTGCTTAGAAGCCAGGATGGCCAGACTTCATTTCTCATCTTCAGACTTATTATCAGGAGGAACCAAACTTTGGAGAAGGATATTATGCTTGGTAAAGTGAAGAGTCACTGAAATGAGCAAAGCCTCAACTAGATGAATTGTCACAGTGGAAGTATCAATGGGCCCAAGTATAGTAACAATTGTTAGTTTGGAGCAGGAACAGGCAGTGTTTTGTTCTGTGTACCAACCCAAAGACAACTAACAATGACTCAACAACAACAATACAAACGTCATCTTCAGGTTAGATCTTGAAATCTGCTTGCTGATGAATGTGTTGTTCTTCAATTTCATATTCCTGGCATAGTAACTCATACTATTTTCTGATTAAAAATTGCCAGTCCTAGTCTATTTCAGCTCATGAATTCCTGTATATCAATCTTTATGCATTTCCTTTCATTTACGCAATTTTTAGTTTTCCTACATGTTTACTTTGTTATAGCATATTCTGATTATTAATTGATAACTACAGCTGTTACTTCTCATTTTGAATTTTGCCCCACCAGTACATGAGGGTTCTAAAAGCTTTTATCTATTCACTTCATTATACTAAACTCTAATTGAGAGAGTCAGCTGTCTGCCAATCACAGTTTGAGTGCCTTCCAACCTGAGTGTTTCATTTTCCAGTATGATGTCATGCAATGTTCTGCTGATATTCATAAGATTTTCAGTGGCTAATCATTCAGAAGTGTACCATCTCTCCTTCTTCCTAGTCAGCCTTAGTCTGGAAGTTCCACTGAAACCTGTCAAATATAGATGACCCTACTGATATTTAAAATATCGGTGGCATATTTTCCAACATCATAGTAACAAGAAGCCACCACAGTATGATAAACTGATAGATAAGTGTTGGTATCTTCATGTTATTGATGTATAATCTTACAAAATTGTGATTTAAAAATATGGTTTATGATATTTTGAAGGTTTTAAAATATATATTCAGGCTTACTTTGTGTCGTAATGTATGGTCTGTTTTGAAAAAATGTTCTAAGTATGCTGCAAAAAAAATGTATATTGTGCTATTGATGAGTGGAGTGTCTATATCATCTATGAAGTCAAGCTGTTAATTGTGTTGTTGTCCTTCATCAGAAGTGGTGTATTGAAGTCACCTGCTATTGTTAGGGATATGTTTATTTACCTTTTCAATACTGTTAAAGTTTGATTCATGTACTTTGTGGCTCTTCAATTGGATATATATAATATATGTAATTTCCTTTTGTTGGATTGAGCCTTTAATACTTATATATTTCTTTGTTGTTTATGACATTTTTTGCCTGAAAATCCATCTTATCAGAAATGAGTATTGCTTCTGTGGCACTGTGGGTTAATGTGCTGAATTGAAAAGTCAATTTCAACTACAAGGTCAGCAGTTCAAGCTCACCAGCTGCCCTTCGGAAACCCTAAACAGAGTTATTATAGGTTGGCACCAACTCAAGGGCATATAACAACAATGACAACTCCTGCTCTCTTTTGGTTGCCATTTCTTGATATAGGCTTTTACATCTTCTTATTTTTAGATGATTTTGTTTTTGTGTCTAAGATTTGTCTCTTGTAGACAGCATATGGATGGATCATATGTACTTATTTATTCTCTGTCTCTTGACTCATGCACTTTATCCATTTACATTCAGTATTAAGGATTGATGAGTATGAATTTACTGCTGTTATTTTGCTGTATATATTTTTTATGTTTGTGTTTTGTTGACTATGCAAAGGTATTTAATGGTGGGAATTATAACAAATTACGCTGTGAAGAATGGGAATTTGACAATACAAATTGTGTTTATAAGAGAAGTATACATAGATCAAGAAGCAAATGTTGATAGAACAAGGGGAAAGTAAGAGATTTAAAATTAGAAAAATGGGCATCAGGGTTATGTCTTTTCACCTATTTTTTTTCAATCTATACACTGAACAAATACTCTGAGAAGGTAGAACACGTGAAGAATGAAAATAAGGCATTTGAAGAAGACTCATTAATTGCTTCTGATATGCAG
>NW_006408709.1:6356369-6357757 GCF_000296735.1 Chrysochloris asiatica | reverse complement strand
GGCAAGACTGACTCATATACTTTAGAAATGCTATCAGGAAGGGGATCAGTTCCTGGAGAAGGACATAATGCTTGGTAAAGTAGACCATCATGAAAAAGGAGAAACCTCAACAAAATTGAATGGTAGCATGGCTGATTTAAACAGAATGCTAAATAGTAAAGTGTTATGAGTAGTACAGTGAAAGCAGAATTAGATGACAAATTTAAAATTAGTACATTCCATTACTGACTAATATGAAGATTGTTGGTGGTTCCAACTTACAGTTCCAACTTACAGTGACCTTGTAAAGGGTTTCTGAGGATGTAAATCTTTATGGGAGCAGAAAGTCTCATCTTTCTTCCACAGAATGGCTCATAGATTCAAACTACTGACATTTGATCTTAATCAATAAGTGCTTTGAGTCTTATTAGTTTTCAGCAAATAAGGTTATGTCGTCTATATATCTCAGCTTGTTAATGAATTTCCTCCAATCCTGATGTCCTATTCTTCTCCAGATAACCCACTTTTTTGGATTTGTTGCTCAAAATACAAATTTCATAGTTAGGTGAAATATTCATTCTTGATAGACACCTTTAATGATTTTTATCCATTCAGTATCCCCTTGTTAATTTCACATGACGAGTGGTTATGAATCGGGCTGCGAACCTTAAGGTCAGCGGTTCGAAACTACCAGCTACTCCACGGGAGAAAGATGAAGCTTTCTACTCCAGTAAAGATTTACACCCTCGGAAACTCTGTACAGGGTCGCTATGGGTCGGAACTGACTCGATGGCACTTAACAACAACAACCTCTTGAACTATGTACAGGTTCTGAATGAGCAATATCAAGTGATCTGGAGTTCCCATTTTCAGAATATTATCTACAATTTGTTGTGATGAACAGTAAAATGATTTTGTATAATAAACAATGCACAAATAAATATCTTTTTGATACTCGGTTTCAGTCAACGCCCATATGACATCATCAGAGATATCCCATTGTCTCCTGTTCTGTTCTGAATCTACCTTAAAATTCTGACAATTTCCATTGATGTCCTGCTATAACCATTGTTTAATTGTTTTCATCAAAATTGTAATAGTTTGTGATATTAATGATATTGCTTGACAATTTATGCATTGTTGAATTACCTTTCTTTAGATAGGGGACAAGAATATATATTTTCCAATAGCTTGGCCATGTAGCTGTTTTACAGATTTCTTCCAGTGAACAATAACAGTGTTGCATCCATTTTTCCGCAAAACCTATTAGAATTTTTTTAATTCCTTAAGACTTGTTTTTGTTTTTTTTTCCCAATTGTTTAAATGAATCTTGGACTTCTTATTTCAATTCCATCAGTTCTTGATCCTAGGCTACTTTCTGAAATAGTTGTACATCCACCAATTCTTAT
>NW_006408709.1:6347474-6355811 GCF_000296735.1 Chrysochloris asiatica | reverse complement strand
CATTAATCCACAGTGCCACACCAGGATTTCTCCTTTGCATTTCATCTTAAAAGTTACCTCAGATTTCTGAGAAAGCAGTTTTAATTTTTCAAATTGTTAACTCAAGAATGAGAGTCCAAATATCTTGTTTGTTAACTAACAGAACATTATTAAGTGCAGATGGGATTGTTCTAATTTATACTAATCCTGTGTAGAACAAATTTAAAAAATCCTGGTCCTGCGATATCTTCATAATTGTCAGTGTGAGCTTACTTTTGCCATTTTGTCAGTTGAATTTATTGTTACAACCACAGTGTCTTTAAACCTTGTTGAGGTTGACCTTCTTTTGCACTAATCCTCTATTTTAGCAAGGATGATGAGACTAGTCCCTTTTTAAATCATGTTCAAAGTATGTGAGATCAAGTCTCACCATCTTCATTTCTAAGAAGCATTTTGACTGTTCAACTATCAACACTCATGGAAGTAGCAGTCAAGAAATCAAACGATATATTGTATTAGGCAAATCTGCTGCATAAGA
The DNA here is from genome assembly GCF_000296735.1 of Chrysochloris asiatica. Taxonomy (NCBI): domain Eukaryota; kingdom Metazoa; phylum Chordata; class Mammalia; order Afrosoricida; family Chrysochloridae; genus Chrysochloris; species Chrysochloris asiatica. The sequence continues at coordinate 6,355,294 of NW_006408709.1, read as the reverse complement.
CCTTTTTAAAGTGTTGAAGAGCAAAGATGTCAGCTAGAAGACTAAGGTGTGCCTGATCCAAACCATGGTATTTTCAATAACCTCATATCCATGCAAAAGCTGGACAGTGAATAAGGAAGATCGTAGAAGATTTGATGCTTTTGAGTTATGGTGTTTGAGGAGAATATTGAAAGTTCCTTGGGCTGCCAAAAGAACCAATAGATCCATTTTGGAAGACGTGCAGCCAGAGTGCTCCTTGGAGGCCAAGATGGCCAAACTTCATCTCTCATACCTCAGACATATTATCAGGAGGGACCAGTCACTGGAGAAGGATATTATGTTTGGTAAGGTAGTAGGTCAGAGAAAAAGAGGAAGTCCCCTAATGAGATGAATTGGCCAAGTGGCAGCATCAATGGACTCAAGCATGGCAACAATTGTGAGGTTGGCCCAGGATCGGGCAGTATTTCTTTCTGCTGTGCATAAGGTCGCTATGAATAGGTACTGACTTGATGGCACCTAACTGCAACAACAACTTCTTGACTACTTCTTCCACAACTTGTTTGTCAATTTCTTCTACAAGTGAAGATTTAGTGTTGCTGTGTTATTGGAAGTTATGCCATCATGGTGAACAAGTTTCAGCAGAGCATACACACTAAGACACACTAGAAAACAGGAGAGACAGAATACTTCCAAATGCTCAGCCATATCAAACCCTATGAATAGCAGTGACACAGTGTCACACAGATTGCCAGAATATGAAAACATTATTGATAGCACCAGAATATTGTCAAATATAGTGTGAGAAGATGAGTCTCTCAAGTTAGAAGTCAGGCAAACTATGACTAGGAAAGAGCTGCCTCCTCAAAGTAGATTTGGCCATGATGATGCAAATAGAGTAAAGCATTTGAGACCTTTATGTGCTGACAGGGAACAACTCAAAATAAAGAGAAACATGTGCAAATATCTTTTAGTAATTGGAACATGGAATGGACAAAGTATGAATCTAGGAAAATTGGAAGTTTTCAAAAAAGAAAAGAAAGATCAAAGATTAATATCCTAGGCATTAATGAGCTGAAATGAACTAGTATTGTCCATTTTGAACCAGACAATCTTATGGTTTATTATTCTAGGAGTGACAAGTTAAAGAGGAATGGTGTTAGATCTATCATAACAAAAAAAAAAAAAAAACAAACAAACAAAAAAAACACTTAAAGATCTAGCGTGAAATACAATACTATCTGTGATAGGATAATATCCATACACAAGCACAAAAGACCAGTTAATGCAACTATTATTCAAATTTACACACCCAACACTAAAGCCAGTGATGCAGAAATTGAAGAACTCTATCAACTTCTTCAGTATGAAAATGATCAAACATTAAAATAAATATGTGTTGATAATTACAGATGATTAGAACATAAAGGTTGATAACAAAGAAAAAGGATCAGTAGTTGGAAAGCATGTCCTTGATGATAAAAATGATGATGGAGATGGAGTTTTCCAAGACCAATGACTTATTTATTGCAAATACCATTTTTTTTGAAGTTTTCATTGTGAGGTTTACATGGGAGAACATCCAATTTACACTCATCATATTGTATTTCATTTCATTGCAGTGATCAGAATCCCCTCCATGCATCATCAAATAAATCCAAAGGGTACATTACATAGGTCCGCCTCCCTCTCCCCCGCCCCTCAGCCATCAGCATGCAGCCCTTCTCCCTCCCTGAGTCCAGTATCCCCAACTGCTCCATCTGTCCACGTCATTGCCTCTGTCTCCATCCCTAGCGTCACTGCCTCTCTGGGTAGGGTCCCACTCTCTGTTCTTCTCACTTGATGTTCCCAGGGACCTCCACTCCTGGGCTTCAAAATCAATCCCTCTCCTCCTTTTGTCAAAAAACATCTACCTTTCTATTTCCTACCCTCACAATCAGACCTGATGGCAATTATTCACTAGAGTCTTATGCCCATTTCCTTTCGCCAGCCCAGTCCCAACGGATTGGAAATCGTTCATTGGTGATTCTAACTTTCCCCAATATGCTGGGACTAGGCTTCCTCTTGAAAGTTTGTAAGCCAGTCACTTCTTACCTTTATAGGCCACCCATTTTGGGTAGCCAATGTCTAAATTGCCCATCCCTGTCAATTCTGCATACCGAGGGAGAGGGAATGATCCTTGATGTAAAGGTTTGTTCCCTTTTTTGAGCTACTACATCCATAATAAAGGAGCTCTGGTAGCATAGTGGTTACGAATCGGGCTGCGAACCTTAAGGTCAGCGGTTTGAAACTACCAGCCGTTCCGCGGGAGAAAGATGAGGCTTTCTACTCCCGTAAGGATTTACACACTCGGAAACACTGTACAGGGTCGCTATGGGTCAGAACTGACTCGACGGCACTTAACAACAACAACAACAACATCCATAATAGGTGAAGGTCATCAAATTGTAGCAGGTTACTCTTTTTTTTTCTTTCTTCCCCTTCTTCTTTCTTCTTCTAGTCAAGTTCTCATCATCCAGCCATTGAAGCCAGGTCAAGTGGGTACTATCTGCAAGTATGGATTTTCTTGTGCATCTATCTCCCCTCACTTCATATCAGCTGAATGCTTCACTCTCCACTCTAGTCCTCTGTGGACATGTCACTGCCACTGGGTCCAGGAGTCACCGGGTCTTGCCGTACTGCTGGCTATCCAGATCTCCACCTGGGTTCACGGGGGTCTATTGAATGTGGTTTGGCTTAGCTTACAACTTCATTGCTGTCTTTCCCCCCTCTTCCCGTATCGGTGACCAATGTCGTCACCAGCTAGACCACACGCCTGCTCATGTATTCCCCTTGAGTCTCAGTCTTGGAAAGGTGTTTGCTCTGAGGGGACTTGACCACTTATCTTGATGGCTTCTGGGGGAACAGCTTACTTGTTCTTGTAGTAATCAATCAGACTGCCATTATTGTTTCAGATTTTTCCTGCCAGTTTTTCTTTCATGAAGTATCTTCTTTATTTCTAGCAGCTCCAGGCTGGTCTACTAGTCCTATCCAGTGGAAATTTCCTATCTCAGTCAGTTCTGGATGGGGTTCTGGATTCCACTTATGGTCTTGTGCAATGTAAAGGATCCACAGGAAGTCTCTTTCAATGGGCAACTTTTAGCCCCCTTTAAGGTATTCCAACCAGTTATAGGCTGAAGACGGACTTACAAGTTTTCTGTAGTGATGATTCTGGCTATTCCTTTCTCCCCACCTCAATGGTCTATTTTACAATGGTGGCCAAGGGAAACCAAGATTCAAAAGACAGCTAAGCATCTTAACACTATTCCCCTCTTTTACCTCTTCAAACCGTGCCTCAATCCCTGTATCACGGAGTCATGTTTTTCCACAGTTGTGCATACATCATCATTTACCCCTGTCCCACTTATCCCATGCAAACCTGCCTAACCGACCTCCCATGAGCCTTGTTCTTCCATTCCCATCCCCCTTCTAGTTTACTCCCCTTGTCGCCCTCACACACAACCTATCCTGTGTCTATTCCTTACCCTGTGCCCTAACTTCCCGTTTCTCCCTCCCTCCTCTCATCCCATATGTCCCAGTGATCAGCAAATATATATATATATATATTTTTGTTTTCCGCTTTAGTATGGGTTCTTTTTCTTAGTCTTTTATAGTAGTGGTCCTATGCAGTATTTCTCCTTTTGTGACAGACTAATTTCACTCAGCATAATGTCCTCAAGGTTCATTCATGTTATGCAGTGGCTTGCTGCTTCCTTGTTGTTCTTCAAGGTAACATAGTATTCCATTGTGTGTATGTACCACAGTTTGTTTATCCATTCTTCAACTGATGGTCACTAGGCTGTCTCCATCTTTTGGCTATTGTAAATAGCACTGCTATGAATATTGGTGTGCATATATCTACTCATGTTATGGCTCCTATTTCTTGTGGGTAAATACCAAGTAGAGGAATTGCTGGATCATTAGGTATTTCTTTTGAGTTGTGGTGTTGGAGGAAAATACTGAAAATACTGGACTGCCAAAAGAACCAATAGATCTGTTTTGGAAGAAGTGCAGCCAGAGTGCTCCTTGGAGGACAAGATGGCTAAGCTTCGTCTCTCATACTTTGGACATATTGTCAGGAGGGAACAGTCGCTGGAGAAGGATGTCATTCTGGGTAAGGTGGAGGGTCAGAGAAAAAGAGGAAGACCCCCAATGAGATGGATTGGCCAGGTGGCATCGTTGATGGACTCAAGTGTGGCAGCGATAGTGAGGTTGGCCCAGGATCGGACATTGTTTCATTCTGCTGTGCATGGGGTCGCTATGAATCGGTTCCCAATTGATGGCACCTAACAACAACAACAACAACAACAAGAAGATATTTCTATTTCCAACCTTCTGAGGAAGTGCCATTTTGCTTTCCAGAGAGGCTGGACCATTTTGCAATTCCACCAGCAATGCAGGAGTGTCCCAGTCTCTCCAGCATTTACTGTCCTCTAATTTTTTTTATCTTTGCTGTTATTGCTGGTGTGAAATGATATCTCTTTGTTGTTTTGATTTGCATCTCTCTAATGGCTAGTGATCGTGAACATTTCTTCATATGTTTGTTGGTTGCCTGGATCTCTTCCTTGGTGAAGTGTCTGTTCATGTCCTGTGCCCATTCTGTAATTGGTTTATTTGTCTTTCTCTTATAGAGGTGTTGTAGTTTCCTATATATTTTAGAAATGAATCCCTTTTCTGATATGTCATGCAAAAGATTTTTTCCCATTCTGTGGTTTCCCTTTTCACTCTTTAGTGAAGTCTTTTGATGCACACAATTTTTTAATTTTTAGTATGTCCCAATCATCTACTTTGTCTACTTTTGCTGGTGTACTTTTCAAAATGTTTGTTAGTTTGTGTATTCCATGTATTAGAGCCCTCACGTTTGTCCCTATTTTTTTCATTGATCACTTTCGTAATTTTGGGATTCACATTTAGGTCTTTCATTCATGTTGAGTTGGTTTTTGTATAAGGCATGAGGTAAAGGTCTTGTTTTGATCTTTTGCATATTGATTTCCAGTTCTGCCAGCACCATTTATTAAAGAGACTCTCCCCTCCCTATGCAATATACCTAGACACTTAGTTGAAAATAAGTTGGCTGTATGTGTGTGGGTTAATTTCTGGGTTCTCAATTGTGTTCCATTGATTAATGTTATCTTTCATTGTACCAGTCCCAGGCTGTTTTGACCACTGTAGCCATGTAGTAGATTTTGAAATCCGGGAGTGAGAGGCTTCCAACCTTGTTCTTCTTTTTGAGCAGTGCTTTGCTTATCCTGGGTCTCCTTTCATTCCATAAAAATTTTGTAATGGGCTTTTCCATCTCCTTGAAGAATGTTGCTGGAATCTGGATTGGGATTGGATTATATGTGTGAATTGCTTTGGGTAGTATTGACATTTTATTGATGTTGAGTCTTCCTATCCAGAAATATGCTATGTTCTTCCACTTTTATAAACCTCTTTGGGATTCTTGTAGTAGTGTTTTGTAATTCTCTTTGTATAGGTCCTTTGTTTTCTGGTTACGTTTATTCCTAAATATTTCAACCTTTGGGTGGCTATTGTAAATGATATTTCTTTCCTAATGTCCTTTTCAGTGCTGTCATTGTTACTATAGAGGAATCCAACTGATTTTTGTATGTTGTCCTTATACCCTGCCACTTTGCTGAATCTTCCAATGGTGTCTAGTTGCTGTTTTTACTGAGACTTTGGGGTTTTCTATGTATAGGATCATATCATCTACAAATAGAGAGTTTTATTTCCTCTTTGCCAATTTGGATGCCTTTAATTTCTCTATCATTCTGTATAGCTCTGGCTAATAATTCCAAAAAAATATTGAAAAGGACTCGTTACAAAGGACATCCTTTTCTGATTCCCATTCGCAGAGGGAAGGCTTTCGGTTTCTCTCCATTGAGAGTGATGTAGGCTGTTGGTTTTGTATATATCCTCTTGATTATGTTGAGGAAATTCCCTTCAATTACTACTTTGTTGAGTGTTTTTATCAGGGATGGATATTGGATTTTGTCAAATGCGTTTTCTGCATCAATCAATATTATCATGTGGTTCTTTTCCTTTTTCTTATTTATGTGAAGGATTACACTGATTGTTTTTCTAATGTTGAACTGTCCTTGCATCCCTTTTATGAAACCTATTTGGTCATGATGTATTTTTTTTTTTTTTTTTTTTTTTTATGTGGTGCTGGATTCTGTTGGCTAGGATTTTGTTGAGAATTTTTGCATCTATGTTCTTGAGGAATATTGGTTTGTAGTTTTCTTTCTTAGTGATGTCCTTCCTGGTTTTGATATGAGGATTACACTTGCTTCATAAAAAATATTTGGAAGTATTCTGTCCCCTTCTATATTCTAGAATAATTTGAGTAGAATTGGTGACAGTTCTTCCCTGAATGTTTGGTAGAACTCACCAGTGAAGCCATCTGGGCATGGACTTCTTTTGGTTGGGAAATTATTGATGATCTGATCAATTTCTTCTTTTGTTGTGGGTCTGTTCAAGTTTTCTACTTCACTCTGTAAGTTTGGTTGGTCGTGTTTTTCTAAAAATGCATTCATCTCTTCTAAGTTTTCAAATTTGTTGGAGTACAACTCTTCATAATATTCTGTTATTATTCTTTTGATTTTCTTTGGTTCCATTTTGACATTGCCCATGTGGTTTCTAATGCGAGTTATTTGTGCATTCTCCCTCTTTTCTTTTGTTAGTTTTGCCAATGGTTTGTCAATTTTTCAATACTTTCAAAGAACCAGCTTCTTGTCCTGTTGATTCTGTTTTCTATCTCATTTATTTCTGCTCTTATCTTTTTTATTTCTTTTATTTTGGTGACTATAGATTTATTTTGTTGGTTATTTTCTAATTATTGGAGATGCTGTGTTAATGTGTTAATTTTTGTTCTTTCTTCTTTTTGGATATGCACATTTATGACAATAAGTTTTTTCTCAGCACCGCTTTCGCCGTGTCCCAAAGATAATTGTATGTTGTGTTTTATTCTCATTTGTTTATAGGAAATATGAATTCACACTTAATTTCTTCTTTTACCCAGTCACTTTTCAGCAGGGTGTTGTTCAGTTTGCATGTATTCAACTTTATATCCTTAGTCTTCTTGTTGTTGATTGCTAGTTTTATAGCACTGTTGTCTGAAAAGATGCTCTGTAGGATTTTGATGTTTGTAAATTTATGGATGCTTCATTTGTGACCTAAAGTATGGACAATTCTGGAGAATGTTCCATGTGCACTGGAGAAGAAAATATATTGTGCTGTTGTTGGGTTGAATGCTCTGTACATGTCTATATGGTCAAGTTGGTTGATTGTGCTGTTTAGTTCCTCTGTAACTTTGTCAAGTTTTTTTCTGAAGGTAATACAGAAATGGCTACAATCATACATTCACAGAAACTTCCAGAGGTGCAATCTGGATTCAGAAGATACCGTGGAACGAGAAATATCATTGCTGATGTCTGATGGATGTTGGCTGAAAGCAAAGAATATCAGAAAGATGTTTACCTATGCTTTATTGACTACGCAAAGGTTTTTGATTGTGTGGATCATGACAAACTATGGACAACATTGCAAAGTATGAGTATTTCAGAACACTTAAATGTGCTCAGGAGGAATCTGTACCTGGACCAAGAGGCAGTTGTTTGTACAGAACATGGGAACACTGGATGTTTTTAAAATTAATAAAGGTGTGCAACAAGATTGTATTCTTTCACCATACATATTCAACCTGTAAGCTTAACAAATCATCTGAGAAGCTGGGTTCTATGAAGAAAAATGTGGCATCAGGATTGGAGGAAGACTCATTAACAACCTGCGATATGCAGATGATA
>NW_006408709.1:6339931-6346704 GCF_000296735.1 Chrysochloris asiatica | reverse complement strand
GTTCTGCTCCCGTAAAGATGTACAGCCTCGGAAACCCTGTACAGGGTCGCTATGGGTCGGAACCGACTCGACGGCACTTAACAACAACAACAACAACAAGGTCACTATAGGTCGGTACAGACTCGATGGCACCTAACAACGACAACAATTATGGTTGTGAATCTCCCTTCAATTCCTACTTTATTAAGTGTTTTAATTAGGAATGGATGTTGGCATCTGTCAAATGCCTTTTCTCTATCAATCTATATGATCATGTGGCATGTGGTTCTTTTCTGTTTTCATTTTTATATGGTTGATTACATTGTTTTTCTGATTTTGAACCATGCTTGCATCCCTAGTATGAATCCCACTTGGTCATGATGTATTATTTTTTGATGTGTTGTTTAATTCTGTTGACTAGAATTTTGTTGAGAATTTTTGCATCTTTGTTCATGAGGGATATTGGTCTATAATTTTTCTTCTTAGTGTTTTCCTTCCCTGGTTTTGGTGTGAGAGTTGTGCTTACTTCATAGAATGTATTAGGGAATTTTCCATCCTCTTCTACATTCTGGAATAATTTTAGTAGAATTGGTCACAGGTCTTTTATGAATGTTTGGTGAAACTCACCAGCAAAGCCATCTGGACCTAGAATTTTTGGGTTGGGAGTTTTTCGATGACTTGGTCAATTTCTTCATTTGTTATAGGTCTGTTCAAGTTTTCTGCTTCACTCTTTGTAAGTTTAGGTAGGTTGCAGTTTTCTCAAAATGTATCCATCTTCTCTAGGTTTTCAAATTTATTGAAGTACAACTCTTCATAATATTCTTTTATTTTTCTTCTTATTTGTATTGGTTCTGTTGTGATATCACCCATGTGATTTCTAATGTAGGTTATTTGTGTCTTCTCCCTCTTTTCTTTTGTTAGGTTTGCCAATGGTTTTTTTATTTTATTAATTCTTTCAAATAACCAGTTTCTTGTCCTGTTGATTCTTTCTATGGAATTTTTGTTTTCAATCTTGTTTATTTCTGCTGTGATCTTTATTATTTCCTTTCTTCTGTTGCCTGGAGGTTTATTTTGCTGGTCTGCTTCTAGTTGTTGGAGATGTTGCGTTAATGTGTTGATTTTGGTTCTTTCTTCTTTTTGGATGTGAGCATTTTTTGCAATAAACTGTTCTCTCAGCACTGCCTTTGCTGTATCCCAAATATTATGGTATGTTGTATTTTCATTCTCATTTGTTTCTAGGAACATTGCGAGTTCAAATTTTATTTCTTCTAATACCCAGTCACTTTTCAACAGGGTGTTATTCAGTTTCCATGTATTTTACTTTATTTCCTTGGTCTTCTTATTGTTGATTTCCAATTTTATGACATTGTGGTCTGAGAAGATGCTTTGTTGTATTTTGATGTTTGTAAATTTATGGAGGCTTGTTTTTTTGCCTAACACATGGGCTATTCTGGAGCATGTTCCATGAATACTGGAAAAGAGTGTGTACTGTGCTGTTGTTGGGTTGAATGCTCTGTACACATCTATGAGGTCCAGTTGGCTGATAGTGTTCTTTTGTTCTTTTCTGTCTTTGTCAAGTTTCTTTCTGGTTGTGCTATCCATTTTCAAAAGTTGTGTATTAAAATCACCCACTGTTATATTATATTCCTCTATTTCTTTTGTCAAATCTATTAGAGTTTTCTTTATATATTTTGGAGCTCTTACTTTGGAAGCATAGGTATTTATTATGGTTATGTCATCTTGTTCAATTGTTCGATTAATCATGAGATAATGTCCATCTTTATCTATTATTCTGTTTTTGCCTTAAAGTTTATTTTATCAGAGATTAGTATTGCCAGTCCTGCTTGTTTTTTGTTGCAATTAGCTTGGTACATATGTATATTTCCATCCTTTTACTTTTGGCCTGGTTTGTCTCTGTGTGTAAGGTGTGTCTCTGGCCGACAGCATATTCAACAGTCTTGTTTTCTTATCTACACTGCCATGTTCTTTCTCTTAACTAGTGCATTTATCCATTTACATTCAGTCATTCAGTATAATTTTTGATAGGTATGGATTAATTGTTGCCATTATGGTTTTTTGTTGTTGTTGTTATTTATTTAGTTAGTTAGTTAGTTGTGGTGCTGCTGCTTTGTTCTACATGTCTTTCTGTGCTGAACTCATGTTTTTTGTGTTCTTTATTGTCATTTCCTCATAGTTTTAATGTTTCCATGTTCTTGGATTTTCTTTTTCTTGGTATATTGTGAAGTATTAATTTTCTTTGAGGTTACCTTATATTCCATTAACTTTCCCCTGCATTTAACATAGTCTATTTTATCCTGTAATCTACCAAACCTTCTCACCACCTGGATCTCTATTCCTATATGTTTACCTTCTTTCACACTGTAATTGTTTTGATCATAGACTGACCTCCCAGATCCTCTGAATTTGTTCTTACACTTTTGTTCTGTTCTCGACTCTTCCATTTGTTGATTCAGTTCTGGGTGGTACTATCACGTATGCCAATCTCTGTTGTCTTTCTTGTTGGTTCTCAGTCCACAGAATTCCCTTTAGGATGTTTTGCAGTGCAGGGTTGGCTTTGGCAAAATCCCTTAGCTTCTGTTTATCCTGGAATGGTTTGATTACACAGTCGTATTTGATTGAGAGCTTTGCTGGGTAGAGAATTCTTGGTTGGCAGCTTTTTTTCTTTTAGGGTTTCATATATGTCTCTTCATTGCCCACTTGCCAGCATGGTTTCTGTTGAGAGATCTGAGCTTAATCTGACTTGCTTGCCTTTGTATGTTATACTTCTCTTTTCCCTAGCTGTTTTAAGAATTGTCTCCTTATCTTTGATTCTAGAGAGCTTGATTATGGTATGTCTTTGTGATTTTCTTTTGGGGTCTATCCTTCCTGGGGTTTGTTGAACTTCTTGAATGCTTACCTTTTCACTTTTCAGGATGTTTGGAAATTTTTCCTCCAGAAGCTCTTCAACTATCCTCTCTGTTGACTTGTGTGATTCTTCCTGTTCTGGAATACCAATAATTTTTAAGTTATTCCTATTCATGTTATCCAACATGAATCTTAGACCTTCTTCAGATTTATGTATCTTTTTTTTCCTGCTTGCTCTTCTATTTTAGTAGTATTGAGAGATTTGTCTTCCAGCTCACTAGTTCTGGTTTCTATCTCTTCAATTCTACTTCTTTGACCTTTCAGTGTATTGTCCATTTCTGATATTCTATTATTAATCATTTGGACCTCTTTCTGTAGGTTTTGAATTGTTTCCAATGCTGTATCTATCTTATTTGATTGTTCTTATAGCACTTTCCTGACTTCCTCCTTATTTTTCTCAACTCCATTGTAAAGTGTTTTGATATATTTTATAATCATCTTTCTGAATTCCTTCTCAGGTATTTCTGAAGCCAGCCCACCTTCTGGTATGGAGTGTAGGTCTACCTCCAGCTCATTTGCCTCAGTCACTTTATCTCATTTCTGGACATGTGCTGATATGTTCATCTCTTTCTGTTTTTTTGGAGGGCATATTCAAAAGTTAGCTATGACCTTAATACTTAGATTGATGTGTATTATGGTATTTTTTTTATGCTTTCTGATTGTCTTCAGGTAGATGTGATCAGAGATTGGCTTCCCTTTTCACTCTTCTTCCTGAGAAATTTCAAGATGTCACTATTGGTCATTGTGACATAACTCAGGATTTAATTTTCAGCTTATTTCTTTTCAGTCTACCTTTCTTGCTCAACAACCTCCATTCAGGCCTTTTCCTAGTGATAAACAGTTTAGGGCCAGTAGTCGCCATTTTGCTCTGCCATTTGGTTTTAAGTGGAAACTGTCCCATTTAAATTTTGAGGAGCTCTGTGAACATGCATAATAGAACCCTCCATGGGTGGGGGTGGGGTGTCCACTCATACAGTCACCCCTTCTAGTCACCTGAATGGAGGTACATAGCTAGCAAGAGACCAAAGAACAGATACAAAAAAAAAAAAAAAAGAATGTCCACACCTTTATCTCTGTGGTTCTGTCAGGCATCTGTGGCTGCTCTGATTCTTCCCCCACTCTGTCTCACCCAACATGGCAGCTCCGGGTAAGCCTTCCAACCTTCTAAATATTCCTTTATAAGTGGTTCTGAGTTCTGGCACCATCCCCTTAGCCAGCTTTGTCCAATATTCTATGTTGTTGCTGATGGATCACCTCACTGCACTTCTACCCAATCTGCCATCTTGTTTGTTCTCTTAAGACCTTTTTAAGTGTTCAAGGAAAATATATCAATTTGAGAACTAATATGTGTCTGATCCAAGCCATGGTATTTTCAATAGTTTTATGCATGTGAAAGTTGGACAATGAATAAGGACAAGCTTAGAACAATTGATGCTTTTGAATTATGATGTTGATGAAGAATATTGCAACTACTAACTGCCAGAAAAATGAATAAATCTGTGTTAGAAATACAACCTGAATGAATGCTCCTTAGAAGACAGGATGATGAGGTTTCCTGTCTTATACTTTGGAAATCTTATCAGGAGGGAACAATTGGTGGAGAAAGACATCATGAGGAATCCTTCAACAAGATGAATTTGCATATTGCCATCAGCAATGGTACTGAAGAATAATAACAATTATGAGCATGGCACAGTAATGTAAAGTGTTTCGTTCTGTAGTTTATTGGTCACTATGATAAAACCGGACTCAATGGAAATTAACAACAATATCAGTAGCTTCCATGGCATTTATTATGGATCGATTGAAATATGGATCGATTGAATATTGAAAATGCCATGGGCTGTCAAAAGAACAAACAGATCTGGAAGAAGTGCATCTAGAGTGCTCTTTGGAGGCCAGGATGGCCAAATTTTGTCTCTCATACTTTGGACATATTGTCAGGAGGGGCCAGTCATTGGGAAGGATATCATGTTTGGTAAGGTAGAGGGTCAGAGAAGGAGACAAAGACCCCCAACGAGATGTATTGGCAAACTGGCAGCATTAATGGGCTCAAATGTGGTAACAACAGTGAGGATGGCCCAGTACCAGGCAGTGTTTTGTTCTGTTGTGCATAGTATTGTTATCTGTAGGTAGCAACTCAATGGCACCTAACAGCAACAAAAAATTGAAGTAATATTCTTGATAACTTTAATGTTTTCTATACAAAATACGATGTTGTATATTGGTCCGGTTAGGATTTTTTATTTTTCATGTTAAGATGCAATCTACACTGAAAACTGTAGTCTTTGATCTTCATCAGTAAGTACTTGAAATCTTACTCACTTGTAGCAAGCCATATCATGGCATCTGCATAACACGGGTTGTTAATGAGTCTTCCTAAAGTCCTGATGCTATTTTCTTCTTCATATAGTTAAATTGTTGGATTAATAGTTAAGCATACCGATGAATAACTATGGTAAAAAATATGTAATACTGATGTACATCTCTCCTGATTGTAAACCACACAATCCTCCCCTTTTTCAGTTCAAATAGTTGCTTTATGGTATCTCTACAAGTTCCACATGAGCACAATTACCTATTGTAGAACATCCATTCATCATGAAATTATACATTATATGTAACAATTCACACAGTTTATTGCCTTTACATGGTCCGTAAAACACAGACAAACATGTTTCTGGTAGTTTGTGCTTTCAGCCAAGATCCATATAACTCAGCAATGATATTCATTGTTCTTAGTTCTTTTCTGATATCTCTGTCAGTTCACTGCTGATGTACTGCTGGGGTTAATCAAATTTATGTATGGACATATATTCTTGGCATATAGTGTTTTCCTTTCTTCATATTTCATAATTTTTCCTGACACTGCAGTAACATTTGCAAACTGTACACATTTTTTTCAAATATTCAGCTTGATCACATTGTTTGAGTCTGAGATCTTATGGAAGCAGACATTCTCATCTTTTCTTCTATGTAGCAGGAGAAACCATTGACATTCTGGTAAGAAGCCCAACACCTATCCCACAATGGTATTGTTGTTGTTTAGTGCCATGGGATCAGTTTTGACTCATAACAACCCTGTATAGTGTTTCTGAGGAATGGCTGGTGAGCTCGCACAGGTAAACTTGCAATTCAGACTGACCTTGTGGTCCAGTGCTTAGTCTAGAGTGCCAATAACTAAAGTTATTGTTTATCAATTCCCCATGTTGTAACAAGTTAAATCAACTCCTTTGTGTCACAAATACTAATTTTTTTTTTTTTTCTCTTACATTGGGACCATTTTCTAATCTCTATAGCTACACCCTTTGAAATGCAGATGGCATAATCTTACTGTAAATTGACTTGAAGCACATAAGGATGTGTTTAAAGACTTTCTTCTTCAGTATGGGTTAAACTGCAACATTAAAAAAAAAAAAAAAAATCCCCAAACTGGACAAAAACAATATCATGGTAAATGGATAACATATTGAAGATGTTAACAATTTCATTTTATGTGGATCCACAGTCAATGCTCATGGAAGCAGCTATTGTGAAATTAAATGACGTATTGTATTGGGAAAATCTACTGCAAAAGTCTATTTAAAAAAGGCAAGATGTCACTTTGAGAACTAAAGTGTGCCTGACCATTATATACACATTATATTTTCAATCTCCTCATATGCATGTGAAAATCTGTCTTGGAAAAAGTACAGATATTATAAGTCAGGATGATAAGACTTCATCTCAATTGATTTAGACATGCTATCTGTTGTTGTTGTTGTTGTTGTCAGGTGCCATAGAGTCGGAACCGACTCATAGCGACCCCATGCACAGCAGAACGAAACAATGTCCGATCCTGGGCCAACCTCACTACCGCTGCCACACTT
>NW_006408709.1:6318210-6336541 GCF_000296735.1 Chrysochloris asiatica | reverse complement strand
TACCTGATCCGCCATCTTCAAGGAAGGCCTGGTAGTGTAGTGGTTAAAAAAACCTGGCTGCGAACCCCGCGGTCAGCAGCTCAAATCCTCCAGGCCCTCCATGTGAGAGAGATGAGGCTTTCTGCAACTTGCAGTTAAACAGCCTTGTGGCCCAATATTCCATGTTGTTGTTATTGGAGCTCCTCCTACATGTCTCACTGCTCGAAGTTCTCGCTGCTCGAAGTTATAGTATCTGGTGTTACCAGCCACTAAATAATATATCATGGCAGGTAGATTGTCAGTGAAAAGGAGCATCAGCGAAATATGAGAAATCCTCAACTAGAGGTGTTGACATAGTGACTAAAACAATGGACTAAAGCACAGTAGCATTTGCAAGGATGATAAAGGACTGGAGAGTGTTTTCTTAGTACATGGACACACTTTGAGTCAGAACCCACTTGATGCACCTAATAACAGCATGGTCATAAAGTCCATCTCTAAATTTAATGGAGAGGACTTCAACATTTATGATAAAGGGTTATAATATTTAAGCAGAAAAATTAATTGACCTGGAAGGAGTGATAAGACAGCATTCTGAAAATTCACTGTTAACTCAACCCCCAAAACCAAACCCATTGTTCTTGAGTGGATTCTAACACAGAGCAACTCTATAGGACAGAGTAGAACTGCCTTATAGAATTTCAAAGGCTGACTGACACATCTTTTTCCTGCAGAGTCTGATGGATTTAAACTGAGAACTTTTAGCAGTTGAGTTCTTAATTACTATAACACCAGCTCTCTTTGCTATTAATGACACAACATATATTTGACTCTAGTCGTGTATTAAATTTCTCTTGAATTGACATGAATTCAAAGAAATATTTCATTAAATAAGGATAAAGTTTCTTATTGCTTTTGATAATTAAAGAATATATTAAATATAATTAAGGATGCTAAACATAAAACAAAGCAAAAAACATAGAAACATAAATTCACTTTAAATTTACAGTTAGTTTAAGAAGTTCTCACTGAAGAATAATCATGCTCATCATTTGTTGCCTATTTCAAAACTTAGTACTTGAAGGTCCTAACATAGAGCTAGCTTTTCTGTTTAATTCAGAGTCTTAAAATATCCATATTTCTTTTCACACTTTGATTTCTCTGACTGCTAGCTATGATTTTTTTTTTTTTTCTATACATTTCTCATTGCACACCCATAATGTCAAATTTCTTGAAGTACTAGAAATAAGTAAATGCTGTTAAGAGGATTAGTCTGGTTTAGAAAATTCTCCATAGCAGCAATTTATTCCATCATAATTTGTGAAAATCTGTGAAATAAGTGCTAGAGGTGAGGCTGAACTTTAGCCAACTTTTTACTTTTACATGCCAAAAAATTATATTTTGTAAATGGAGATTTCTCAATAAGTTAATAAAATTTGTTATCTTTCTGTGGTCATGCAATTCTCATAGAGAGCAAACATTCAAACTCTCCTCTTTTCAGTAGATTTTTAAAATGAAAAATTATGTAGGGAAGGGATGTGGATAACTTTGAGTTAGTGCTCTAGAGGCAAATCTAAGAGAAAAGTAAGGAAATTGTTAATTATTTTTTTAAAAAATGATGACCTAAATTCTAAAATGCAGTTTGGACATAGCCATTTGGTGACATCAGTATCCTTTCAGTCCACTGAATATTTCATAGGCAGGTGATTTTTCTTAAAATCCATACTTTTTTCTTTCTTTTTATTTTGTGTTTGTTAACAATTGGTAATACTGCATTTTAGTTAATAAGTTTTCATTTTTGCAATGTCTTTTGCTTTATTTTACTAGTTCTCCTGTGAATTGCTCTTTGAATTAATTATTTATGAAATCCACTTAGATAACAGTTTTTCATTTGAGAATTATTCATTCATTTACAAGAAATTCTTTAACATTTACTACTAATTAGTTTTAAATTACTTAACTAATTATAGAAATGTTTATATTTTCCCATATCTAACATACTAGATTTCCAAATGTGTACCACAGAGTCAGAAAGTTTTGAACTATAGATAAAATTCTTCTAAAAAGATATGCTTTTATAAGTATGCTAACTCACATATGTGTATGTTTAGAAGTGTAAGTCATATGCAGGCTATTAAAAGAATACATTATTTTGTGGGTTTGTATATTTCAATTTCTCTTATGTTTAAGAGAATGTAGGCCTTCTTATAATAATTCCAACAAGCAAGCACTTTCCTTAGCTCTACAGTAGTAGATAAGCCATATAATTTGAAAAAGGAATATTTAAACACGTTTATTATGGTAAATCGCTGCATGAAGGCAAAAATTTGCAATACAAACAAAACCAAAGCAATACATACTCCTAACATTACTTCACTCATATCAACCTAAAGTATTTTAATACACATTGTATATGTTCTCTTTCCAATAAAACACATCTTATTCCCAAGACGTGTATGCCAATGGAATTATATTTAAATTTATACAACTCAAAATAACGTCTAGAAAGATAACATTTATATGCTATAGTAATACTCAACTTCACTTGGACAAATGCATAAGGAAAAGGAAATGTCAAAAAAAGGTTGCTTTTAACTACTTAATTTAAGTGTTCAGTTTCTATTAAAATACCCTTTGTAGTGTCATTTCCACTAATGTGTATATTATCTAATGGGTAATTTGCATTTTCTTCATACATGTTAATATATCAGAAAAAAATGACTAAAATTGATTCAATATACTAAGTCTTATTTCTTAGTAGTGTGTTTTAAGAAATCTAGGGAATGGCTATAGTATTCAGTTTACCTTGAAATTATGGAATGATGCAGAAAGCATCAAAGGAAGATGGAAGGAATACACAGAGACACTGTACCAAAAGGAAATGGTTGATGTTCAACCGTTCCAAGAGGTAACACATGATAAAGAGCCAATGATACTGAAGGAAGAAGTCCAAGGTGCACTGAAGGAATTGGCCAAGAACAAGGCACCAGGAATTGATGGAATAGAAATTGAAATATTTCAAGAAAGTGAGGCATCACTGGAGGCACTGACTCATCTATGCCAAGAAAATTGGAAGAAAACTATCTGGCCAATTGATTGGAAGAGATCTATATTTGTGCACATTCCAAAGAGAGGTGACTCAACAGAATGCAGAAATTATTGGATAATATCTTTGATGTCCCATGTGAGTAAAGTTTTCTAAAGGTAATACTGAAATCACTGCAAGTATACATTGTCAGAGAACTTCCAGAGGTTCAATCTGGATTTAGAAGAGGATATGAAATGAGGAATATAATTCTTAATGACCAATGGATCTTGGCTGAAAGCAGAAAATACTAGAAAGATGTTTGACTGTGATTTATTGACTATGCAAGGGCTTTCGATTGTGTGGATAATGACAAGCTATAGACAACATTGTGAAGCATGAGTTTTCTCAAACACTTAATTGTGCTGATGAGGAATCTGTACATGGACTAAGAGGCAGTTGTTTGCAAAGAACATGGGAACACCGAATGGTTTAAATTTAGGAAAGGTGTGCAACAGGGCTGTATTCTTTCACCATACTTATTCAACTTGTATGCTGAGCAAATAATCCAAGAAGCTGGGTTACATGAAGCAAAACGTGGCATCAGAATTGGAGGAAGATTCATTAACAACCTGTGATATGCAGATGACACAATCTTGCTTGCAGAAAGTGAAAAGGTCTTAAAATACTTACTGATGAAGATCAACTAGCACAGCCATTGGTATGGATTGCATCTCAATGTGAAGAAAACAAAAATCCTCACCACTGGACCAATAAACAACATTCTTATCAATGGAGAAAAGATTGAAGTTGTCAAGGACCTCATTCTTCTTGGATGAACTATCAATACTCCTAGAAGCAGCAGTCAAGAAATCAGACAACGTATTACATTAAGCAAATCTGCTACACAAAAACTTTTTAAAGTGTTGAAGAGTAAACATATCAGCTTGAGGACTAAGGTGTGCCTGACTGAAGCCATGGTATTTCCAGTAACCTCATATGCATGCGAAAGCTGGACAGTGAATAAGGAAGACCATAGAAGAATTGATGCTTTTGAGTTATGGTATTAGAGGAGAATATTGAAAGTGCCATGGGCTGCCCAGAGAACCAACAGATCCGTTCTGGAAGAAATGCAGCCAGAGTGCTCCTAGGATGACCAAACTTCATATTTCATACTTCAGGCATATTGTCAGGAGTGACCTGTTGCTGGAGAAAGATATCATGTTTGGTAAGGTGGAGGGTCAGAGAAAAAGAGGAAGACCCCCAGCAAGATGAATTGTGAAAGTGGCAACATCAATGGGCTCAAGCATGGCAACAATTGTGAGGTTGGCCCAGAACTTTTGTTGTGCATAAGTTCACTTTGAGTTGGTACCAACTCAATGGCACATAACAACACCATACCATGAAATGATTACAATAGATATCTTAAAGTATATTTGGAATTGTTAATAAATAGAATAGATAAAGGAAATTATAAAATGCTATGTAGCAAAAAGGAGTCATGGTGTGGTGTGTAGATCTGGACTAAAAAGTCAGTTTGAACTGTAAGATTAGTGGTTGAAACTCACCAGTCTCTCCTTGCAAACCCTTTACAGAGTCTCTACGAGTTGGGCCTGACTTGATGGCACTTAATTACAACAACAACTGGTAGCAACAAAAAGGCGATCAAATCATGATCATATCGTATGAAATATTGGATATTTACTACAAAACTCAAGTATAATCTTAGATTGAAGCAATAAGATGACTTACATGCAAAATCGAATTTCTTCATATACTTCCTTTTATAATATTTTTGTTTATATATTAAAGTCTTCATATTAGCAAGATATAAATTCATATCCTTCAGAATTTTTATGAGAATAGAAGAAAACTGAAAAGTTCTGATTCTACTTTATGAAACAACAACAAAAGAAACACACAAAGGTTTTATGACTGAAATTTAAAGTCTAAAGTTCAACTGCCAAATATGGGTGGTGGTGGCAGTTGTGTGCCATCAAGTTGGTTCAGACTCATAGTGACCTTAAATAGGATTTTTGAGACTGTAAATCTTTACTGTAGCAGAAAGCCTCATCTTTGTCCAGGGAAGTGACTGGTAGATCCGAACTTCTGATCTCACAGAGGCCAAATAAATAATCCATTATACTACCAGAGCTCCTAATGAATATTAATGTTGGGAAAATAACATTTTCAAATACATACTCTACTAAGTCTGTGTATCTTTCCAAGGTTCACAGATATGAATGACTCTCCTAGACTGTCCTGTAGACTTTTATATCTCTATCCTAGGGCCAAGGAAAAGAATCAAACCAGGTATTTTCATGTGTTCTATAAAATGCAAGAGAATTTTCATTAATATTTGTAAAATGATACTTTTTCAAATACATAATTGGAGAGTACACTTAGAAAAATTCAAATAAGAACATTCACCTTCTGATTCCATCTGTGTTATGCTTATGTGTTTCTAAGAAATACTAAAATATTGTCTATGGTATAATTATGTTATGTTTCTCGTAATCTACCCTAAGCTGTACCTAATAAAAGTATTGATCCTACAACTGTTATGTGCATCAGGAGCCTATGATTATGTTGTCTTCTTAACACAATATAAGCATTTTCTTTATTAATGGCAATCCATCAAACATATTTCTCTAATAAGAACATTATAAGGGAACAGGTTGGTGATAGGCCAAGAGAAGGAGACATTTTTATTTATAAAGCTTTCAAATAAACTTTTTTTTTATCAGAAATGTCTGTATTGAAGAAATACATAGCTAATTGATTAAGCTGAATTACTTAAAAGCGTCATCCTATAGGCCTTGATTTAATTTGGAAATTTACTTCCATTATCTATTTGTGTAGACATACAAATTTACTTGTCATATTATGTTGTTATTGTTAGCTGACATAGAATAAGGCAACTACTCAAGGGCTATGCTGTACAAAATAGAAGGAAAATCTACCAGGACCTGGGTCATCCAATAGTCAATCTATATTGAAACTGTGATCTATAATGCTTTCATGTTTTATTTTCTGAAGTACATCACCAGGACTTTCTTCTTTTCCTATTTTAGTGTGAATCTCTGCTGAAAACCTGTTCTGCATCATAGCAACATATAAAACTAAACTGATGGATGGTGATGGCTATGCATATGGTGCACTGGTCAGGAATTAAACCCTTGTCTACATCCTGGAACTCTAGAATTATACCACTAAAACACCATTACCTTCTCTTCATATTATTTAGTTATTAAGTGCCATTTAGTCTGTTCTGACTCTGAGGAGCTAGCTGCTGGTGAAGTTGAATCACCAACCTTGTGGTTCAAATCAGCCTTGCAGTCCAACACATTAACCCACAGCACCACACTAGGACTCCATTCATATTGTTTTTGTTAGTGTTGTTGTTAAGTGCTGTCAGGTTGGTTCCGACTCATAGTGACTCTGTATAGGGTTTCTGAGGAATGGCTGGTGAGCTTGAACTGAAGGTTGTCTATAAGTGTTAAATTAAACTATACTGGGGAAGCTTTTAACTGCATTTGGTCATTTTTTAAAGAAGAATAAACAATATCTAAGAATAATTTTACATATGTGTCTTTATGGGAAGGAAAAGTAGAGAGTGACATAGCTTTTTTCTGTAAATCTCTTATCTCCAAAAACTTAGCCAACATGAGCTCATTGATATCTCAAGTTAGAAATTAAATGCTTATTCTTTTGCCAAGTGCTGGTGCTATGACTTTAATTTTCATTAAAATGCAAATATCCTAAGGACAGTGCTCCTCATTTTTCTCACTCATTTATGTCTTCCAGTAAACAATGGGTACACAATCAATATTTCTTTATTCATGCTGTCACATGGGTTATTAAGAGAAACCATGATTGATTTATGAGAAGAAATAGAGAAATAGATAACCAATTCCCAATAGTGCACATTGTGCAGGAAGAGAAAACTAAAATTGGAAAAGAAGGTCATAAAAGAAAAGTGTATTTATTTCTCAGTTTTGCTGAGGGCTGACCTTGATTATGACTGAAAGAAAGCACAGAGGTTACATGAAACACACTTCACATTATTAAGGAATTGTGTTCAGTACCCTCGAGCCAGTCCTGACTCATAGCAACCCTTTAATAGGGTTTTCAAGAATTGGATGATAGGTGTGAACCACCAACCTGGCAGTAAACGGTCTGGTGCTTGTCCTACAATACTATACTAGGAGTCCATTATAGTATTGTTGTTGTTAACTGCTGTCAAGTGGATTCCAACTCAGCAATCCTGTGTGGGGTTTCTGAGGAGACATTGTTGAGTTTGAATCACCAACCTTGTGATATTAGTTCAGTGTTTATTCAACAAAGCCACACCAGGACTCCCCACTATAGTATGTTGTTATTGTTGTTGTTAAGTGCTGTAGAGTCAGTTCCAACTCATAGGGACCATATCTAGTGTTTCAAGGAGCAGCTAGTGAGCTTGAACTGCTATTCAAAGTGACTTTGTAGTCCAGTGCATTAACTTATAGTACCACACCGGGACTCCCCATTACAGTATGTTGTTGTTAGGTGCCATCGAGTCAGTACCGACTCATAGTGACCTTATGCACAGCAGAAAGAAACACTACCCGATCCTGGGCCAACCTCAATATTGTTGCCACTCTTGAGCCCATTGATACTGCCATTTAGTCAATCCATCTTGCTGGGAGTCTTCCTCTTTTTGTTTGACCCTGTACCTTACCAAACATGATATCCTTCTCCAGCGTCTGGTCCCTCCTGACAATGTGTCCAAAGTATGAGAGGCGAAGTTTGGCCATCTTGGCCTCCAAAGAGCACTCTGGCTGTACTTCTTCCAATACAGATCTGTTGGTTCTTTGGCAGTCCATGGCACTTTCAGTATTCTCCTCCAACACCATAACTCAAAGACATCAATTCTTCTACAGTCTTCCTTATTTACTGTCCAACTTTCACATGCATACGAAGTTATTGAAGTATAATGGGTTATAAAATAAATATCAAGGGTTATTAATATATTTATAAATATTGGTTACTAAATATTCTGAATAAAATATGAATAATTGAAAAAGCTTATAAAATATTCCTCATAAAATGTTGAATAAATAGATTTCCTTCCTTGTATGGATTAGTAAGAGGAGATCAGAAAATGATGATTCATTCCAAATTTACAAAGTTCATTTTCAAATCTAAATTGAAATGAGAATAATTGTCAATATTTCTTGAAAACTTTGGAGGGGAGAATACTAAAATTTTGTGATCCTTTGTGTTCACTGTGCTTCAATAGAAAACTCTCTATGAACATCACATTGAAAATAGTTTAATAGAAAGACAATGTATTATTTCCACCTTTTTTTGATGCTTCCTGCCTGATTCAATATTTTGACCACAGATTCCTTCAATACTGCACCCCGAAGCTTGATTTTTTCTTCAAATCTTTGAGCTTGAGAAATGCTGAGCATATTCTTCTTCCTTTTTGCTTTTCTGACTCCAGGTTTTGGCACATTTCATTTTAATACTTTATTTTGTCTTCTCAGGCTACCCTTTGAAATTTTATCTTCAAATCTGTTACTTCACCATTTTCTGGTTACTTAAGCTTCTCTAGTACAAAAGCAAGTTTCAGACATTTATGACATCATTTTGGTATTTTACTTCTTTCCTGTCTTTTAAATGACAATTTTCTTTCCTAATGCATGATGTTTTAGATGTCATCATTCTCTAACTCTTCTGGTTTTGGGACATTAATGTCTAATTCATCAAATCATTCCTTGAGATGGTTTCTAAATTCAGGAGAGATGTAATCTAGGTCATATTTTGACATCATAGATTTTTTAAAAATTTCCTTCAGCTCCAGTCAGAACTTGCATCTGTATAATTTATAATCTGTTTCAGAGTTGGCCCCTGCATATTTTTGGCTGATGATATTGAGCTTCTCCATTGTCTCTTTCCATGTATGAAATCAATTTGATTCTTATGTATTCTGTCTGGTGAAATCCATTTGTATAGTCACTGTTTATGTTATATATAAAAAAAATGTTTTTATAATGAATAAGTCATTGTTCATGCAAAATTCTATTAAGTGGCCTTCAACAATATTTTTTATCACCAGGGCCATATTTTTAACTGTGCATATTTCATCTTTGTTTCCAGCTTCCACATTCCAATTAACAGCAATTATCAATTTTTCTTGTTTGCATGTTAAACAATTTCATACTGAGGAAGTTGATAGAATTCTTCAGTTATATCATCCTTGGCTTTGTTGGTTGTTGATTAAAATTGAATACTAGTCTTAGCAACAGGCTTTCCTTGTAAAAATTTGAATATTATTCTGATATCACTGTATTTCAATACTGATATTGAAAACATATACGGTGAACGGGATGCCACTCCTCTTCAATTAGAGTTTTTCTGCATAGTAAACCATATGTTTGTCTAGTTTAAAATGGCCAGTGCCAGTCAATTTGAGCTCATTAATGCCTAGGATATCAATTATTATCTTTCCATTTCATTTTTGATGACTTCCAATTCTCCTGGATGTATACTTCATAAATACAACTTTTCAACTATTAATGGATGGTTGCAGCTGTTTTTTTTTGTTTGTTTGTTTGTTTGTTTGTTTTTCTGCTCTTCATAATGCTTTAAATGGCTAACACTAACTGTCTTTCATTCATCTTAGTCTGTCTTAGTTTGAAAGCTATTTTGAAAATTCTCAAACCTGACTGCTTCTGATGATGTTCAAAATGTCAATGGCATAGCTTCCAGAATCACAGCAACACACAAGCCAACACTGTATGGCAAACTTGCAGATCAGTGGGGACCTTAATATAGACATCATTAAACAGTCATTAAACAGATAACTAATGAGCTTTCTGTATAGAGCATTACAAATATATATGGATAATATCAACATTGATACTAAAATAAAGGAAGTGCTATTTATTAGGAATATAATTTGTAATGAGCATTATATTTAATAAAATAGTTTACACATATCAAAGCAATGAAATGATAAAAGTGAGATGAATAAATCTGTATCAGCTTTTGTTGTAGTGATCTAGTGCTGTTGCAACAAAAATACCACAAGTGAGTGCCTTGAAAAAAATTATCATTAATATTCTCAAATATCTTGAGGCTAAAATCAAAACAGAGTATGAGTTGTGTCAACACATTGTTTTAGGCTTCTCTCCTAGTTTTGGGTGTCTGTCAGCATTCCTCGGTACTTATTTGCCAGCACATGTGTCCTCATGTGCCATTTGTCTTCCTGATGTGTGTGTGTCTGTAAATACTCTGTTCTTCAAATAACTCACAAGAAAATAGGCTTAGGTGGTTAGGGTTAGAGCCGACCATACGTTATCCAGTTACTATAGAATAATCATTCACACACAAGGTCTGTTTAAATCACAAGATAAACAATTCGAACTCACCAGCTACTCCTTGGAAACCCTATACAGAGTCACTATGAGTCTGAACCAACCTGAAGACACTTAACAACAACATACAATAATATGATATTAGTATGCAAACAAAACAAGATTTTTTTGAAACAGGATCACAAAATCTACAGGTATTTTCATGACATTTCCATATTTTTGCAGAACACAACAATATAGTATAGCTATAAACACAGTGCTTTTAGTTTTCTATTAGAATTGAACAAATTAATAATTTAAGCCAATGCTGAGACAAACCTTATGTAATTAATCCATGCAATATGACAGCTATGCCATTGCTATTTTAAATACCAGCAGGGTCACCCAAGGTGGACAGGTTTCAGCTGATCTTCCAGACTAAGACAGACTGTTTTTGTGAAATGCCATTGAGTCAGTTCTGACCCATAGCAACCCTATATATGGTTTCTGAGAAGTGACTGGTGAGCTTGAACCTCCAACTTTGCAGTTTAAACTGACCCTAAAGTCTAGCACATTAACCCACATCACCCACAGACTCAGAAAAAGTAAAGGCAGATACTACATCTGAATGTTTAACCACTAAAAATGTTATGAATAGCAGCAGAATATTGTCAGATATAGGAACAGAAGATGAGCCTCTCAGGTTGGAAGTCACTCAAAAATGAACTGAGCAAGAGTTGCCTCCTGAAAATAGAGTTGACAAGGATGACAGAAATGGAATAAAGCATAGCAACCCTGTATAGGATTTCAGAAGAGCAACTTCTGATCTTGAACTGCTGAACTTGCAGTTCAAACCGACTTTGCAATCCAGCACATTAAACCACAGTGCTACATTAGGACTCCATAAAAAGCTTACAGCACTCAGAATTCCCAGGAGTCTTTCATCCAAATAATAACCAGGCCCACCCCTGCTTAGCTTCCCAGATCAGAGGAGATTGGATGCATTTAGGGTAGGATAGCCATTGGCATTATTGAACTGAAATGAACTGGTTTGGAATATTGTGAATCAGAGAATTATATGGTTTACTATGTCTGTCATAACAAATTGAAGAGGAATGATGTTACCTTCATCGTCATAAAGAACCATTCTGTGCTTGTCTTGAAGTACAATGCTTTCTTTGAAATACTACTATCCATATGTATACAAGGAAGAACAGTTAATACCACTAGTATTAAAATGAGCACTCCTATAACTAAAGTCAGTGATGATGAACATGAAGAATTCTACCAACTTCTTCAGTCTGAAATTGATCATACATGCAATCAAGATGCTTAGAAAATTACTGATGATTGGAATGGGTAGGTTGGAAACAATGAAGGATGGAGTAATTAGAAAATAAGGCCATGGTGATAGAAATGATGTTAAAGATTCCAGAATATAATTTTGCAAGAACAATGACTTGTTCATGCAAATACCTCTTTATACAACAAAAAAAGCAACTATGCATGTGGACCTTGCCAGATGGAATACACTGAAATCAAATTTACTACATTTGTGGAAAGAGACAGTGGAAAAGCTCACTATCAGCAGACAGAACAAGGCCAGGGGCCAACTGTAGAACACACAATTATTGCTCATACACAAGTTCTAGC
Source organism: Chrysochloris asiatica (assembly GCF_000296735.1). Classification (NCBI taxonomy): domain Eukaryota; kingdom Metazoa; phylum Chordata; class Mammalia; order Afrosoricida; family Chrysochloridae; genus Chrysochloris; species Chrysochloris asiatica. The sequence goes on along the minus strand of NW_006408709.1, from coordinate 6,324,541 downwards.
TGAAGCTTAAGAAAATTAAAATAAATTCATGAGAGCTAAAATATATCCTTTATGGTATACCACTGGAATTTAGAAACCATCTCAAGAAAATACTTCAGACATTAGACACAAATGTTTATTACCAGAAGAATTGTGGGATGGCATCAAGAACATTATATAGGAAGAAAGAAAAAGTTCCTTAAAATAAAAAAAAAAAGACCTAAATGCATTTCAGAAGAGTCTCTGAAATTTGCTTTCCATGGCTGTTGTTGTGGTTGTTTAGTGCCATTCAGTTGTTTCTGACTCATAACAACTCTGTATAGGGATTCAAAGGAGCAGATGTTAAGCTTGAACCACCAACCTTGAGCTTCAAACAGTCCAGCTCATTAATCCACAGCACCAAAACAGCTCTTCATGGTAGAGATGATAAAGTTAGTAGAAGAACTGAGCATGTGAAAGAGCTCAACAGAAAATTTCAAAGGGGAGTTCCATAAGAAAAAGTCAAGCATTATAATGCAATATGCAAAGAAATATTGCTAGAAAACAAACAGGTGTAGCATATGATCAAGAACCAACGGTACTGAAGGAAGAAGTCTAGGTTTCATTGATGACATTGCTGAAAAACAAGGTCCCAGGAATTGATGGAATGCAAAATAAAATCATTCAAGAAACTGATGAAACATTGGATGCACTTACTCATCTATGTCAAGAAATTTGGAAGACCAATACCTGGCAACCAATTAGAAAAGATCCATATATGTGCCAATTCCAAAGAGAGGTGACCCAACAGAATGTGGAAATCATGAAATAATACCATTACGATCATATGCTAATAAAATAGTGGTGAAGATAAATAAAAATGGCTGCAATAGTGCACTGACAGGGAAGAACCAGAAATTCAAGCCAGAATAAGAAGAAAATATAGCAATAGGAAATATCACTGCTAATGTCAATGGACCTTGACTGAAAGCAGAGAATATCAGACAAATGTTTACTTGTGCTATATTGATAATACAAAGTCTTTTGAACATGTGGATCATGGAAGGCTATGTATAACATTGTAAAGAATGATTATTGCAGAACACTTAATTATGCTCATGAGGAACCAGTACATTGACAAATAGGCAGTTGTTGGATTAGAACAAGGAGATACTGAATGTCTAACATATCAAGAAAGATGTGTGTGGTTTGTTTACTTTCACTGTAATTATTTAATCTGTATACTGAGCTAATAATCCAAAAAGGTGAATTACCTAAAGAGGAATGTGGCATCAGGCATGTAAGAAGACTCTTTAAGAACTTGCTATCTACAGATCATACAAGCTGGCTTTCTGGAAATAAGAAGGAATTAAAATACTTGCTTTTGAAAATGAAAACTACAGCCTTCAGTATGTGTTGCACCTCAATATAAAGAAAATAAAAATCGACTTGCAGCATAGAAGGATGCTAGGAACAAAGTATTGAATGAAGAAGCAATAATTGAAACAAAATGGACAGAATACCAAGTTTTTGTTGTTGTTAAGTACTGTGGAGTCGGTTCTGACTCACAGTGACCCTGCACAGGGTTTCCGAGGCTGCAAATCTTTACAGGAGCAGAAAGCCTCATATTTCTCCTGCGGAACAGCTGGTAGTTTCAAAATGCCCACTTTGAGGTTAGCAGCCTGATTTGTAACCATTACACTAACTGTACTAAAAAGAAATGGTATGTCCAAGAGCAAATTGTGCTGAAAGAACAGCTCCAAGCTGCAATGAAGCCATCAGTAAAATATAATGCCCTGGGAATTGATAGAATATAAATTGAAATATTTCAACAGACTGATTTATGCAGCACTGGAAGCACTCCTTGACTCATGTATACCATGAAATTTGGAAGAGAGTTACCTCACCAACAGATTGAAAGATATCCACATTTGTGTCCATTCCGAAGAGAGGTAACCCAACAAAATGCAGAAATCATTGAATACAAATATCATTAATATCACATGCAAGTAAAATTTTGTTGAAAATAATTCATAAATGGCTGAGACAGTACATTGATAGGGAACTGCTACAGGTTCAAGTCAGATTCAGAAGAGGACATGGAATGAAGGGTATCACTGATAATTTCAGATGACACTTGGTTAAAAGCAGAGACTACCAGAAAGATGTTTACCTGTGCTTTATTGACTATGCAAGAGCTCTCAATTGTGTGGATCATGTCAAGCTATGGCAAACATTAAATAAGAGTATTCCAGAACACTTAATTGTGCTCATGAGGAACCTATACATAGAACAATATGCCATCTGTTCAAACACAACAAAGGAACAATGAATGACTTAAAATTAGGAAAGCTCTGTGCCAGTGTTGTACTCTTTAACCATACTTATCTAATTTGTATGCTGAATATAAATCTAAGAAGTTGGATTATATGAAGAAAATCTTGGCATCAGGATTGGAGAAAGACTCATTAACAATCTGTGATATGCTGATGATACAATCTTGCTTGCTGAATGTGAAGAACTCTTAAAATACCTGCTGATGAAGATTGAAGACTAGTTTTTAGTATAGGTTGTAAAGAAAAAAAAAAAAAAATCCTCACCTCTGGACCAATAAATAACTTGAGATAAATGGAGAAAAGATTGAAGTTATCAAACACTTCATTATGCTCAGGTCAACAAGCAACAATCAAGAAACCAAAGGGCATTTTGCATTAGACAAATCTTTTGCACAAGACCTCTTTGAAGTGTTTATGAGCAAAGATGTCATATTGAGAACTAAAGTGCACCTGACCCAAGCCATGAAAATACCATGGCTTGGGTCAGGTGCACTCATATGCTTGCAATAGCTTGAAAATGAATAAAGAAGACAATTTCAGAATTGATGCATTTGAGTTATGGTGTCAGATGGGAATATTAAAAGTAACATGGGAGTGGTCCTTGAAGTATAGTGGTTATGAATTGGGCTGCCAACTTCAAGGTCAGCAGTTTGAAACTACCAGCTGTTCCATGAGAAAAAGATGAGGCTTTCTGCTCCCGTAAAGATTTGTAGCCTCAGAAACCCTGTGCAGGGTCACTATGGGTCGGAACCAACTCCACAGTACTTACCAACAACAACTCTGGTAGAGTAGTGGGTACGAATCGGGCTGCTAATCTCACGGTCAGCAGTTTGAAACTACCAACTGTTCCGTGGGAGAAAGATGAAGCTTTCTGCTCCCGTAAAGATTTATAGCCTTGGAAACCCTGTACAGGGTCGCTATGAGTCGAAACTGACTCCACGGCACATAACAACAACAATGTCCATAAGTATAGGTAAAGTTCATCAGATTGTAGCAGGTTACTCAAAAAAGGGAGCAATTCTTTATAGCAAGGATCACTGCCACCTGTTCTGTGCACAGCGTTGACAGGGACGGGTAACATAGACATTGGCTACCAAAAATGGAAGGAGGCCTATGAAGGCAAGAAGAGACTGGCTTACAAGCTTTCAAGAGGGAGCCTAGTTCCAGACAGGATGGGGGAAGGTAGGATCACTACTGAATGGTTTCCAATCCATTGGAACCCGGCTGGCAAAGGGAAATGGGGATAAGACTCTTGTGGTACAATAGTGAATAATTGCCATCAGGTCTAACTGTGAAGCTAGGAAATATAGAGGTAGATGTTTTTTGGCAAAAGGAGGAGAGTGATTGATTTTATAGCCCAGTAGCAGAGGTCCTTGAGACCATCAAGTGAGAAGAACAGAGAGTGTGACCCTACCCAGAGAGGCAGTGACGCCAGGGATGGAGACAGAAAAGATGATGTGGACAGATGGAGTGGCTGGGGACACTGGACTCAGGGCGGGAGAAGAGTTGTGTGCTGGCGTTTGGGAGTGGAGGGGCGGGCATATGTGGTGTACCCTTTAGGGTTATATGATGATGCATGGAGGGGACTGTAATCATTGCAATGAAATGAAATATGAAATGATGAGTGTAAAGCTGGTATTCTTCCATGTAAACCTCACAATAAAAACTTAAAAAAAATGAAGAAGAAGAAGAATTTTTCTATAATAATTTCCCCAGTAAGCAACCAACCTTCCACTTCCTGGGAATGCAATTAAGGGGAAAATTAGCAATAAATTGTTTTCAGTACTTAACACAGCTAAAAAAATAATAATAACATGGACCATCAAAGAACAAACAAATCTGTGTTGAAAGAAGTACAGCTAGAATGCTCCTTAGAAGTCATAATGGTCAGACTTTATCACTCATATTTCAGACATATTTCTAGGAGAGACCAGTCCCTGGAGAAGAACATCATGTTTTGTAAAGTGAATGGTAAGCATAAAAGAGGAAGACTCCCAATGAGATGAATTGGCACAGGGATAAAAGCAATATGTATGCACTAGCATAGCAATGATTGCAAGGTTGGTGCAGGCCTGGGCCGGGTTTTGTTCTGTTGTGCATAGGGTAGCTATGAGTTGGTACTTACTCCATGGTACCTAACAACAACAACCCAATGAGATAGATTGATACAGTAGTAGCAGCAATGGCCACATGCTTAATAATTGTGAAGATGGCACACAACTGGGCAATCAGAACTGACTTGATGACCTCTAGCAACAACAATGGAGTCTTTGTGTGGCACTGTGGGTTAAAGCCCTGGACTGCAAGGTCTGTTTGAACAACCATATTGGTTGTTCAATCTCCCCAGCAACTCCTAGGAAACCCTATGCAGAGTCGCAACCAACTCAAAGGCACTTTACAACAACAAAAATATGACAGCACATAGAAGTCCTATGACTATACAAATATTATGGTTAATATTTGAATATTCACTAAATGGATCCAAAATAAGCAGCCAATTAAATAATCTGGTGCTAATGAACTACATTGTGAAATGCTGTCCTGTCTAGCATTTCATACACCAATTTCAATTCCAATTATCTAACATGAGAATATACAGTCAATATGAATAATTTGGTGTTGTCATTTATGGTCTTAGTTGTGCAGCTGGCAACTTTAGCTATTTCTTTCCTAAAATGCTTGAAGTGAGAATGAAAAGAATATTTAATAATTTACTGCATACATTTAAAATAAGCTTTGCATTATCACTTTGACTACATTTTAGAAACAAAACAAAAAATAATATTTAAAATAAAATTCATAAAAATGTCCCCAAATTCATTAGAAATAAATACTTCCATAACTACAGTTTGTCCAAACTAATGTTTTATGGCAAAATAAATCTTTACTTGGCAACTTTTAATGATATACATCTTGATAATCAATGTCAACGATTATTACCTGCTAGGAAGGAGTTCTGGTAGCGTTGTGGTTACGAATCAGGCTGCTAACCCCAGAGTCAGCAGTTCGAAACTACCAGCTGTTCTGTGGGAGAAAGATGAGGCTTTCTGCTCCCGTAAAGATTTACTGCCTTGGAAACCCTGTACAGGGTTGCTATGAATCGGAACCGACTCCATGGCACATAACAACAACAACAACAACATAGCTGTAGTGAGTTTTTCAATGAAAATTCAGCTCAAACTCAATTCACAAATAACAACAAATTGTTCTTATAGAAGTCATACTATTTTTTGTGTTATTTATTGATGTTTTACCCATAATAACATTTTTTAATTGGTCACCTAGCATGTTTAAAGTAATACTGTAAACATGTTTTTTGTATTCAATATCCTAGACTGTCAGTAGATCAAACATATATGTCTTGAAAGAAGTACAGGCAGAGGATGGTGAGATTTCATCTCACTTTCTTTGGACAGTTTATTAGGAGGGACCATTCCCTGGAGGAAGGCATCATACTTGATAAAGTACAGGATTATTGAAAAAGGGGAAGACCTTCAATGAGACAAATTGGCAGAGTAGCTAAAACAATTATGTGGATGATGGAGGTCTGGGAAGTATTTTGTTCTGTTATACATGAAGTCACTTTGAGTAAGGGCCAGCATGACAGCACTTAATGATGTCAACAATCACCATGTGCATAATCTTCTTAAATGAAAATGATATATCCATCAATATAATCTTCAATGAATTTATATCTGTGTTTTTGTTTTAATGTTTCCACTATTAATTGAACACTCAACATTTACTAGTCCCTTCCATCATAGGTTCTGTTGTAGACTGAATTACGTTCCCTACAAAATGTAAGAAGTAATTTCCAAAAAGTGCATGGGATAAAGAAATGAAAAGATAATGGAATTTTTTTCACATGTTTTGAAGCTCCCATTTATTTTGAATTCCTAACCTTTACTTCTGTGAATGAAACTCTGGAGAAGTTTGTAGAAATAATATATTTAAACATATTATCAGTTAACTCTTTTTTTTTTTTTTTTTTAGGTTTTTATTGTCTCCCTCTAAATACCCACTGAAATGGATTGATT
>NW_006408709.1:6311001-6318065 GCF_000296735.1 Chrysochloris asiatica | reverse complement strand
CACTCCATCTTTCCAAGTCATCATCTCTGTCTCGATGCCTGGTGTCACTGCCTCTCTGGGTACAGTCACGCTCTCCACTCTTCTCACTTCATGGTCCCAGGGACCTCTGCTCCTGGCCTGCAAAATCAATCACTCCCCACTTTTTGTCAAAAAAAATCTACCTATATTTTTCTTTTTTATAGGTAGATTTTGTATAGGCTATATTTCCTAGCCTCACAGTCAGTCCTGATGGCAATTATTCACTATTGTACCACAAGAGTCTTATTCCCATTTCCTTTCACCAGCCTGACCTCAACAGATTGGAAATCATTCAGTGGAGGTTCTACCTAACTCTGCCCCATCTAGAACTAGGCTCCTTCTTGAAAGCTTGTAAGCCAGTCACTTCTTGCCTTTATAATCCCACCCATTTTGGGTAGTCAATGTCTAAGTTGCCCATCCCTGTCAACCCTGTGTACTGAGGTGGGGGAGTGATCCTTGCTATAAAGATTTGTTCCCTTTTTTGAGCTACTACATCCATATGTATAGGTAAAATTAATGAAATTATAGTGGGTTACTCTTTTTTTTTTTTTTTTTCTTCCCTCTTCTTTCTTATTCTGATAGAGTTCTGATCATCCAGCCATCGAAGCCAGGTCAAGTGGGTACTATCTGCAAGTATGGGTGTTCTTGGGCGTATCCCTCACTTCATATCAACTGGATGCTTCACTCTCCACTCTAGTCCTCTGCAGCCATGTCACTGCCTCCTGGTCCAGGAGTCCCCGGGTCTTGCTGTAACTGCTGGTCATCCAGGTCTCCACCCAGGTTCACAGGAGCCTATTGAATGTGGTTGGACTTAGATCCCAACTTCATTGCTATTTTTTCCCCTCTTCTCCTTATTGGTGACCAACATGGTCACCAGCCAGATCACATGCCTTCTCGTGTATTCCACTTGATTCTTAGTCTTGGAAAGGAGTTTGCTCTAAGGGGACCTAACCACTTGCCTTGATGGCTCCCAGGTAAACAGCTTACTTGTTCTTGTAGTAATCAAACACACTGCCATTACTTTTTCTGGTTTTTCCTGTTGCTCTTTCTTCATGAAGTATCTTCTCTTTTTCTTGCATCTCCAGGCTGTTGTACTCATCCTTTCCAGTAGAAATTTCCCACCTCAGACAATTCTGGATGGGATTCTGGTTTCCACCTATGTTCTTATACAATGCAGAAACTCCACAGGAGGTCTTTTTCACTGGTCAGTTTCTAGACCCCTTTAAGGTATTCCAATCAGTTATAGGCTGAAGACAGATTTACAGGCTGTCTATTGTGATGTTCCTTACCCACACACCCCCAAAGTGTCTATTTCACAATGGTAAGCAAGGGAAACCAAGATTCAAAAGACAGACAAGGATCTTAACATTATTCCCCTCTTTTACACTTTCAAACCATACTTCAATCCCTGTATCCCGAAGCCCTGTTGTTCCAAGTTTGTGCGAATATCATCATTTACCTATGTCCCACTTAGCACATGCAAACCTGCCTAACTATCCTCCCATCAGCCTTGTTATTCTATTCCCCTCCTACTTCTTGTGCATTGTTCCCCCTGCCCCCAAAGCAACCAAGCTTTCCTTTGTCTATTCCCTACTCTGTGCTCTATCTTCCCCTCCTTCCTTCCCTCCCCTAATCTCATCCCATATATCCCAGTTATCAGCAATTATATATATAATTTGTTTGTTTTTTTCCCCCTTTTGGGTGGGTTCTTTTTCTTAGTTTTTTACAATAATGGTCCTATGCATTGTTTCTCCTTTTGTGACTGACTAATTCCTCTTAGCATAATGTCCTCGAGGTGAGGTTCATCCATGTTATGGTGGCTTGCAGCTTCCTTGTTGTTCTTCAAGGTTGCATAGTATTCCATTGTGTGTATGCACTACAGTTTGTTTATCCATTCTTCAATTGATGGGCATTTAGGCTGTCTCCATCCTTTTTCTATTGTAAATAGCTTTGATACAATCTTGCTTGCTTGCTGAAAGTGAAAAGGACTTGAAACATTTACTGATGAAGATCAAAGAACACAGCCTTAGGTATGGATTGCATCTAAATGTCAAGAAAACAGAAATCCTCACCACTGGATCAATAAACATCATTCTTATTAATGGAGAAAAGATTGAAGTTGTCAAGGACTTCATTGTTCTTGGATCAACTATCAACATTTGGGGAAGCAGCAGTCAAGAGATCAGACAATGTATTGCATTAGGCAAATCTGCTGCACGGGAACTTTTTAAAGTGTTGAAGAGCAAAGATGTCACCTTGAGGACTAGGGTGCACCTGACCCAAGCCATGGTATTTTCAATAACCTCATATGAATTGTGGTGTTGGAGGAGAACACTAAAAGTGCCATGGACTGCCAAAAGAACCAATAGATCTGTTTTGGAAGAAGTGCAGCCAGAGTGCTCCTTGGAGGTGAAGATGGTTAAACTTCGTCTCTCATACTTTGGACATACTGTCAGGCGGGAACAGTCGCTGGAGAAGGATGTCATGCTGGGTACGATGGAGGGTCAGAGAAAAAGGGGAAGACCCCCAAAAAGATGGATAGGCCAGGCAGCATCGTTGATGGCGTCAAGTGTGGCGGCGATAGTGAGGTTGGCCCAGGACCAAACATTGTTTCGTTCTGCTGTGCATGGGGTCGCTATGAGTTGGTTCTGACTCAATGGCACCTGACAACAAAAACAACAAATAGTGCTGCTATGAACGTTGGTGTGTATATATATACTTGTGTTATGGTCCGTACTTCTTGTGGGTAAATACAAAGTAGAGGAATTGCTGGATCATAAGGTATTTCTATTTTCAACCTTCTGAGGAAGCTCCATATTGCTTTCCAAAGTGGTTGGACCACCAGCAGTGTATGAGAGTCCCAGTCTTTCCACATCCTTGCTAGCATTTATTGTCATCTACTTTTTTGATCTTTGCTGTTATTGCTGGTATGAGATGATATCTCATTGTTGTTTTGCTTTGCATCTCTCTGATGGCTAGTGATAATGAACATTTCTTCATAAGTTTGTTGGCCTCCTGGATCTCTTCCTTGGTGAAGTATCTATTCATGTCCTGCACCCATTTTTTAAATTTAGTTATTTATCTTTTTCTTGTAGATGTGTTGTAGTTTCCTATATATTTTAGAAATGAGTCCCTTATCTGATGTGTCATTGCAGAATATTTTTTCCCATTTTGTGGGTCCCCTTTTTACTCTTTTGTTAATGTCTTTTGATGCACAAAAGTCTTTAATTTTTAGTATGTCCCACTCATCTATTTTGTCTACTTTTGTTTTTGTAATTTTCAAAATGTTTGATATTCTGTGTAAGCCCTAAATTAGAGCCCTCACACTTGTCCCTATTTTTTCATTGATGATCTTCATAATTTTGGGATTCACATTTAGGTCTTTAAACCATGCTGAGTTTGTTTTTGTATAGGGCATGAGGTAAAGGTCTTGTTTCAATCTTTTGTATATCATTTTCCAGTTCTGCCAGCACCATCTGTTAAAGGGAGTATCCTCCCCATGTAATAAACCTAGGCACTTTTTCGAAAATCAGTTGGCTGTATGTGGATGGGTTAAAATCTGGATTCTCAGTTCTGTTCCATTGATCAATGTACCAGTTCCATTGTACTAGTACCAAGCTGTTTTGACAATTCTGGAGAATGTTCCATGTGCACTGGTCTAAAAGCAGAAGCAATATAAAAGCAGCTGAGGACTCTAGATTCATGGGAAGAGAGGGACTAAGAGATGGTGTTCAGGAGGCTGACTTGTAGAATGTGCCCTTGATGGTGTAAATTATTATATATATTCCTGAGTGTTTAAAAAAAAAAAAAGAGCTTACTTGAATAGAGAGAAATACTGTTAACTGATGGCACATGGAGGGGATTATAATCATTATAATGAAACAAGGTGTATGATTTTTTTAATGTAAAACTTATCTGCCTTGTAACCTTTCACTCAATCCACAATGTAATCCTTGAAAATAGAAAATGATAAATAAATTATTGTTCCATCCCCTAAACAAAACAAAACAAAAAAGCAACAAAACAAAACAAGTTAAAAAGCAAAAAAGAAACATAGGGAGAAAATGGGATAAGTGATATTACATTGAGGGGATTGTTATCAATGAGATGTAAAAACATGTGCATAATTTGTTTAATGTAAAACTGATGATAAGCTCTGCAAACCTTCACCCAATTCACATTGAAGTTCTAAAACAAAGAAAATGAAGTCTTTGTCTACTTCAATATTTTCTCCATTTATCATGATGTTATTATTTGGTCCATTGGTGAGGATTTCTGTTTTCTTTACAATCCAGCTTCTCAAATAATTTGCTCAATATATAGGTTCAATAAATATGGAGAAAGAACACAACCCAGGCTTACACCTTTCCTAATTTTAAACTATTCAGTGTTCCCTTGTCTTGTTCCAACAACTGCCTCTATGTCTATGTACAGGTTCTTCATGAGAACAATTAAGTGTTTCACAATATTCATTCTCCACAATAGTGTCCATAGCATATCATGGTCCACACAATCTAAAAGTTTTCGATAGTCAATAAACACATTTAAACATCTTTCTGATATTCTCTACTTACATCAGCAATGATATCCCTCATTCCATGTCCTCTTCTGAACCTGGATTGAATCTCTGAAAGTTGCTGTAAAGGGTTTCCAAAGGGCTGTTGGTGAGCTTGAGCTTCCAAAGGGTGGTTGGTGAGCAGTCCAAACCAAATTTACACTCCAGCACATTAACCCACAGTGCCACACCTATACAGATTCGCTATTGGTTGCAACTGACTTGGAGACACTTAACAACAACTACATCTTTGGACATATCAGAAAATAAAATTTCTATAATGTAACACCATGGTTATTAATGTAGAGGGTGAGCAAAATTAAAACTCTTGATGACATGAATTGGCAAAACAAGGAAAATAATAAACTCAAACAGCAATCATGAAGTTGTCACAAGACTGTTCAGTTCTTTATAAAATGTTAGCCATAAGAACTGACTCTATAGCATTTCCACATCCTTGCTTTCTAGCATTCTGGTTGTATTTCTTTTAAAACCATTTTTTTATATATATATATATTTCTGGCATTAAAATTGTAGCCAATATTCATACCCAACACAACAATTCAAATACATTAATTATTCTTCTTTCTTCCTTTTTCAATATGCTTTTCACTTGCATATGATGTGACTAAACTGACCACTCTTTGGATCATGTACACATAACTCAACTCAGTAATACTTAATTTATTAAAAGTATAAACTATTTTTGAAATATATTTGGTCAATATAATAAACTGATTGTTTTCTTTATTATTACCTCCATCAAGATTGGCTTTTCAACCTTGTAGAATGAAATTAATGGCAACTTAAATTTTTTTCTTCAACAGATGTATATTGGTCCAGTTGTAGAACTATCATTTTCTTTCTTTTTATTTGTAATCAATACTAAATTCATAAAGTATTTTAACTTCATTAATAAGTGATTCAGGTCATCCGCATTATCAGCCTTCAATGTTCTGTCAGCTGCAATACAACACTTACAGAAGAAATGCTTATCTAACTATTATATTGTTGTTAGGTGCCACCAAGTTTGTACTGACTCATAGTGACCTTATGCACAGCAGAACGAAACACTGCCTGATCCTGGGCCAAGCTCACTATCATTGCACACTTGAGCCCATTGATGCTGCTGCTTTGCCAATCCATCTCGCTGGGGGTCTTCCTCTTTTTCTCTGACCCTTCCCCTTACCAAACATGATATCCTTCTTCAATGACTGGTCCTTCCTGTCAATATGTCCAAAGTATGAGAGACAAAGTTTGGCCATCCTGGCCTCCAAGGAGCACTCTGGCTGCACTTCTTCCAACACAAATCTGTTGGTTCTTTTGGCAGCCCATGGCACTTTCAATATTCTCCTCCAACACTATAACTCAAAAGGACCAATTCTTCTATGGTCTTCCTTATTCATTGTCCAGTTTCTATATGGATATGATGTTATTGAAAATACCATGGCTTGAGTCAGATGCACCTTAGTCTTCAAGCTGACATCTTTGCTCTTCAACACTTTAAAAAGGACTTGTGCAGCAGATTTGCTTAATGCAATACACTGTTTGATCTCTTGACTGCTGCCTCCGTGAGTGTTGATAGTTAATCCAAGAAGAATGAAGTCCCTGACAACTTCAATACTCAAGATTGACAAGAATGTTGTTTATTGGTCCAGTGGTGAGGATTTTTGTCTTCTTTACATTGAGATGTAATCCATACCAAAGGCTGTGCTCTTTGATCTTCATCAATAAATGTTTTAAGTCCTCTTCACTTTCAGCAAGCAATGTTGTATCATCTGCATATCACAGGTTGTTAAGGAGTCTACCTCCAATCCTGATGCCACATTTTTTCTTCATGTAACCCAGCTTCTCAGAATATTTGCTCAGCATACAGGTTGGTGAAAGAATACAACCCTGTCACAAACCTTTCTTAATTTTAAACCATTCAGTATTCCCATGTTCTGTCTGAACAACTGCCTCTTGGTCCATGTACAGATTCCTCATGAGCACAATCAAATGTTCAGGAATACTCATACATTGCAATATAATCTAAGTATTATAGATACACATAATTGCCTAAATTATTTAGGTCAACACCATTTTTATCCTACTCCAGTAAATGATTATGCATTTGCAACAAAGTTTGATTGTCATGTTTCCATTCCATCCTAACTGGCCCCTTCTGATAATACTTCTAAACTAAGAGAGATGAAGTCTTGCCATTCTTGCTTTTAAGGAGCATTCTGGCTGTACTTCTTCCACAACAGATATTTTTTGTTGTTGTTCTTCTAGCAGTCCATGGTTCTTTTTATATTCTCCTCCAAAATGATTAGGCTAACTTGCCAAATGCAATATATAATTTGATTTCTTTACAGCTGCTTCTAAGAGTGTATATAGTGGACTGAAGCAAAATGAAGTCCTGGACAACTTTGATCTTTTCTCCATTTATCATGATGGTTTGTATTGGTCCAGTGTTGCAGACCATGTAGGCTTGGTCAGAAGTTCGAGG
>NW_006408709.1:6309109-6310396 GCF_000296735.1 Chrysochloris asiatica | reverse complement strand
AAAGATTGCAGGGCAGTGAGTTGCTGCCTGCAGAGGCCACGATGCCTGTACTCCCAAGTCTGCCCACCAGTGATGCATCCACCCTGGTTTTGGGGTGCCTCCTTGTCTCCCTCTGTCTGTCTGTGTATTCTTTCGCTATCCCTATCGCCACTGGATCTCCCCTCCTCGTGAACCAAACACTCGTGAACAACACAACTGTGTTGAGGTCAGTCCCCGACAGTCCAGTGCTGAGGATTTTGGTTTTCTTTAAACTGAGGTGCATTGTATACTGAAGAATACGATCTATGATCTTCATCAGTAAATAGTTCAAGTCCTTGTCAATTCCACCAAGCTAAGTTATATCATCTGTATATTAAAGGTTATTAATGAGTCTTCTTCTAATCTTGATGTCATATTCTTATGCATATTATCCAGATTTTTTGTTAAGCATGCATATTGAATAAATATGGTGAACAAATACAATCCTGGCACATACCTTTCCTGATTTTAAATCATTTAGTATACTCTTGTTCTGTTCAAACGACTGCCTCTTAGTTTATGTACAGGTTCCACATGAGCACAATTAAGTGTTCTATAATCCCCATTCTTTTTAATGTTATCCACAGCTTGTCATGAACCACACAGTAAAAAGCATTTGCAGTCAATAAAGCACAAGTAAATATCATTCTACTATTTCCTACTTTCAGCCAAGATCTATCTGTTGTCAATAATGATATCCCTCATTCTGGATCCTCAACTGAATCAAGCCTGAACCTGTAGTAGTTCTCTATTGATGTACTATCACAGATATTTTTTAAATCTTCACAATTTTTTTTTCTGAAGATAATTAAAAAAAGACTGCACTAGTTTTTAGGGAGACATATATTTTGAATTAATTTAGGCCAAAACTCAGAATGACAAAGGCTGGATATTAAGACTATGTTAAATTTTGTAAAACAAAAAATCCTTGCCACTTTGTCTCTACAGCGATTTATCTATTTTATGTTTCCAATAGCATAGATATGAGCTCCTTCTGTTAGTGTAGATATTCATCAGCAATTGATTGCCAGTTATTTGGATTTCAGCCTTACTAGAAGTATGCAGGAATACTCATTAACAACTTTTAATATGCAGAGGATATAACTTTGCTTACCAAATGGGAAGAAGACTTAAAAAAAAACTTGTTGATGAAGGTCAAAGGCTACAATCTTGCATATGAATTAGACTTTGATATAAAAAAACAAAAATCCACAAAACTTGACCAGCAAATAACATCATGATAAATGGAGAAAAGTTTGAAGTTGTCAA
>NW_006408709.1:6303744-6308725 GCF_000296735.1 Chrysochloris asiatica | reverse complement strand
CTGGAGAAGAATAGCATGTTTGGCAAAATGGAGGGTCAGTGAAAAAGAGGAAGATCCTCAAATGAGATGGATTGGCACAGCAGCAGTAATAATGAGCACAAATGTAGCATCAATTGTGAGGATTGAGAAGGGCTGAGCAGTGTTTAATTCTGTTGTAGGAAGGGTTGCTATAAGTGGAAACCAATTTGCACCTTTGCAAACAAAGCAAAAAAGTATGTAGCTCACCATTCATCTATCAATTTTTGTTTCACCATGGTGGTTTGAATGCTTAGATGTTGCTGAAAATTATGCTGATAGTATTTTTAATCCTGGCAGTGTCACCCATTGTGGGAAAATTTCACCTGACCTCCCAGAATAAGAAAGACTAGGATGAAGGAGAGGTAGACTACTTCTGAATGGTTAGCCACTGAAAACCTTATGAATAGCAGCAGAACATTGTCCAATATAGAGTTGTAAGAGTGTCTCAGGTTGTAAAACACTCAAAATATGACTTGGAGAGGAACTGCCTCCTGAAAGTAGAGTTGACCATAAGGACATGAATAGAGAAACACTTTCAGAACCTTTACTTGCTGATGGAGCACAAAACAAATGAGGAAAAACATCCATTAATAATTGGAATGTGAAATGCATGAAGCATGAATGTAGGAAAATTTGAAACGGTCAAAATGAAAGGGAACACATAGAAGTCTATATCTTAGGTATCAGTGATTTGAAATGGCCTGATATTGGCCATTTTGAATCAATCTATTGCTTTACTATGTTAGAAACAATAAATTAAAGAGAAATTCCATCTAATTCATATTCAGAAAGGACATTTGAAAATATATCTTGAAATACAAAGCTGTGTGTGATAGAATAATATCAATTTATTTGGTCTAAAATTGATCAAAAATGCAATTAAGATGCATTGATAATTACTAAAATTTGGAATCTGAACTTCAGAAACAAATAGAAAGGATCAATAGCTATAAATTATGGCCATGGTGATAGAAATGATGCTTGAGATCACATGATAGAAATTTGGAAGATCAATGCCTTATTCATTGTAATGACAATCTGTAGAAAACATAAAAGGAAACTATGCATATGATGTATTGCATTAGGCAAATCTGCTGTACAAGACCTTTTTAAAGAGTTGAAGAGTGAAGATGTCAGCTTGAAGACTAAGGTGCGCCTGACCCAAGCCTCGGTATTTTCAATAACCTCATATGCATGTGAAAGTTGGACAAGTGAGTAAGGAAGACCATAGAACAATTGATGCATTTGAGTTATGGTGTTGGAGGAGAATATTAAAAGTGCCATGGGCTGCCAAAGAACCAACATATCTGTTGGAAGAAGTGCAGCCAGAGTGCTCCTTGGAGGCCAGGATGGCCAAATTTCATCTTTCATACTTCAGACATATTATCAGAAGGGACTAATCGCTGGAGAAGGATATCATGTTTGGTAAGGTGGAGGGTCAGAGAAAAAGAGGAAGACCCCCAGCGTGATGGACTGGCCAAGTGGCAACATCAATGGGCGTGGTAACAGTAGTGAGGTTGGCCCAGGATCTGGCAGCATTTTGTTCTGCTGTGCATAGTGTCACTATGAGCTGGTACCGATTTGATGGCACCTAACAACAACTCTGGTAGCGTAGTGGTTACGAATCGGGCTGCAAACCGCAAGGTCAGCAGTTTGAAATTACCAGCTGCTCCGGGGGAGAAAGATGAGGCTTTCTGCTCCCGTAAAGATTTATAGCCTCGGAAACCCTGTTCAGGGTCGCTATGGGTCGGAACCGACTCGATGGCACTTAACAACAACAACAACAGCAATAATCACTGTATCAGCCTGGCTGTGGCCCTGCCCTCTGATTTTAGCCCAGGCTTACAGGCCCACAGACAGTGTCCCAATCTATTCAGAAATCGCTGTGCATTCCATCCACAATCAGATTTCTCTACTGGTGGAGGTACGAAAGTGATGCCCCCACCTCATATTAGATCCAATACTCTGGAACTGCTCTGGGAATGTGCCTTCTCTGGTTTTTCTGCCCCTTCGCTGAGGAGCTTCCCTTACCTGTCTCTGAGATGCTCTTTCATATGAATAATTTTGTGTTGATTTTGGAGAAAAAAATCATTAACAATATGAGACATACAGAAGACACAACCTTGCTTACTGGATGTGAAGAGGACTTGAAATATTGATGAAAATCAGATGGAATATACCTCATTGTAAATAAAATTTAAATCCTTGCAACTGGACTAGTAAATAAATACATGAAGAAACAATTGAAATTGTCAAAACTTCATTTGACAAAACCAAGAAAGGTTTCATAATCAATGCTTATGTAACTAGCCGTTAAAAAGTTAAATAACATATTACACCAGACATACGTGCAGCAAAAGACTTATTTAAAGTATAAAATGGCACCATAGTAGACTAATGTGTGCCTGACTGAAGCCAAGGCATTTTCAATAATCTTATATGCATGTGAAAGTTGAACAAGGAAGACCATAGAAAAATTGATGCATTTGATACATATGAAGTTGGTGAAGGATATTGAAAGTACCATGCAATGTCTGAAGAACAAACAAATCTGTCCTAGAAGTACAACCAGAATGCTCATTAGAAACTAGGATGACATTAAACTTGGTCTGTCATTCTCTGTATATGTGGTCAGAGGATTTATTTCCTGTAGAAGAACATTTTGCTTGCTAAAGTGAAGGGTCTGCAAAAACAGAGGAATAGTCCCAATGAAATGATTCACACAGTGTCAGCAACAATGGGTTCCAATATAAAAACCATTATGGAGATGGTACAGTACTGGGCAGTATCTTGTTTAGAGTCAGAACTGACTGGATGGCACTTAACATCTATAAAACAAAAATCACCTAAATAAAATTAAAATGTAAAGTCAGTGAAAGGCAACATAATATATCAGGCTGTTTTCTTTTTGTTATTTTTATCCTATATTAAACTAATTTAACATTTTTTGGTAAATCAGTTTTCCTAGATAAATATTTTTCATTGATCATTATATGAGTTGCTACATAATTTTATACAGTACTTTTACAGTGATATATATATATATATATATATATATAGTTTATCTTCTGTAGCAATGTTGGAGAAGTACTGGATTGCTAACCATAAGATCAGTGGTTCAAAGACACAAGGTGCTCCTTGGAAAACCTATACATGGAGGCTATGAGTCAGAACCAACTTGATGGCACTTAACAAAAACAAAACATAAATATTTTATCTACTAGGAATTATTCTTTGGGGGTTGTTGACTATATCAATTAATTTCTTATAACTAAGGAATATTCAGTAATCTAAAATAACTATATATGAATCACCCATCTAAAAATTAAATAATCAGCAAATTTGATCATCCACTGAACCTGAGTGTTATTACCTCATTTCTCTATTCATCTACAAAGCTGGCTTGAACCTCTTTCTATTCTTCTGAGAACATATGAAGATAATTTGGTAGACTCATTAGCAGTTAAGTTAGGTTGTGAAAAGGAAACAGTCAGCAGCATATGAATAAAATATTGAGTTTCTTTTATGGCTGGACTGTAGAAACAAAAACAAAAGCGCTTCAAAACATATTAAATGATTTCCCTCCAGCTTGTTGTTGAATGTAAGAAATACCAAGATTCCTCGAATAGGGTTCTACATAGCAAAAGGATTCTGTTGGCTCAATAATACTGTTTCTCTTAAGTTTTTAAACATTACCTGTTGTTCATAGGTGACATCCAGTCAGTATCAACTTACAGAAATATATGTACAACAGAACAAAACAATGCCCAGTCCTGCACCTATGTACAATCCTTGGTACATTTGAGCCCACTGTTGCTGCCACTGTGACAATCCATCTCATTGCTTTGTTTTTTTTGCTGACCTTCCACTTTACCAAGAAAGATGTCCATCTCCTAGGCCTGGTACCTACTGATGTTGTTGTTGTTAAGTGCCGTCGAGTCGGTCCCGACCCATAGCGACCCTGTACAGGGTTTCCGAGGGTGTAAATCCTTACAGGAGTAGAAAGCCTCATCTTTCTCCCGCGGAGCAGCTGGTAGTTTCAAACCGCTGACCTTAAGGTTCGCAGCCCGATTCGTAACCACTAGCAGACTTTAATTTATACTTCAGACCTGAGCCATAAATCTGTCTTACCTGAGGGAAAAAATCACGAACAACGGTAGCAGCCAGCTCATGAAATCATTGAGGATAAGTCAAAAATTATCTGCACTCTGGCTGTAGACTTTATTTCACTCAACTTTTAGAAAAGACAAATACATCATTTTTCTTTACAAAACTCCTTGCTTTTAAAAACACTTTTATCTATTTGTCATCCATAGCTTGTCATGATCCATATAATCAAAAGCCTTTGCATAATCAATAAAGCACTGGCAAACACCTTCTGATAGTCTCTTTTTTTCAGGCATGATCCATCTGAGTTTAGCAATAAAATCCTTCCTTTTATTTCCTTGTCTGAATTTGGCTTGACAATATTTCACCTCCCTGTTGCTGTCCTCTTGCAGCCATTTAAAAATGATCCTTAGCAAAATTTTACTTTTATGCAATAGTAATGATATTGTCTGATGATTTCCTCACTTCAGTGGGTTACTTTTCTTTGGAATGTGTAGAAATATGAGTCTTTTCCAATCAGTTGGTAAAGTAGTGATCTTCCAACATTTTTTGACATAGATGAGTGAAGGCCTACAGCGTTACACTAATTTGTTGAAAAATTTCAATTTGTATTCTATCAATTCCTAGAACCTTGTTCTTTGCCAGTGTCTTCAGTGCATCTTAGACTTTTTCTTTCAATACCATTGGCTCTTGATCATTTGGTACCTGTTGAAATGGTTCGACATAGACAATGTCTTTTTGGGACAGTGACTCTGTGTATACCCTGCATATCCTTTGGATGATTTCTGCATCATTCAATACTTCCCCATATAATCTTTCAGTATTGCATATAGAGGCTTGATTTTTTTTTTTTTTT
>NW_006408709.1:6299671-6302894 GCF_000296735.1 Chrysochloris asiatica | reverse complement strand
TATTATTTGCTCAGCATACAGGATGAATAAGTATGGTGAAAGAACACTACTTCTAAAACATCTTGACTATGTCCTATTGTTTTATGTGTTTTATAAATGCTATCTGGAACATGATGATGTATTTGTTATTTCATTTTTCTCAAATTTATTTTTTCTACCTTTAGTATATTTCTTAAATTCACTTAATTGTATTATTTTAATTAGATACAATAATTCACCTAAAACAATGTTTCAGAATCACAGTTCCATGGATTTGGGGGTCAAGTAGACCTGGTTTTAAAACAGCCATTTAATAACTACATTTCTTTGGAAAAATTACTCAATATCTCTCAACAACAGGGCCCTTACTTAATCCATCATTTATGAAGTTTTAATGAAAGAAAACTGTAGTCAAATTTAATTAATATTTTAATTATTTATTACAGTATCAAATATATTTTAATCATTAGGTGAGTGTTAGTATATGCTATTTTTTTTCCAGTTACTTGTATACCTCAAATTCTTACCTTTATATCATATTTCTTTATGTTTCCTCTTTTTTATATATTTATTATTTTCTGGTATGAGTGATGTTTGATTATGTTTCTAGTCTCAGGTAATTGATTTATTTTTGACGAAAACTTATTGAGTCATCTTATCTAATGAGGTCACTTTCAAAAATGTTTTTTTTAACCCCTTCAGTTTAGTATCCAATAACACTTACCAAGTGACCCAAGCCATGGTATTTTCAATAACCTCATATGCATGCGAAAGCTGGACAGTGAATAAGGAAGACCGTAGAAGAAGTGATGCTTTTGAGTTATGGTTTTGGGGGAGAATATTGAAAGAGCCATGGGTTGCCAAGAGAATCAATAGATCCATTTTGGAAGAAGTACAGCCAAAGTGCTCCTTGGAGACCAAGATGGCCAAACTTCGTCTCTCATACTACAGACATATTGTCAGGAGGAACCAGTCGCTGGAGAAGGATATCATGTTTGGTAAGATGGAGGGTCAAAGAAAGAGAGGAAGACCCCCAATGAGATGGATTAGCCAACTGGCAGCATCGATGGACTCAAGCATGGCAACAGTGGTGAGGTTGGCCCATGATCGGGCAGTGTTTTGTTTTGCTGTGCATAAGGTCACTATGGGTCAGTACCGACTCGAAGGCACCTAACAACAAACAACACTTATCATGGTGTCTCCGTACAATAAGCACTATACTGCAAACCACAGGTTCTGCAATTTGAGTCTGCCAGTTGTTCCATGGGAGAAAGATGAGATTTTCCATTCTTGCAAAGATTAAAAGACCCTACACAGGGTCACTGTAAGTTGGAACCAACTCCACAGCATTTAATAACAACACATAGCATTAATTGCAGTGATACCTTTATTTTTTAATTACATCCATTTTTAATCAAGAACAAAGGCATTCTTTCGTAAGGTATATTTTCATTTTTCCTTTATCCATATTTTCTTTAAAAATATTTTTTCTTCCTATACCCACTAGTAAATATGGTGCCAGTAACATAGTAAATTTTCACTGAATAAATTTATAAATGTATATGACTTATTTTCCTGTTTATTCCTTTTTTTTTAAAATGTATCAGTCACAATCTTATTTAATTTCCTTGAAGTATAAATTTTGCTTATGTCAGTTTCTAATGCCATCGCTTCTCTAATGCCCCACCCTACACATTCACACATCAATAGCTCTCAATCTGGGAAAGTAATTATAATGGACAATTTTCTTAGTATTTCTTACTACTTGACTTATTAGCATCTTTCTAAACATAGTATAACATGGAATAAAATTTTATACGTATACATATGTACAATGGGAGGAAGATGAGGCTTTCTGCTCCAGTAAAGATTTGCAGCCTTGGAAAAACCCTATGCATAGTGGCTATAAATTGGGACCAACTCCACAGCATACATGTGCAAAAACTAGTTACATATTTTGTCTACCAGGGTCTTGTCAAGTTCAAAATGTTATCTTTTCTGTTAATGATAGTAGAAAGCAAATGATTAAGTAAGTTTAAGAACCTTAAATTTGATGAAGATACCTAAGTTTTTTGTCAAGTTTCAGGCATTTTTAGGGTAATTGACTCTCTTTTTTCTATATATATTCTCTAACTCTGCCATGTGGTCTGGAGTTTTGTCCCTAAGGATTATTGTAAAGGCTTTATCTGTCTTCTGGTTCCTATTTGGGTTGCCAGTGGAGAGGCTACCAGGAGTTAAAAGATTGATGAAAGTATATATAGTATATTTTTTCCTCTGAGTCATTCCTACTGTATAACTTTGACCTCATTTCATCTACATCAGTGGCTGTCTCCACAAGGTCATCTAACTGATTCTCCTGACAGCTACCTTTCATTGTCTGTTCAGTTCTATGAGTGGTAAAGAAATTTCAGCTCCGAGCTTCTTTATTAACGTTTCTTTTTTTTTTCCACTCCTGTACCCAATTCAAATTTTGTAAATAGTCTTTTTTAAAAACCATCTTCTAATTGTCAATTTTGAAAAGGTTTTTTTTTGACCTAATGGTTTGGAAGAGGCTGTTCTGAACAAAGAACTTTATCCTGGATATTTCTGGTTCTTAATTGTAATATGTTTCCTGGATAAATCCCATAATTGTAAGTATTGTCTTGAGTTCTGTTTGGACATTGCAATGAATTATCTAATTCAGTGGTGATGTGGAGAATGCCATGAGAAAAATACATGGTGTCAGAATTGGTAAGAATATTAGATGCTAGAAACATGTTTGAACACTTCCTCATAGGAATCAGCTTTAGGCAGTAGTGGAATTTGTTTTTCTCCACCTTGTGAAAACAGAGGAGTTCAGATGCTAGTACCCACCAATCTCTTACCACACCCCCAAGTCTTTTTTTTTTTTTTTATAACAGGCTATCTTCTCCACTCAAATGCAATTCAAACCTAACTACTGGTAGTACTCAGAGCATCTAGAATTGGTCTAAAAAGCAAATAATTCAAGAAATCCATATTTGATGGAAGAAAATAAGAAGTGTTGTAGGAATGCTTGAATAGGTAACTCTCATACATTTCTGAACTGACACTAAAAATGCACCATTTTATTTCAGTTCTAAAATGAATGCAAAAACTCCTGTGTAACTTTCAACTTGTTGCAGGCTTCAGTATTCAGTCTTATACATTACAGAGGAATGTTCCAACCAACTCCATTTCTACCTATTTAAAGACTACAATTATTAAAATTCCGTGAAA
This sequence comes from Chrysochloris asiatica, assembly GCF_000296735.1. Lineage (NCBI taxonomy): Eukaryota > Metazoa > Chordata > Mammalia > Afrosoricida > Chrysochloridae > Chrysochloris > Chrysochloris asiatica. The sequence continues at coordinate 6,299,678 of NW_006408709.1, read as the reverse complement.
AAAAAAA
>NW_006408709.1:6294697-6299571 GCF_000296735.1 Chrysochloris asiatica | reverse complement strand
TATATATGAAATGAAGGAGTCCTGTTGTGATGCTTTGGGTTAATATGCTGGATTGCAAGATCAATTTGAACCACAAGGTCGGCAGTTCAGGCTTACCAGCTACTCCTCTGAAAACATATACAGGATCACTATGGGTCACAATTGACTCGACCTCACTTAACAATAAAATGAAAGGAAGTTAAAAGGTATATTGGTCTACTATTTTTTATAATATTTAAAAATTTTAAATCTCTGTTACATAGCCTTTTTAAAAATTGCTGTTGTTGGATGTGGCCTCTACTATAAGTCATGCCTTACCAAGGTAAGGCTTGTTGTTCCTGTATAATCAATTTCCTTGGTTAGATAGTCAATTTGAGAAAAAATAACATTTTGTTACTTAAATGAGGTTTTGTACCTGATTTAGGAGTTTTCCTACATAGAGTTGTTTGTGCTATGACAGGATGAATTTTATTTTGGGCTAATCCTGCTGCCTGCAGGTATTTTGTTATGGCTGCATATATATTTGCTTGATACTCTATTTTTCAAAAAATGTTGGTTCTCGGTGATAAAATCTGTCCTAGGGTAGGGGTGCTTGTAACAAACAATATTCTACTATTTACTTTACTAGGTTAGAATATGTCCCCTTTGATTTAGGATAGCACTTACTGCTACGTGGGTTATTTAACTCCTATTGGGAAGCCAGTCAGAGTAAAGACCAGCTGTCCAAAGACTTTTCATTTGTTTGTATACTTGCTGCAGTGCCTGAATATGTTATTTCACTGAAGCTACATGACTGTTCTGGGAGTGGAATAACTTTACTGCTAAGTTGAATCCCATCTAAATCTTTGCCTTCAAATTCCAGAGATTTTATGAGGATGTTATTAATTTATTTCATACAATGCTGAATTAGGTGGCTGAAAGGGAAGAATGTGTCAGCTTTTTTAGCAATTCCTTCAATCTGATAGCATTTTCACAGAGTCTTGGAGAAATTTTTCAATTTGGCACTTGGCTTTCACTATTCTCTAATTTCAGTGATAGAAACAGTCTCCACTAATTCACTTTCCCTGTTTTTGAAAAATATCAGTGAGTTCTTAGCACAGATATTTTGAATCTGTTTTTGTGCTATCACCTTTTTGAGAAGTCCTTAAGCTTTGCAAGAAAGTATAAGGAAGAATAATACAGGAATGGCCTGCTGAATCATCTTGCAAACAAAGGAATTAGCAAAGGAAAAAAAAAGAAAACATATTTGTGCCGTTCTAAAAAAGGTGACCCAAAGGAATGCAGAAATAATTAGACATTATCATTAATATCACATGCAAGTAAAACTCTGCTAAAGATAATTGAAAAATGACAGAAACAGTACCTTGAAAGGAACTGCCAGAAATTCGGGCTAGATTCAGACTTGGAATGAGGTATTATCAATACCGATGTCAGATAGATCTTGACTAAAAGCAGAGAATACCAGAAAGATGTTTAACTATGCTTTATTGACTATGCAAAGGTTTTGGATGTATGGATCATAAATAGCTATGGATGATATTGCAAAGAATGAGTATTCTGGAAAACTTGATTGTGTTCTGAAGCAACCTCTACATAAACTAAGAGGTAGTCATTTGAACACAAGGGATTACTAAATGGCTTAACATTAGAAAAGGTATGTTCCAGGGTTATATTCTTTCACCATACTTATTCCTTCTGTATGCTGATAAATTAATCTGAGAAACTGGAATATAAGAAGAAGAATGTGGCATCACGAATGGAGGAAGACTTATTAACAATTTCCAATATGTAGATGATACAACTTTGCATGCTGAAAGCAAAGAGGAATTAAAATACTGATAAAGATCAAAGGCCACAGCCTCCAGTATGGGTTATACCTCAGTGTAAAGAAAGCAAAAATTCTCACCATCAGTCTAATAAATAACATCATATAAATGAAAAAGTTTGAAGCTGTTAAAAACTTAATTTTACTTCAATCCAGTATCATCATTTATGGAAACAGCAGTCAAAAAATCAAATGCTGTACAGCATTAGGCAAATCTGTTGTGCAAGCTCTCTTTAAACTGTTAACTTGCAAAGATGTTTGTTTGAGGATTAAGGTGCATCTGACCCAAGACACGTTATTTTCAATAGCTTTACCTGCATGTGAAAGTTGGTCAATGAATACTGAAGAATGTAGGTGAATTGATGCATTTGAATTATGGTGTTGGAGAAGAACATTAAGAGAACCATGGACTGCCAAAAGAATAAGCAAATCTTTGTTGGGAGAAATATAGTTAGAATACTTAGAAGTCAGTATGGTAAGAGCTCTTCTGTCATACTTCAGACATGTTACAAGGAGAAACCAGTTCCTGTAGAAGGACATCATGCTTGGTATAGTGGAGTGTCAGCACAAAAGAGGAAGTCCTCCATCAATACAGATGGATACAGTCACAAAAGCAAAGGACTAAAGTGGAACAATGATTGTGAGGATGGCACAGGACTAGACAGTGTTTATTTCTGTTGTGTATAAGGTCATTATAGGAGTCCTGGTGTGGTGCTGTAGGCTAATGCATCAGACTGCAAAGTTGTTAGAACTGCAAGGTCGGTGGTTCAAGCTCACCAGCTGCTCCTTGGAAACCCTATATAGGGTCGCTATGGGTCAGAATCAACTTGGCTGTACTTAACAACAACAAATAGGGTCATTATGACTTGTAACTGATTTTATGGCACCTAATAACAAAAACATAAATTATTAAATGTTTACCATAGAATTTGTAGAAAATCTGATGCCTTTATTATGATATTTGATGTCCTTCACAGTCTGTAGAAATTTATGTTTTTGGGTTTAGTTTAAATCTATAATCCAGGTAATGTAATTTTTTTTCAGTTTATGAAGTATGAAACCTATTTTTCTATTTTTGAGTTTTTAAGAACTTTTTATTGTGAATTTAATGAATGTTTACAGAGAAGATCATCAGTTTTACATTCAACAAATAATACACTTTGTTTCATTTCAATGATAGCAATCCCCTCCATGTAACAATAGTTTTCCTATTTCCTCCCTGTGGTTCTTGATTCCATTCCTCCCTTCTTTCTATTCCATTTCAACTTTGTCCTTAGGTAAACATGTCCTTTTTGACCTTTAATGATTGACTATTCCATGGTGAGCATACATTAATAGTTCTTGAGTTCTGGTATGGTGCCATAGGATAAACTCTGGACCACTAGTTCTGTTTGAATCACAAATTCGGCAACTCATACTCACCAGCTGCTCCTCAGAAACTCTATACAGGGTTGCTATGAGTCTGAACCAATTATACAACACTCAACATCAACATCTATCTACTATATGAGTAATTGGGCTACAAAAGTGAGTTCCGTTCCAGACGTAAAGGGTAGTTGAGGGGCATAGTCTTAGGTTCCTTCTGTCTCTTTTTGACCTGCCAGCCTGATCTTTTTTATAAATTTATGTGTGCCCCAATTTCTCCCACACTTTCTCCCACACTGTCTCGGGCTTTCTAGTTTATCCTTTTCAGAGAAGTTAACACTGGTAACCCAGCACCATCTAGTTCTGGTTACAGTGGCATGGTGATGGATGTTCACATATTCCATTGGTTCATTGGACTAGTCAATTACAAGCATCTTCACATTTTTATCACTCTTCTTCTTTCTGTACTTGGAGAAACTGATAATTGCATGTTAGAAGGTAACTCATGAACTTTGAAGATACCAGTCACTGCTCCCCAAATTTGAATATAGAACATAAATTCTTTGGTCTATATTATTCCAATAGACTGTGTGGTGTCATCTGAGACTATGGTTCAGCAAATTATTGTATTAAGATGTTTGATACTACCTAAAATTTTCATCATTTTATGCCCTGTATGCTCTACCATATTCCTAGACGAGTTTGCAGCAAAAGTAAACACCAATGTACAGACGTTTTCTCTAAAATCCTTTTAAATATGTGAGTGTATTCCCATGCTGCCTCCCAAAACTGTTTAGCCTGTGCATCTGTTTATGTATCTATCCATAAAACTTCGTTGTTGCAGGGTTGTGGATATGCCAGTATTTACTTCTCTCCTCTTACAACCTTGAATTCCTATTTGTGTCTATACCTGTTTTCATCATTCTTCTGCCACCCTCCCACTTGTTGTACATTGTCCTCCCTGTAACTTGAGTTAACATGTCTAGTCCTAGTGTGATGCTGCAGGATAATGCGTAAGGTTAGTAAGGTTAGTTTGAATCACAAGGTAGGCAGTTGAAACTCACCAGCTGCTCCTCAGAAATCCTATATAGGGATGCAATGAGTCAGAACTTAACAACAACAACACTCTTGCCATTGATTTCCTTTCCCTTCCTTCCTGTCCTTAGTAACCATCAAATAATGTTTTTTAACATAAAAACCTCTTGGAGTTTTATAATAGTGGTCTTACACAATACTTGTTATTGACTAATTTCACTCAACATAATGATCTCCATATTCAGCCATTATATGAGGTGTTTTGTAAGTTCATCATTATTCTTCAGTGTTGCTTATTATTTCATTATGTATATATACCAAAATGTGTATATCCATTTTTTCACTAATGGAGTTCTCCATCTTTTTGCTGTTGTGAATAGCATTGTGATGAACATAGCTGTGAGTGTATATAATTGTGTCATGACTCTTACGTCTTAGGCATATATACCAAGCAAAGTGATAGCTAAGACTTAGTTTGTCATAATGTGATGGTCTACCAGCAATATTTTGAATGCTAGCAAGGTTACCCATGGTAGACAGGTTTCAATTGAGCTTACAGACTATTTCAGATGAGGAAGAACAAGAGGCAGACTGCTTTGAAATGTTTTGCCACTGAAATGTTATGAATAACAGTGGAACACTATAAGACAACACCGTAATATTGACTATT
>NW_006408709.1:6288987-6293341 GCF_000296735.1 Chrysochloris asiatica | reverse complement strand
TAGTTTACATGGAAGGACATTGGTTTTGCACTCATCCTATCATATTTTGTTTCATTTGCAATGATTACAATATCCTCCATGCATCATTAGTTAATAGTATTTGCTTCTATTCCCTCGGTTTTGTTGTTGTTTGATGTACATAAAAAACACTCAGGACTATATAATCATTTAAACAACCCAAGGGTGCATTCTACAAGCCTGCCTCCTGGATGCCAGCACACAGCCTTTCTCTTCCCATGAGTCTAGAGTCCTTATCTGCTCTGTCTCTCTGTGTCTTCATCTCTGCCTTCATCTCTGGTGTTGCTGCTTCACTGGATGGGTCCCACATTTCACTCATGCTCTTCTCCCTTGATGTTTCTTCTCCTCTTGTTCCTGTAATGTAAGATTAACTACTTCCCCTTTTATGTTACAAAACTTTTACCTTTACAAATGTGACAATTGCAATTAGTCATCAAAACAAGTATGCACTATTGAATAACAGTAATCCTATCCTCATCTTCTTTCACCAGACCTGTCTAGACAAGACAAAAACTATTCGGTGGGTATTCTACTTTTCCCTGCACACTTTGAAACAAAACTCCCTCTTGGAAACTTGTAAGTAAGCCACTTCATGCCTTTATAGCACCTCTCCCACCCCACCCCATTTTAGGTAGCCAGTGTCTAAATTGCCTGTCCCTATCAACCCTGTGTACAGAGGTGGTAAGTTTGATCCTTGATGTAAAGAATACTTCCCTTTTGATTGGTATATTGAGTTACTACATCCATAAGTGTAGGTCAAGTGCATCAAATTGTAACAATTTACATTTTCTTCCTTTTTGAATTTTCTTTATCTTCCTCTAGTTAAGCTCTAGTCCATCAAAGCTAAATAAAATGATAACTATCTGCAATTTTGGGCATTCTTGTGCATCTCCCCCCACTTCATATCAACTGGATAATTCATTCTCAGCTCTAGCCCTCCATGGCTAGGCCAATATCCATGGACTCATGAATTCTCAAGTCTCTCCAAACTATGAAATGTTGTCAAACTCATCCCTCATCTTCATTACTGACTTTCTCCAACTTCTACTGAAATGGAGACCAATGCTGTCACCAGAGAGCATACATGCTATCTTATGTGTTCCCTTTGAGTTTTAAGTTTGAATTGATCTTTGTCCTGAAGGTACTTGATTGCTTGCCTTGATGGTTCCCCAGTGAACATCTTGCTTGTTCTTTGTTTTCCATCCTTTGATTTTTAATCTTTTTTGTTTTTGTGTGTAAGGTGTATCTCTTGTACACACAGCATATTGAAGGATCCTGTTTTCTTATCCATTCTGCTACTCTCTCTTGACCGGTGCATTTAATCCATTGATGTTCTATGTAATTATTGGTGGTGGCGGTTGTGTACCATGGAGTCATATCCAACTTACAGCAACCTTGTATAGGGTTTCTTAGGTTGTAAATCTTTATGGGAGCAGAAAGCCTCGTCTTTCTCCCATGGAATCACTGGTAGTATTGAACTGCTGACCACGTGATTGGCAGTCCAACTCATAACCACCATGCAACCAGAGTTATTTAGTGTAATTATTGATAGATGTCAATCGATTACAGTCATTATGCTGTGTGTATGTGTGGTTAAGTAGGAGTATTGGTTTCTGTGATCTTAAATTTCTTTGCTGAGTTTATTTTATTTGTGCATTTTATTGTCAATTTCTTCATTTCTGCTGTTTTAATGCTTGCTATGTCTTTATGGTTTTCCTTTTTTCTTAATTTGATATGAATATGTATTAATTTTCTTTTATTAAAAGAAATTTGTTAATTTATTGATAGCAGAGTAGGAAGTAGTGCAGTGCAGACCTCCTCTAGAAATAACACAGAATACTAGATTAAGCAGGTTCAGGGGATACTCCCAGAACTCTTAACTACATATAAAGGAACATTTAGAAAGTTTGAAGGCTTGTAGCTAGTAGTATTTGTAGCAGAATCAAGAAAGGTGGTATTTTCTGATCTGTGGCTGCCAGTTGTTCCAGAGCAGCCATATTGGGTGTGATGGATCAGGTGAAGGATTAGAAGAGCATGCCCAACACAGAGGTCTGATCTATCCTTGCAGACAAAGTTATAGACATTTTATTTCTTTGTTCATTGATTTCTTGCTGCCTGTACACCTCCACTCTAGTGACTAGAGGGGGAGCCTGAGAGAGTAAAAACCACCCCTCCCCCAGAGGGTTCTACTATGCATGTGCACAGATCTTCTCAGCAAAGACCACTGTGCACAGAACCTAAGAAGAGGGAAGAGAGTTCTTAAAACACAACAGTCTCCCAGAATGGCTCCAGCTGGCCCTGAGCAGTATATCACCAGGAGAAAATCCTGAATGGGATTGTGGATGTGGGGTGGGGGTAAGACAAACAAAAAGGAATCAGGATGAAAATGAAATCCTGAGTTACATCCTAAGGAGCAACAGTAACATCATGATTTTTTCTCAGGCAGCTTTGAAGGCAAGAAGCTGATAAAGTGGCATGAATGTCATACTCATATTTTGCTACAGAAGGGACAGCAGTTGAGGCCATAGAGCCAAGTTACAATCAAATCCAATAAAATCCCATCATCCAGGCTAGAGCCAATACCATCTGCTATATACCAGATAGACAGCCAACACTCACAACAGTTTCTCTGAGTTGAGTAATAAGAAAAGTGAAAGGGAATCCCATCTCCTAATCACATCTACCTAAAAGCAATCAGAATGTTTAATAGTACATCAACTTACATTTATCTAATTGTTGAAAACCCCACTGATTATTGAAGCTACCCAAGAAACAGCTGAGGATGTCAGCAAAATGTCCAGAAAAAAAGATAGAATAGCTGAGACAAAATGATCTGAAGGTAGACTTATACTTCACATTGGAAGGAAGGCAGGCTTCAGAATTGCCTGAGAAGGAATTCAGAAGAATGATATTCAGGTGCATCCAAATATGCCACAGTAGGGTTGAAAAAATAGGAAAGAATCAGGAAAGGATTACAGGAACAATCAAATAAGGCAAATAAAACATTGGAAACAGTTCAAAACCTGCAAAAAGAGGTCCAAAAGATTAATAATTAAATATCAGAAATGGACAATACAATGAAAGGGCAAAGGAGTAGAACTGAAGAGATGGAAACCAGAACCAGCGAGCTGGAAGATAAATCTCTCAATACCAGTAAGATAGAAGAGCAAGCAGAAAAAAGAATAAAATGTCTGAAGAAAGTATAAGATTCATGGGGGGCAACATGAAGAGTAAGAACCAGAATTATTGACATTCCATAACAGGAAGAATCACAGAAGTCCACAGAGGAGATAGTTGAATAGCTGCTAGAAGAAAATTTTCCTAATATCTTGAAAAATGAAAAGATAAATATTTTAGAAGCTGAATAAATCACAGGAAGGATAGACCCCTCCAAAAAATCACCAAAACATACCATGATCAAGCTCTCCAAAACCAGAGACAAGGAGAGAATACAGAACGCAGCTAGGGAAAACAGTAGTATTACTTAAAAAAGAAGCAAATAAGATTAAACTCTGACACAAGCAGGCATGTAATCTTTCTGGTTACCATGGTGGTCTACCAATAAGGGAAAGTGTGTGTGTGTTGGGAGGGGAAAACAGCAACGAAGCTGTAAGCTAAGTCCAACCATGTCCAATAGACTCCTGTCAACCTGGATTGTGAGCAGGTTGGCCAACAGTCTAGTGAGACCTAGGGACTCCTGAGCCCATGGACAGGGACATAGTCACAGAGGTCTAGAGTGGAGAGTGAACTGTCCCACTGATATGAAGTGAGGGGATATGTGCAAGAATGCCCATACTTACAGATAGTGCCTATTTGTCCCAGCTTCAATGGCTGGATGATCAGAACTTGACTACAGGAAGAAAGAAGAGGAAAAAAAGAGTAATGCACTAAAATTTGATGAACTTGACCTACACTTATGGATGTAGTAGCTTAAAAGAAAAAAATAAGCTTTACAGCAAGGATCATTCCCAATCCCTCTGTGAACAGGGTTGACAAGGATGGGAAACTTAGACATTGGCTGTCCAAAATAGGGGCTGGGGGGGAGGTAGGCAACAAAGGCACGAACTGACTGGCTTACAAGTTTTCAAGAGGGAGCTCAGTTTCAGAGGGTGTTGGCAAAGGTAGAATCTCCACTGAGTGGTCTCTAAGCTGTCTAGACAAGACTGGTGAAAGGAGATGGAGACAAGACTCTTGTGGTTTAATAGTGGATAATTGCTATCAGGACTCATGATGAGTGTTGCAAATGTAAAGGTAGGCATTTTGTAACAAAAGGAGGGGAGTGGTTGATCTTTTAGTCCAGGAGTGGAGGGCCTTGGCAGAATCAAGGGAGTAGAGT
>NW_006408709.1:6284258-6286140 GCF_000296735.1 Chrysochloris asiatica | reverse complement strand
ACAACAACAACATCAGAAGGGACCAGTCCTTAGAGAAGGACATCATGGTTGGGAAAGTAGAGGGTAAGTGAATAAAAGGAAGACCCCAATGAGATAGATTGACAGCATGGCAGCAGCAATGAACACAAGCATAACAATGATAGTGAGGATTGTGTAGGACTGGTCAGTTTTATCTCTATTGCACATAAGATTGATATGAGTTGGAGCTAACTTGATGGCATCTAACAACAACAGAGTGAGGTTATTGATAGCACTATTCCTTGGGTCAGGCATAACTTTGTTTTCAAAGTGATGTCTTTGTTTTTTTTTAGAAATTTAAAGAAAAATTATAATAATAATAAAAGGGCAAACCACTTTACCTGGGATCTCTAAAGTAAAATATGACTGATTCACTAACAACAACAATAACAACAACAACAAAATGAAGCTCTGATCTCTCAGCAGAAACTATGCAAGCAAGAAGGCAATATGGAGACATACATAAAAACCTAAAAGAAAACACTGCCAGCCAAGGATCATCAACCCAGCAAAGCTGTCAATCCAATATGAAATTGTAAAAAAAACAACCATGAACTCAGCACAGGAAGGAATATAGAACAAAGAAACCAGGAACATCACAAGAAAATAAACAAAATGATAGCAAATCATTCATGCTGTTGTTGTTGTTAAGTGCCATCGAGTCGGTACTGACTCATAGTGACCTTTTGCACAGCAGAACAAAACACTGCCCAATTCTGGGCCAACCTCACTACTGTTCCTACATTTGAGTCCATCAATGATGCCACTTGGCCAATCCATGTCATTGGGGGTGTTCCTCTTTTTATCTGACCCTCCACCTTACCAAACATTTCTATCAATAATTACACTGATTGTCAAAGGATTATATGCACCAGTTAAGAAACAGAGAGGGGGAGAAGGGCAGAATGGATATGAAAACAAGATCCTTCAATATCCAGTCTGCAAGAGATACACCTTACACACAAAGACAAAAACAGATTAAAAGTTAAAGGATGGAAAAAACAAAATGCCAAGCTATTTGCAATTAAAAATGAGCCCAGGTGGCAATACTAATATCTGATAAAATAAACATTAAGGCAACATTGACATAATAAAGATGGACATAATCTCATGATTAAATGGTCAATTGAACAAGATGACATAACAATAATAAATATCTATGCTCCCAATGAAATAGTTCCAAAATATATAAAGCAAGTGCTAATAGATTTAAAGAAAGAAACATTCAAATTTACAATAATAGTGGGATATTTTAATACACCACTTTCAAAAAAGGATAGAACTACCAGAAAATAACTCGACAAAGACACTAAGGAACTAAACAACACAATCAGAAAACTTGACCTCATATATATGTACAGAAGGAGTACAACCTTGTCGCACACCTTTCTTAATTTTAAACCATTAAGTGTTCCCATGTTCTGTTTGAACAACTGCCTCTCGGTCCATGTACAGATTCCTCAGGAGCACAATTAAGTGTTCTGCAATACTCATTCTTTGCAATGTTGTCCATAGCTTGTCATGATCCACAAAATCAAAAACCTGAGTAAATAATCCAAGAAGCTGGGTTATATGAAGAAAAACGGGGCATCAGGATTGAAGGAAGACTCATTTACAACCTGTGATATGCAGATGATTCAAATTTACTTGCTGAAAGTGAAGAGGACTTAAAACATTTACTGATGAAGACAAAACAGTACAGCCTTTGGTATGGATTATATCTCAATGTAAAGAAAACAAAATTTCTCACCACTAGACCAATAAACAGCATTCTTATCAACGGAGAAAAGATTGAAGTTGTCAAGGACTTCATTCTTCTTGGATCAACTATAAACACTCAGAGAAGCAACAGTCAAGAGATCAA
>NW_006408709.1:6280257-6283998 GCF_000296735.1 Chrysochloris asiatica | reverse complement strand
TTTTGGAAGAAGTGCAGCCAGAGTGCTCCTTGGAGACCAAGATGGCCAAACTTTGTCTCTCATACTTTGGGCATGTTTTCAGGAGGGAGAAGTTACTGGGGAAGGATATCATGTTTGGTAGGGTGGAGGGTCAGAGAAAAAGAGGCAGACACATCAAAGTACTACAAAGCATCCTCTCAGAAGAAAATGCTATAAAACTAGAAATCAACAAGAGGAAGACTAAGGAAATAAAGTCAAATACGTGGAAACGGAATGACATCCTGCTGAAAAAACGACTGGGTAGTAGACGAAATAAAAACGTGAATTCGCAAAGGTCCTAGAAACAAGTGAAAATGAAAACACAACATACCAAAATGTTCAAACCCACTAACTGCTAGGCAGCAGGAAGATGAGGCTTTCTGTTTCCTACAAAGATTTACAGCCTTGGAAATTCTATGCAGGGCATCTGTGACTCAGAACTGAACCATCAGCACTTAAGAACAATAATATATATTCATATATCTACATTAATATAGCTGTGATATGTAAGCAGATATTTAGTGGGATAATGGATTCCAGAGAGCTATACAGAAAGAATGATATTTTCATGAAAATTTAGGAGATTGCCTATTTGCTTTTTTGTCTTTAGTTTAATAAATCTCTGATTATATTAAGGACAAGATAAATTTTAACAAAAAAATTCTCAAGATTTAAATGTCACTGTTTCCTTTCACTACAATTGCTAAACATAAGCTGACTTTATTTTGCCTTTCCCTTCTTTGAACACAAACACCTTAGGAACTGGCTAGAATCAGCCTGATGCATGAAACTAAGCTGTAGCATCAATAATTTTATGCAAGTATTATTATATTTGCATAATAGATTCTCTTTAAATTTGTTGTAGAAACATTTATTACCTAGAGCTTCTATAATTGAGAAGTAAAATGTACCACCTTGAAAACACTGATTCTAATCTGGCTTAAAAATTTCCAAATGTTGTGCGCTCAGGAAGATTTAGAAAGGATATTACATGCTATGAAACACACTTACTTTTATGAGTTTCCAGCAGGATCAGGATAGCTAGAATTCATTATGGGTTCCTAATCTTGTTTATATCCATAATTTTCTGGGAACTACATTTTTCTTTAACCTTTATGCTATAAAATAAGTATCTACATGCTATTCAAGTGCTCATTAAGACCAATCAGCAATTTTCTTGTTAGTAGTTACATAGAATCACTATGAGTCAAAATCAACTTGGTATCATTACTAAAAAAAAACAAAAAAAAATAGAAATTATAGTGACTCTCTTATTGTAAGGGCTTGTTTTATGACCCCAACCAACAGAAAATCAGGTGAATATTTTATTAAAAAAAAAAAAAAGGCACATATGTTTGTGGTAATACTAAACAATACTGACCTGTACAAAAATAAAAAAAAACAATTGATGAAAATACATGAGTTAGGAATTTGCTTACATATTAACTTTGAAAATGCTCTTCCCTGGCCAACTAAAATTTCCACCCAGTTATTGACCTATACTTTAAGGCAAAAACCAGGATAGTAGATAAACATGGACATTGTCTCATGATTAATGGGTCATTTGAAGACGATGGCATAATAATAATAAATATATATATATGCTCTCAGTGAAAGAGATCCAAAATATGTAAAGCAAACTAATAGATTTGAAAATAAACTTATTTCTCTGAAATTTACTCATAGCAGAAGACCTTTCTTGCTGGTTTTATTTTGTTTCTTTCTTTTAATGAAAAATTGGTATTGTGACAGCTATTTCTTTCAATTTGACAATTCAATATTTTCCTATTCTTTACATATTCAATTTAAACTTATATCTCAGTGGAGTAGATGTCTATTCCTTCCTCATCTCTTCTATATCTTTCCTAATCTCTAACTTTCAAACCTATCATATTCAGTCATGTGTCTGAGTACAAAAGTCACAGACTTCTGAAAGATCTCATCCATGTGTACAAATGTCTTCTAATCTCTCTAACTTTCAAAATAGAGTTGACCATGATGAAACTCATCTAAGCCAAGAAATTTGGAAGACAACTATCTGGCCAAACGATTGGAAGAGATCTATATTTGTGCCCATTCCAAAGAGAGTTAACCCAATGGAATGCAGAAATCATCAAGCAATATATTTGAGTTCCCATGTGAGTAAAGATTTCTTAAAGGTGATACAGAAAGGCTCCAAGTATACATTGACAAAGAGCTTCCAGAGGTTCAAGCCAGATTCAGATGAGGATGTAGAGCAAGGTATATCATTGCTGATGTCTGATGGATCTTGGCTGAAAGCAGAGAATACTAGAAAGGTATTTACCTGTGTTTTATTGACTATGCAAAGGTTTTCAATTGTGTGGATCATGACAAGCTATGGACAATGTTGTGAAGTATGAGTATTCTGGAGCACTTAATTGTGCTCATGAGGAATCTGTACCTGGACCAAGAGGTAGTTGTTCAAACAGAACATGGAAACAGTGAATGCTTTAAAATTAAGAAAAGTGTGTGACAGGGTTGTATTTTTTTCACCATACTTATTCAACCTGTATGCTGAACAAATACTCTGGTTATATGAAGAAAAATGTGATATCAGGATTGGAGGAAGACTATTGGCAACCTGCAATATGCAGATGATACAACCTTCCTTGCTGAAAGTGAAAAGAACTTACAATATTTACTGATGAATATCAAAGACCACAACCTTTGATATGGATTGTATCTCAATGTAAAGAAAACAAACATTCTCACCACTGAACCAATAAACAGCATTCTTAACAACGGAGAGAGTATAAAAGTTGTCAAGGACTTCATTCTTCTTGGATCAACTATCAATACTCATGGAAGCAGCAGTCAAGAAATCAGACAACGTATTGCATTAGGAAAATCTGCTGCACAAGACATTTTTAAAGAGTTGAAGAGCAAAGATGTCAGCTTGAGGACTAAGATACACCTGACTCAAGCCATGGTATTTCCAATAACCTCATGTGCTTGTGAAAGTAGGACAGTGAATAAAGAAGACCATAGAAGAATTGATACATTGACATTATGGTGTTGGAGGAGAATATTGTAAGTGCCATGGTCTGCCTAAAGAACAAACAGATCTATGCTGGAAGAAGTACAGCCAGAGTGCTCCTTGGAGGCCACGATGGCCAAATTTCATCTTTCATGCTTTGTACATATTTTCAGGAGGGATTATTTGCTAGAAAAGGATATTATGTTTGGTAAGGGGGAGGGTCAGAGAAAAAGAGGAAGACACCAGCAAGCTATATTGGCAAAGTGACAGTGTCAATGGGCTCAAGCTTGGCAACAATTGTGAGGTTGGCCCAGGACCAGGCAGTGTTTCGTTCTATTGTGCTAAGGGTTGCAATGAGTCAATACTGACTCGATGGCACCTAACTACAACAAAAACTTGATGACTCAAATGGAGTAAACTTTAAGGACTTTCATTTGTTGATATACCACAACTCAAATCAGGAGAAATGTTGTTAAAATCCATTAACAATAAGTATACTGAATGTGCAATGTATGAAACTAGGAAAACTGGAAGTTGTAACAATTAAAATGCAACACATAAATATTGATATCCTATACAAGCTGGGGGAAATGAAGAAAAAATTCAAGCCTCGACTTTCGTTATTGAAAGATTCTTTGGGCAAATTATTGAATGATGCAGAATGCATCAAGAAAAGATGGAAGGAATACACAGAGCCATTGTACCAAAAGGAAATGGTTAATGTT
>NW_006408709.1:6276446-6278877 GCF_000296735.1 Chrysochloris asiatica | reverse complement strand
TTATAAAACCCCACCACCCAGACATACCAGCTGCTATACATCAGATACATACATCCAACATTGCTACAGTGACTCTGAGTTGAGTAATAAGAAAAGTGAAAAGGGAAGCCCATCTCTTGATCACATCTACCTGGAGGAAATCAGAAATCTTAAATACATCAAAATAGATTCATATGATTATTGAAAACACATCTAATTATTGAAAATACCCAAGAAACAACTGAAGATAATGGCAAATGTCCATAAACAAGACATAGTAATAGAGACAAATGAGCTGGAGGTATACCTACATTTCCCATTGGAAGAACGACAGGTTTTGGAACTGCCTGAGAAGGATTTAAGGAGAATGATACTGAGGTGCATCCAAATCCTCCACAAAGGAGTTGAGAAAAAATAAGGAATAAGTCAGGAAAGGGCTACAGGAACAATCAAATAAGACAGATACAGCACTGGAAAAAATTCAAAATCTGTAAAATGAAGCCCAAACCATTAATAATAAAAGATCAGAAATGGACAATACATGGAAAGAGCTAAGGAGTAGAATTGATGAGATGGAAGGTGGAACCAGTGAGCTTGAAGACAAATCTCTCAATACTGCAAAGATAGTAGAGCAAGCAGAAAAAAGGATTTAAAATATCTGAAGAAAGAATAAGATTCATGTGGGACCACATAAAGATGAATAACTTAAGAATTATTTGCATTCTGTAACAGGAAGAATCATAGAAGTTCACAGAGGAGATAGTTGAAGAGCTGTTGGAAAAAAAATTCCCTAACATCCTGAAAAATTAAAAGATAAGCATTCAAGAAAACCAACAAACCCCAGGAATGATAGACCCCAAAAGAAAATCACCAAGACATAGCATAATCAAGCTCTCCAAAATCAAAGCTAGAGAAAAGATGTGTTACTTAAAAAGGCAAGAAAATCAGATTAAGCTCTGATCACTCAGCAGAAACCATTCAGGGAAGAAGGCAATGGGGAGACATATATAAAAATCTGAAAGAAAAAACTGCCTACCAAGAATCATCTATCCAGCAAAGCTATCAATCAAATATAACAGTGTAATAAAAACATTCCAGGATAAACAGAAGCTACGGAACTTTGTCAAAATCAACCCAGCACTTCAAAATATCCTATTGGAAGTTCTTTGGAATGAGAACCAACAAAAACAGACAACAACCACAGCTTGACATACATGGCAGCGCCACACAGAACTTAACTAACAGATGGAAGAGAACAGAAATACAGGAATGAATTCAGGGGATCTTGAAGGTCAGTCTGTAATCAAACCAACCACAATGTGAAATAAGGTAAAAAACAGGAACAGAAATCCAGGTGATTAGGAGGTCAGAGTGATTGCAGGATAAAATAGACTGTTTTACATGAAGGAAAAATTAATAGAATATAAAGTAACCTCAAAGAAAATTAACACTTCACAACATGCCAAGAAAATGAAAATCCAAGAAGAACATGGGAACATTTAAACTATGAACAAACTTAAAAGAAAGAACACAAAACTCACAGGAAGGAATGCAGAACATAGAAACCAACAGCACCATACACACACACACACACACATACAAAACCCACAATGACAGCAATTAATTCATACCTATCAATAATTACACAGAATGTCAACAGATTAAATGCTGCACATAAGAGACAGAGATTGGCTGAATAGGCAACAAAACAAGATCCTTCAATATGCTGTATGCAAGAGACACACCTTACACACAAAGACAAAAGCAGAATAAAAGTTATAGAATAGAAAAAAGAATACATACCAAGCTATTTGCAATAAAAAAATGAGGAGGATTGGCAATACTAATCTCTGATAAAATAAACTTTAAAGCAAAATCCAGCATAATAGATAAAGATGGACATTATCTCATAAGTAAAGGAACAATTGAAGAAGATGACATAATAATAATAAATATTTACACTCTCAAAAAAAAAAAAAAAGCTCCAAAATATATAAAGCAAACTAATAGATTTGAAGAAAGAAATAGACAATTCTACAATAATAGTGGGGGATTTCAAAACACCACGTTCAAAAAGGATAGAGCAACCAGAAACAAACTCAACCAAGACACAGAGGAACTAAACAACACAATCACCCAAGTTAACCTCAGATATGTATAGATCATTCAACCAAACATTAACACAATACACATTCTTTTCCAGTGCACACAGAACATTCTCCAGAATAGACAATGTTTTAAGCCAAAAAATAAGCCTTTGTAAATTTACAAACATCAAAATACTACAAAGCATCTTCTAAGATCATAATGCTATAAAATTAGAAAATAACAATAAAAAGACCAAAGAAACAAAGTCAAATACATGGAAACTAAATAACACCCTGTTTAACATCTATTAGGTAGTATTGTTGTTATTGTTAGGTACCATAGAGTCGGTAGTGACTCATAGAGA
>NW_006408709.1:6257752-6274796 GCF_000296735.1 Chrysochloris asiatica | reverse complement strand
GAATTTGGTAAAAGGAGAAGGGGGTAATATTATTAAGATTCAATAGTGAATAATTGTTATCTTGACTAGTAGAGATTGTCACAACTGTAAATATAAGACATTTTGTAAAAAAAAAAAAAAAAAAGGAGAGTATTTAATCTTACATTCTGTCATCAGAAGACCCTAGGAGCATCAAAGGAAAAGAACATAAGTGGAATGTGGTACCCTATTTAGAACAGTGACCCCAAAGATGGATGCTGAGATGATGACATGGAGAGATAGAGCAGCTGAGGACTCTAGACTCATGGAAAGAGAAAGGCTGTGTGCTGGTGGCCAGGAGGCAGACTTGCAGAATGTGCACTTTGGTTGTTTAAATGATTATAAATTTCTGAGTGTTTTTTTGTGCATCCAAAAAAAATTAAAGGGAATAGAAGTAAATACTGTTGGATGATAATGCACAGAGGAGATTGCAATGAAATGATGAGAGTAGTAAACCCGATGTTCTCTTACATAAACTATCACTCAATTCACAATAAAAACTTCAAAAAAAATAAAAAGTAAAACACAGAAACCTGGTCAATGATTGACAGAGACTCATATTTGTGCCCATTCAAAAGATAGGAGATCCATCAGAATGTTGAAATCATCAGACAATATCATTAACATGAAATGCAAGCAAAATTTTCATAAAGATAAGTCAAATATAGCTGCAAAAGTACATTGACTGGGAACTGCCAGAGGTTTAAACCAGATTAAGATGAGGACATTGAATAAGGTATATCATTGCTGATATCAGAAGAATTTTGGCTGAAAGCAGAGCATATCGCAAAGATGTTTACCTGTACTTCATTTATTATGCAATGCATTTTGAATGTGTGGATCATGGCAAGCTATAGATAATATTGCAAAGATTGGGCATTCCAGAACACTTAATTCTGCTCAAGAGGAAACTGCACATAGACCAAGAGACATTGTGTCTAAATAACAAGGGGATTCTGAATGGTTTAAAATCAGAAAATGTGTGTCCCAGGGATGTAATCTTTCACCATACCTAATCAATCTGTATGGAGTCTGGTATGGAGCTGTAGGATAAGCACTGGACTGCAATGTTGGTCTGAACCATCAGGTCAATGATTAAAACTCACCAGCCACTCCTGAAAAACCCTATAGAAGATCCCTGTGAGTCAGAACTTACTCGGCAACAATTAACCATAATAGTAATTAATCTGTATGCTGAGCAAATTATCAGAGAAACTCGATTATTTTAGGAAGACTCTGACATCAGAGTTTGAGGAAGACTCATTAACAGCCTGTAATATATGCAGATTATACAACCTTGTTTTCTGAAACCAAAGAGGACTTAAAATACTAAAGATCAAAGACCACAGCAATCAATATTGGTTATACTCAGTGTAAAGAAAAAAAAAATGTCCTCATGATTGGACCAATATATTACATGACGAATTCAGAAATGATTGAAGTGTCAATCACTTCATTTTGCTTTGATCCATTACCAATACTCATGGAAGCCACAGTAAAGAAATCAAATGACTTAGCACATTAGGCAAATTTACTGCACAAGATCTCTTTAAAGTGTTCAAGGATACAGATGTCAGTTTGAGTACTAAGATGAGTCTGACCCTGATGGTGGTGGTTATGTGCCATGGAGTTGGTTCTGACTCATAGCAACTGTATATAGGGTTTCCAAGGCTGTAAATCTTTATGGGAGCAGAAAGTCTCATCTTTCTACCACAGAATGGCTGACCTTGAGATTCACAACCCAACTTGTAACCACTACATTACCAGAATTCTTTTCTAGTTGTAGTATTGTCAGTAGCCTCATATGCAAGTGAAAGTTGGACAGACCATAGAAGAACTGATATATTTGAGTTATGCCGTAGCTGAAAAATATTGAAAGTACCATGGACTTCCAGAAGAACATACAAATCTATGTTGGAAAAAGTATAGCCAAAATTCTCCTTAGAAATTAAGATGACCAGACTTTGTCTTTCATGTTTCGGGCATATTATCAGAAAGGACTAGCTCTGGTAGCGTAGTGGTTACGAATCGGGCTGCGAACCTTAAGGTCAACGGTTCGAAACTACCAGCCGCTCCGCTGGAGAAAGATGAGGCTTTCTACTCCCGTAAAGATTTACACCCCTTGGAAACCCTGTACTGGGTCGCTATGGGTCGGAACCGACTCAATGGCACTTAACAACAACAATCAGAAAGGACTAGTCCCTGGAGAAGGGCATCTTGCTTGATAAAGTGGAGGGTTAGTGAAAAAGAGGAAGACCCCCAACGAGATGAATTAGCACAGTGTCAGCAGCAATGGGCTCAAGTGTAGCAATGATTATGAGATTGTAAAAGGATCGGTCAGTGTTTCATTCTATTGTGCATAAAGTAGCTATGAGTTGGGACTGACTTGATGGCACCTGACAACAACAACAGTGCTGTTGAATAGTTAGTGAAACTCAGTTAAATATATTTTCTGGTATTCTCTGAATTCAGATAAATTCCATCTGGTATCAACAATAATATCATCCAGTTTCTATCCGTTTATGAGTTCAGCTTGAGTTTTTGGCAGCTCCCTTTCCTTGTACTGCTGCAATGGTTGTTGAACATTTTTCAGTAAGATCATAGAAAATTTTATTAAACAGAAATATCAAAATGTGAAGCTATTATTTCTCAACATGTCTTCCTTCTAGGTCTATACACTTCTTAAGGAAGTGTTTCCAACTCTCTAAGTCTTCCCTAGGGAATGCTGCTCTCTGATTTTCACAACATTAAAAAAAAACTAAGTTTTAGCATCGTCAAATGGCATAGATTACATGCTTTTAAATATATATGTATATTTTCAGTTTAGGCACTGGATAAGTTCTGAGGTGTAAGCCCATGGTTGTAGAGTGTGTGAGGTAAAGTTACTCAAAAAAAAAATTCTCCCAGGATAGGTTTTGCTACCTTAGAAGAATGACAAGGTACATATGAAAAAGTAAATCAATAAATCATATCGCCCAAATTTCCTGACCATTTAATAATCAATAATCTGAGTTGGATGTCTTCAAACTTTCTCATACTAACCCCCTGTGTTCAACTTTGGAGAAATTCTATCAAGGTTACAAATTTTGTTACTACTATTGTCATCTGGTTGATTCTGACTTAAAGCAACCCTGTTCACTGTTTCTGAGGAACAATGGGTCAGTTTGAACTGCCAACCTTGGGTTTTCCGTTCAGTTGTTGTCATTCAGTACCACATTGAAATCAGACTACTGCTTTTGTTGTTGATGTTGTTGTTAGATGCCATTGAGTCATATCAACCCTATTATGTACCACAGGATGAAACACTGCCTGCTCCTGTGCCAACCTCACAATTGTTGTTACATTAGAGCCTGTTGATGCTGCCATTGAGCCAATTCATCCAGTTAGGGGTCTTCTTCTTTTTCTCCAACCCTCTAGTTTATCAAACATGATATCCTTTACAAGTATTGGTCCCGTCTGATTATATGTCCAAAGTATAACAAATGAAATCTGGCCATCCTGGCTTCCTAGGGGAGATCTGCTTATACATCTTCCAACACAGAAATGTTTGTTCTTTTGGCAGTCCATGGTACTTTTAATATTCTCCTCCAACACCATAGCTCAAATGCATCAATTCTTCTACAGTCTTCCTTATTCACTGCCCAATTTTCACATGCATAAGAGGTTATCGAAAATTCCATGGCGTGGGTCAGGCATAACTTAGTCCTCACACTGACATTTTTGCTCTTAAACACTTTTAAAAGGCCTTTTGCAACAGATTTGCCTAATAAAATACATCGTTTCATTTCTTGACTGCTGCTTCCTTGAGTGCTAATGGTAGAGCCAAGTGTAACGAAGTCTTTGACAGCTTCAATCTTTTCTCCATTGATATGGATGTTGTTTATTGGTATGAAATACAAAGTCTGGACATCTTGGCTTCTAAGGAGCAATCTAGATGTACTTCTTCCAACACAGATTTGTTTTTTCTTCTGGCAGTCCATGGACTTTTAATAAAGAGAAAGTTTTAGAGTCTCTTCAGACATCCATTTTCATTTTTTCCTTCTTTCTTATCTACTTAATGACTTCTATGATGTTCTTGATGTCATTCTACAACTCCTTAGATCTTCAGATTTTAGGGTCAAATGCATCAATTTGTTCTTCAAATGATCTCTAAATTCAGGTGGAATATTTTCAAGGTCATAATATGACTCTAGTGGACTTGTTTAATTTTCTTCAGCTTCAGCCTGAACTTGCATATCAGCAATTGAAGGTCTGTTCCACAGTCTGCTCCTGGACTTGTTTTGGTTGATGAGATGGCACTTTTCCATCATTTCTTTCCACAGATATAGTCAGTTTGATTTCTGTGTATTCCATCTGGTGAGGTTCATTTGCATTATAGCCTTTTAGGTTGTTTGAAAAGGTGTTTGCAATGAAAAATCATTGATCTTGCAACATTCTATCAAGCAATCTCCAGCATAATTTCTAGCACTGAGGTCATATTTTACGCTACTGATTCTTACTCTTGGTTTCCAGCCTTTGCCTTTCAATTGCTAGTAATTATTAATATATCTTGATTGCATGTTTGATCAATTACAGACTGAAGAAGTTGATTGTTATTATTGTTGTTGTTAAGTGTTGTTAAGTCAGTTCCAACTCATAAGTACCCTGTGTAGGGTTTTCTGAAGAGTGACTGGTGAATTTGAACCACTGACATTATGTGTCAAACTGACCTTGCAATCCAATGCATTATCCCACAGTGCCACACTGAAGAACACTCCTGAAGAAGTTGTTAGAATTCTTCAATTACACAGTCACTGAGTTTAATGGTTGGTGCGTAAATTTGAATAATAATGGTACTGACTGGGTTTTCTTGTTGTCATATTGATATCATCTTATCAGACAGCATTGTACTTCAAGACAGATCTTGAAATGTTCTTTTTTGTTGTTTATATATTTGTTTATTTGATAAATTTACTTGCATTTTATATACATTATAATTAGAAAATATTTATACTTTAAAAAAATTAATGTCCAGTTTGATGGACAACTCAAAGATATAGATTAGGTGAAAACTTTCAGTTTTTCTGAGTTTCTGAAAGTTGCTGGTTTGTTTGTTTTTTAAGTTTTTATTGTGAATTGAATGATAATTTTCATGGGAGAACATGTTTTACATTCATTGTTTCATTGCAATGATTATAATATGTGCATCATCATTCAACAGTATTTGCTTCTATTTCCTTTGATATTTTTGGATGTACACAAAAACACTCAGGAGTATATAATCATTTAAACAACCAAAGGCACATTCTTTAACCTGCCTCCTGGCCACCAGCACACAGCCTTTCTCTTCCCATGAGTCTTGAGTCCTCAGCTGCTCTATCTCTCCATGTCATCATCATGCCTCCATTTCTGGTGTCGCTACTTCTTTGGATAGGGTCCCACATTCCACTCTTGCTCTTCTCCCTTGATGGTCCTAGGATCCTCTGTTACTGGTCTGTAAGATTAACTACTCCCCCCTTTTTGTTACCAAACTTCTACCTTTATAGCTGTGACAATCAAAATTAGTCCTGATAACTATTACTCACTACTGAATCTTAAGAATCTTATTTCAATCTCCTTTCACCAGACCTGTCTAGACAAGATGAAAACTAATCAGTGGGGGTTTTACCATCTCCTGCACATTCTGAAATTAAATTCCTTCTTGAAAACTTGTAAGCCAGTCACTTTGTGCCTTTATAGCTCCCTCTGGCCCCCATTTTAGGCAGCCAATGTCTAAGATGCCCATCTCTATCAACCCTGTGTACAGAGGGTATAGGAATGACCCTTTATGTGAAGACTCCTTCCTTCTTGGTTGATAGTTTGAGCTACTACATCCATATGTATAGGACAATTTCATCAAATTGTAGCAGTTTACACTTGTTTTGTATATCAACTTTTTTCTTTTTTAGTCTTCCTCTAATTGAGTTCTGATCTTCCAGCCACAAAAGCTAGGCCAAATGGGTACTATCTGTAAGTTTGGGCATTTTTATGTGTCTTCCCTCACTTCATATCAGCTGAATCCTTCACTCTCAGCTCTATCCTTCCATGGCTATATCCTTGTCCATGGGCCCAGGAGTCCCCAGGCCTCACCATACTGCAGACCATCCAGCCTTTCCTCTTCTCTCTCTCATTTCCATGTTGATGGGAGTCTATGGAACATGGTTGAACTCAGCCCATATCTTCATTGCTGCTTTTTCCCCACTTCCAATCACCAATAGACCAGTGTGGTCACCAGAAAGCTAATAAGCCTTCTTGAGTATTCCCTTTGAGTTGAAATGTTCTTTTTGATGATGAATGCATTGCCATTGTTCTTCAGTTTATAATTCCCAGCATAGTAAACCATGTGATTGTCAGATACAAAATGGCCAATATCAGTCCATTTTAGCTCACTAATGCCTAATATATTGATGTTTATGTGTTCCATTTCATTTTTGATAATTTCCAATTCTCCAAATTTCTTGGGAAAACACTATATTATTGGATCTTGAAAGTATGTTATTGAGAGAAGTCTTCAGGCATTAACTGGGTTTAGGAACATGTTTATGCATATTGTTAGGGATATACCCATGCATGTATGCAATGGAACCCTAATAATAATATTTTGTAACTTATTTTGGTACTTACAAATATATATGTATAAGATAAAAATGCAGAAATCTAAACACACACACAGAGAAAGAAAGGGACAAGTCCTTGGTGTATATTTCCAATCATCCAATAAAATAGAACTATTGGTGCTGCTAAGGACAAATTTTACAGAGGAGACTGAAAAACTAAACCACCTGACCTTAAGATAAGCTTATTTAAATACTCTAGGTCTAATCTTATTAATGCTTCAAACCCATGTTTTGATGTCAGTACTGATATAGGATTGATATAGTACTACAAACCACAAGGCCATCAGCTTGAGCCTACTGACTGCTCCACAGAAAAAAGATGAATCTGTTTCTGAAAAGATTACAGCTTTAAAAACCTTATACAAGGTCACTATGAGTCAGAACTGACTTATGACTTAATAGCAAGAACAACAACAACACAGGTAATCAGATATAAGGCATGAGAAAGAGTCAAAGACTCATTGCTAACTTGAATAGGGAAAGAATTTCTGGAAAGGAATTCAGGCAACCTCAAGAAGTTGAAAGCAAATTAAAGTGGAAAGGGGACAGAACCTCAACTGTGTAGTTGAAACAATGGAATTCTGCTGAAAAACTTAATGAGACTTGAAGTAGATTTTCTCTATAGTCTAAAGACAAAAATGATGACAGGAATGGTTAAATGAGAGACCAAAGGTTAAATCAGTACACTGATTTCAAGTCAACATGCTTCAGGTGCATTGTTGTTGCTAAGTGCCATCAAGTTGATTCTAACTCATATTGGGTTCTGAGGGGCAGTTGCTGAATTGAGAACATCGATATCATGGTTCAAAGCCATCTTGGGATCAAGTGTTTATACCATAGTACCACAACAGAAATCAAATTTATCATAAACATTTAATTTGTAACTTCTTGACTCTGATGATTTAAGTGACAGAAAAGCCTGTGTGTGTGTGTGTGAAAATCATCTAATAAAAATACTATTATTGTTGCTGTTGTGAAGTGCTGTTGAGTCAGTTCCAACCCATAGCAACCCTGTATAGGATTTCCAAGGAGCAGCTGGTGAGCTTGAACTGCCAACCTTGCAGTTCAAACGGCTTTGCAGTCTGGCTCATTAACCCACAGCACCACACCAGGACTTCTATAGATAAAAATAATTCAATACCCAACAGATCTTTATTATGGCATATGGTCAGGAATTATTTATTTCTATAGTACATGTGAATGCCATGAATAGGAGCCTCCTCCAACAGACAAGTGCTCAGCCTCACTGACACCTTAATTTTATCCATGTGATGTCCTGAGATGAGAAGCCAGTCTTTCTGTGTTAGATTTTATAGAACTGTGAATTAATCAATCAATATAATTTTAAGTTCTGAATAATGTGCTATGAAGCAATAGAGTACAAACACATAATTCAACATATGTTGTACACTCTTAGGAAAGCAGAAATGGAAGCTGTCTTTTAAAATCTATTAAAGAATCTCTGCAAAACTAAACAACCAAGTGTAAAATTTAGTGATTAAATATTCAGAATCCTCCCCAATGAGATCAGGATTATATGTATCATCAGAAATTTTAATTCCAAAGTATTTATTAATTATAAGATGTAGTAGAGAAATCTGATGGAAACTAGTTTTACTGAGCTACCAACACTGAGAATCAAGCATTATTATGTCTGTACTATTTCTCTCTAAAGTAATAACTTGAATCAAATACTGTGAAAACATCCAACAAACATAAACTGAGGGCTTATAAACTCCTGAACATCGTCCAGGTCAAACAAGATAAAAGCTGAAGAGTATTTTCAAATTAAATTTATTGCAGTGATAAAGAGATAAAACAAGTAAATGCATTGAGTGACTTTTTATTGGGTCTTGCACCAAAGGAAAAATAAAAGCTATAAGACACTTTGTTGGGGGAAAATGAATTATGTACAGTGGATAAGTTTATCCATGCTAATATTGTATGGTTTCATAATATTATAGTACTTCTGTAAAACAATATTTTTATCTACATTTTTATGATGTACACACTATATTCTGTTGAGGTAAGGTGTACAAATGTCGATAATGCTATCTGATGTAAGTTTATTATTTCATACTTTATTGTGTTCATCTGTGATTATCACCGAGATTCAGTAGAATTCTCTAAACTAAACCTTAAGCAGAATTCTTTTTTTAAAATGTATTTCTTCTCAAAACCAATGGGGACTTGGCATTGCTATGCAATTGATCAAATATCTCAATTATTCTATTTAAGATAGCTCTACTGAAATAAATGTAAAACACCTTCGACAAAAGTTAGTTCAACAGAGCATTGTAATCTTAAATATGGAAATATGTAATCTTAAATATATAAAATATGTATATGCATATTCAAATTTGAAATTAGCTATTCACACACAGTTTATACCGAACTTCTATTTATGAGCTTATAACTATATACTTGACACATTATTTTACTAGAGTGTGTCACCTGATTATTGTATTAACCGTACAGTGAGTTTTAAAAGAAAATAGTAACTATTCATAAAACAACCCATCTGGATAAGAGGAGGCAATTATCATTATTGCCTGCCATTTATTTGTTTAAATTCATATATAAAAGTACTATCAATATAATACAATATATTGCCTCTTTGTTAAATTAAGAGGATACAAGTATGTCATTTTGTAAAATACTGCCTGCTGTTTCTATTCAGTCTTCTCTACTCATATTTGTAATCACACTCAAGCACACAATTGGACAGTTTGTCTGTATACATAACCTTCTTCATATCTAAAGCTTTTCTTTTGAAGGTTGTTGTATCATTTGTAAGTCCATCTGGTGGCATATGGTGAGTCTGAAAAAAAATAAAATAAAATAAAACAACTACATCAATTAAAAAACAATGACTAAAGCACCTTATCATTTTATTGGTGCAATAAGAACATTGAACACAATGTTAGGATAAAGATGATTGGTGGCTTTTTAAGTTTTTTTTTCTTTTAGCTGATATGAAACAATGATATGATTATTACAGTTGGAAATAATAATAATATTGTGTCTTATAAATTATGTTTGTGTGTATGTCTGCAATCATTAAAAACTCTTTTTGAATAAAATAAATTAAAAATTTTTTAATAACTTACTACCTTTATTTTTGTCACTAACAGTTAGCTAGGATAATAGTGGTACTGTAGGATAATGCGCTGGGCCACAATGTTAATTTGAACTGTGAGGTTGGTGGTTAAAACTCATTAGCCACTCCTTGGAAACTATATATACAGTCTCTATGAGTCCGGAACCAACCTGACAGCACTTAACAATAATGACAGGATAATAGTAATATATGCAACTGACTAGAATCTTCTTATTTAAGATTTGAAAATTCTTTTTAAGAGTAATTAAGGTAAGGTTTTTAAGTGACTTTTCTGATTTACAATGTATACACATTATTATAATTTTCAAATATGAAATTGGCTAAATTCTTATCTGACTTCAAATATATACTCTGTTGAAACCATTGTTGAGGTTAGTCTAGATTTAACACATTTTGTCTATTCTTTTAATCTTTAAGCTCTATGTGAGTTGTAAAAATGACAGATAATAAAATAGCAGAAGTTAGAGACACTTAAACAGCATTTATTTAAATTTTCAGATTATATGAGGAAGAAAACTAAGCCCAAGGAGTTTATGTTGTGATGTCTATTCTTTGTTCATATAGTAATTCATTTTTAGAAAACTATCAATAATCTAGATAAATGGAAAAAAAGACTGAACTTGTCAAAGGCTTCATTTTGCTCAGTTCAACCATAAACAACTCACGGAACTAGCAGTCAACACTCAAAGTCCGTATTGTGTTAGGCAAATCTGCTGCACAAGACCTCTTTAAAGTATTCCAAGAGAAAAGACATTAGTTTCAGAACTAAACTGCAACTTACCCAAGCCATGGTATTTTCACTAACTTCATATGCATGTGAAAGTAAGAAAATGAATAAAGAAGACAATAGAAGAATTGGTGCATTTGAATTATATTGTTGGAGAAGAATATTTAAATTGCCATGGACTACCAAAAGAACAGAGAAATGTGTGTTGGAAGGACTTCTAATGAGCCAGAATGCTCCTTAGAAACCAAGAAGGCCAGACTTTGTCTCTCATACTTTAGACATATTATCAAGAGGAACCAACCCCTGGAGAAGGACATCATGCTAAGTAAAGTGGAGGGTAAGTGGAAAAAGTGGGAGACCACCAATGAGATAGATTGGCACAGTGGAAGTAACAATAGGTTCAAATGTAGTAATAATAGTGAGTTTAGTCCAGGATCAGGCAGTGTTTTGTTCCGCTTAGCATAAGGTCATTATGAGTTGGTACAGATTTGACTGCACATCACAACAACAACAACCTAATTAATCAGGCCAACAGTCATTCACCCTCATCTTTCCTCTGCCAGGTTCTTCTGATTGTTCATTGCCTTCTGCGTCATCCGTGTCAATATGTGTCTACTCTTTGGTGTATTTATCATTCTGTCTTAGATTGTTTGGGTTTTGTCTCTCTCTCTCTCTCTCTCTTTTTTTTTTTTTCCATTGATGTACAAACAAACAAACAAACAAAACACAAAAACCCACAAAACAAAAAAACATGCAGGAATATATAATCATTTAAACAACCAATGGGCACATTCTGCAAACCAGTGTCCTGGCTGCCATCACACAGCCTTTTTCTTTCCATGAGTCTAGAGTCCTCAGCTGCTCAATCCCTCCTTGCTGTCACCTCTGCCTCCATCTCTGGTTAGGGGTCCAATGTTCAGCTCATGTTCTTCTCTCTTGATGGTGCAAGGGTCCTCTCTTCCTGTAATGTAAGATTTGCTACCCCCCCTTTTGTTACACAGCTTCTATCTTGACAATTGTGACAATCACAATTACATATGATAATAATTACTCACTGTTGAATCAATGAATCCTATCCCCATCTCCTTTAACTAGATGTTTTTAGACAAGAAGAAAACTATTCAGTGGGGATTCTACCTTTCCCTGCACACTCTGAAACTAAACTTCTTCTTGAAAAGTTGTTAGCCAGACACTTCATTAGTACACATACATTTTGATGTGTAATTAGAGTTTGTTCCTGTATACTTTTCACTGTATGACATAGACACAGGATTAATGACGCTTATAAAACATAATTTTAGAGCCTAAAATGATGCTTATCATATAGACAAAGAAAAGAATGAGCAAAAAAATAAACTGATCAGAGCAGTTGAAAATGGAGAGGAAGAAAATTCTTTCTAATGAATAATATCCAAGCTTAGATGGAATAACTATTGTAAAATCAAAGCATGAACTGAATGCAGAATGGTCTTGGATCACTGTTTTTCGAAGTGCTTTTTTTTCCTAAGCCTCTGAGTCAGTGGTTTTATTAAAATGCAATGTAAACATTCTACGAATGAGTTTTTTATTTGTGCATTTTTAATTTAATATATATTAGAAACTTCCTTCAAATGAACTGATAAAGAGGGGAAGTGAGATGTATTATTTCATACTAGGAAAATAATCAAAGATGAATTCAATCTTTGTCAAGAGAATTATGGTAGTGCTATAGTAGTTAATGTCTCTCAATAACGGGACTTTTTAAAACTCTGTATATAAGGAGCTCTGGTAGCGTAGTGGTTACGAATCGGGCTGCGAACCTTAGGGTCAGCGGTTCGAAACTACCAGCCGCTCCGCGGGAGAAAGATGAGGCTTTCTACTCCCGTAAAGATTTACACCCTCGGAAACCCTGTACAGGGTCGCTATGGGTCGGACCCGACTCGATGGCACTTAACAACAACAACAACAACAGTTATTAGATAATCTATTTTCAGTAAAGTTTTGTTTCATTATTTCTTATTAAAGCTTCTTGACTGTCAAGTGAGTGTATACATGTTTTTGCATATATGTCACAAACAATTGACTGGCTTCTACAGTTTCTGATATATGACAAGCTGATGTGGCATCAAATTAAATATTAACCAATCCTGTTAGGTCTGAAATATTATCCCCATTTTACATATAAAAAAGACAAGTCTCAGAGTTAAAGTAACTTATTGTAGGCTACACAGCTATCAAATTATAGAGGGATAAATCTGTGTTAATATTCACGTTCATATACATTTTTTCTACTACATGGTCAGTATTTGAATTTTTATCATTTAATTGATAATCAGAAAGTCCTTTTGGGTTATTGATTTATAAGGGTTAAATAATGGAATTATCACAGTGAGTCAAGCTTTTATTACATTTTCAATGTATTTGAATATTTTTTAAAGCTAATGAATCATTAAATTTCATCCAACCCATAGCCATCAAGTTAATTACTACTCATAAAGATCCTTTATAAGGAGCTCTGGTAGCATAGTGGTTATGAGTTGGGCTTCTAAATTCAAGGTTATCAGTTCAAAATTACCAAATGTTCAATGGGAGAAAGTAGAAGTTTTCAGCTCCAGTAGAGAGTTACAGTCTAAGATACCATATACAGGGCTGATATGTGTCAGAACTGGCTCCATAGCACATAATCACCACCACCAAACTCATACGGTTTTGAAAATGTAAATCTTTACAGGAGCAGACAGGCTGATCTTCATCTCATGGAGTAATTTGTGGAATTTAATCCCCAAACTTGCAGTTAGCAGTCATTTACTTGGCCATAGCACTACCAAGAGTATTTACTTGATCACGAATATCTTTCAAATCCAGACTTGGTTGTTTTTTTGTTGCTGGTTTTTTTGTGTGTGTGTGTGTGTGCCGTATTTCCTCTCTCTACCCACAATGAATTAAGGCTTTTGATTGTGTGCATCATGACAAGCTATGAACAGCATTGCAAAGTATGAGTATTCCAGAACACTTAATTGTGGTCATGAGGAATCATACATGGACCAAGAGGCAATTATTCAAATAGAAAATGGGAAAACTGATTGTTTTAAAATTAAGAAAGGTGTCAGGGTTGTATTCTTTCACCATATTTATTCAACCTGTATGATGAGCAAATAATCTGAGAAGCTGGGTCATATGAAGAAAAATGTGACATCAGACATGGAGGAAGACTCATTAACAATCTGTGATATGCAGATGATACAACCTTGCTTGCTGAAAGTGAAGAGGATTTAAAATATTTACTGATGAAGATCAAGAGCACAGCCTTCGGTGTGGATTGCATTTCACTGTAAAGAAAATGAAAATCCTCACCACTGGACCAATAAACAACATTCTTATCAATAGAGAAAAGACTGAAGTTTTCAAGGACTTCATTCTTCTTGGATCAACTATCAACACTTATGGAAGCAATTGTCAAGAAATCAAACAACATACTGCATTAGGCAAATCTGCGGTACAAGACCTTTTTAAAGTGTTGAAGAACAAAGATGATTAAGGTGTGGATTAAGGTGTGTCTGACCCAAGCCATGGTATTTTCAGTAACCTCATATGTATGTGAAAGCTGGACAGTGAAAAAGGAAGAAAGTAGAACTGATGCATTTGAATTATGGTGTTGGAGGAGAATACTGAAAGTACCATGGGCTGCCAAAAGAACCAATAGATCTATGTTGGAAGAAGTGCAGCCAGAGTGTTCCTTGGAGGCCAGGATGGCTAAACTTCATGTGTCATATTTTGGACATATTGTCAGAAGGGACCATTCACTGGAGAAGGATATCATGGTTGGAAAGTTGGAGGGTCAGAGGAAAAGAGGAAGACCCCTACTGAGATGGATTGGCAAAGTGGCAGGATCAATGGGCTCAAGTGTGGCAACAATTGTGAGGTTGACCCATGACTGCGCAGTGTTTCATTCTGTTGTACATAGGGCCGCTATGAGTTGGTACCAACTCGATGGCACTTAACAACAACAATAGCCCACAGTGAGATGCATTGGCCTAGTTGTTGTTGTTGTTGTTAGATGGTATTATCTGGTTTTCCCTGTAGGTGCCTGGATATTATCCTATCGCAGACAGCGTTGTACCTCATGACTGATCTGAATATGTTCTTTTTGACTAAGAATGCAACACCATTCCTCTTCAATTTGTCATTCCTGGCATAGTAAACCATTTGGTTGTCAGGTTCAAAATGGCCAATGCCAGTCCATTTCAGCACACTTAATGCCTAAGATATCGATGTTTATGCATTCCATTTCATTTTTACAATTTTCCTAGATTGGCCCAATAGTAATATCAATGGGCTCAGGGGTAGCATTGATTGTGAGGCTAACATAGGACCTGGAAGTTTTTTGGGTTTTTTTCTGTTGTTCATAGTATCACTACATTAATGACAGCTAACAATAACAACAAGGAGCTCTGATAGCATAGTGGTTATGAGTCGGGCTGCCAACCTCAAGGTCAGCAGTTTGAAACTACCAGCGGTTCTGCGGGATAAAGATGAGGCGTTCTGCTCCCGTAAAGATTTGCAGCCTTGGAAACCCTGTACAGGGTCATTATGAGTCGGAAACTACTCCACGGTACTTAACAACAACAACAATAACAACATATACTACATATATTTATTTAAGTGTAATATTTGATTTATAAACTTACAAGAAATAGCAATATTTGTCTCCTTTAAAATTCAAAGTTTAAAGAGTAAAATAAATTAGCTTCACAGTACTATGTTTTCTTGGAAAGCCCAAAGTGGAATTCAAAATGCACTGAATGTCAAAGTGGAATTAAATATGTACTGTAGAAATTTAACCCTTATTGATTTTTAAGGGTTAAATAATGGAATTATCACAGTGAGTCAAGCTTTTATTACATTTTCAATGTATTTGAATATTTTTTAAAGCTAATAAATCATTAAATTTCATCCAACCCATAGCCATCAGGTTAGTTACTACTCATAAAGATCCTCTATAAGGAGCTCTGGTAGCATAGTGTTCTTTCTAAAAGAACATTCTTTCAAATTTAATAGTATTTGTTGTTTTGCTTTTTGTTTTTTTCCTTTTTCCATATGATCACTACAAATATTTTCAACAAATAAGCAAATAACAATTTCCATCAAAACCAACCACCAACCATTATGCATACAAACATCCTGTGCAAATACCGTAAAAATAGCTCAAAAATAAGTTTCAAATTATTTGTTAAATAGAAAAATAACTGAAAAGAAATCTGTAGGAAATACAATTTCTTAATTGTTGAAGGTTATTGTTATCTTTTTATCCTATCCCCATATTTTTCTTCTACGAACACTATGTTGGAGTTCTGTTATCTTAGAATTCTCTTCAGTTTGCTTCTGTAACATCATGGTTCAGGACTTGCTTCCAGAAAGGAGATATCCATGTGCATAAATAAGACAAGAGCTATCAAATATCAGGAGTAGAAGTAGCAAGTTCACTGATATTCTTTGCTTCTTTTTCCAGTGCAATTAATATTTTATAAAGCTGGAACTACTGCTGATATTAGCCAGGATTATTTTAATCATTTATCAGTGAAGTCAAAGTAAATGTGTCTCTAGATCATATGCATTTTCTCGTAAGCTTAATTGGTATGACAGAATTTTGTCCTCAAAATCTCATTGACATTATTATCATTTATAATGTTATTAGAACTTATATTCACTAAATGAATATTTTATAGATTATTTGGTTTTATATGCATCTTATTATTTTAAATTGACAATAACCTACACTATGAGCATTTTAATATCAGGAAGAACATCTGAAAATCTATCTTAAAGTAAAATGCTATATTTCATAGTATAATATCCATATGTCTACAGTTTGTGATTGTTGTTGTTAGGTGCAGGAGCGTCACTTCTGAATTATAGGGAACCTATGCACAAAAAAATGAAACACTAGGCCATCCTCACAATTGCTATATTTGAGCCCATTGGTGATGCCATTGTGCCAATGCATCTCTTTTGGGATCTTCCTCTTTTTCGGTAACCATCCAGTTTACCAAGTATGATATCCTTCACCAAATTATTTTTTATAACATGTCCAAAATAAGAGGAGGAAGTCTCATAGTCCTGGCTTCTAAGGAGAACTCTTTTTATTTATTTTTTTAATGCTTTATTGTTAATTATGTGATAGTTTACATAGAAGGACATTAGCTTCACATTGATCCCATCATATATCATTTCCTTGCCATGGTTACAATCCCCTCCAGGCATTATCCATCAACCACAGGGTATACCCTGCAAGCCTGCCCCCCCCCCCAACATATCCACTCTTCCTCTCCAGGTCCAAAGTCCCCAGCCGCTTCATCTCCCCACATCATTGTCTCTGCCTCCATCCTTGACATCAATGCTTCTCTGGGTAGGGTTCCGTTCTCCACTCTTCTCCCTTGATGATCCCAGGGACCTCCGCTCCTACACTGCAAAGTCAATCACTCCCTTCCCTTTGCCACAAAAGGTCTACCTTTACATTTCCAGCCCTTAAAATCAGCCCTGATAACAATTATTCACTATTGTATC
>NW_006408709.1:6256105-6256559 GCF_000296735.1 Chrysochloris asiatica | reverse complement strand
TCCATTGAGAGTAATGTAGGTTGTTGGTTTTGAATATATGCTCTTAATTATGTTGAGGAATTTCCCTTCAATTCCCATTTTGTTGAGTGTTTTTATCAGGCATGGATGTTGGATTTTGTCAAATGCCTTTTCTACATCAATCAATATGATCATGTGGTTCTTTTCTTTTTTCTTATTTATATGGTGAATAGCATTGATCGTTTTTCTAATATTGTACCATCCTTGCATCCCTGATATGAATCCCACTTGATCATGATGTATTATCTTTTTGATGTGTTGCTGGAGTCTGTTGGCTAGTGTTTTGTTTTGAATTTTTGCATCTATGTTCTTGAGGGATATTGGTCTATAGTTTTCTTTCATAGTGGCGTCCTTCCCTGGTTTTGGTATGAGGGTTATGCTTGCTTCATAAAATGTATTAGGAAGTTTTCCATCCTCCTCTATATTTTGGAATAAT
>NW_006408709.1:6252504-6254685 GCF_000296735.1 Chrysochloris asiatica | reverse complement strand
AAGGTATTCCAGTCCATTATAGGCTGAAGATGGGCTTACATGTTTTCTGTTGTGATGTTTCTGGCTACCCACCCCAAGTGTCTATTTCACAATGGTAGGCAAGGGAGAACAAGATTCGAAAGATAGCCAAGGACATTAACATTATTCCTCTCTTTTCCCTTTTCAAGCCATGCCTTAATCCCTGTATTCTGAAGCCCTATTATTCCAAGACTGTGCATACATCACCATTTACCTCTGTCCCATCTAGCCCATGCGAGCCTGACCATTCGTTCTCCTGTCTGCCTTGTTCTTCTTTTTCCCCTCCCCCTTCTTATGTATTGCAAGCCCTCACCACTCCACCCCCAGCTCCGAGGCTTTCCTGTGTCTATTACCTACCCTGTGCTCTATCTTCCCCTCCCTCCCTCCCCACCTCTCATTCCATACATACTGGTGATTAGCAGTTATATAGAGAGATCCCCCCACCCCCCTTTTAGGTGGGTTCTTTTTCTTAGTCTTTTATAATAGTGGTCTTATGCAGTATTTCTTCTTTTGTGATTTACTAATTTCACTCAGCATAATGTCCTCAAGGTTCATCCATGTTATGCGATGGCTTGCAGCTTCCTTGTTGTTCTTCAATGTAGCATAATATTCCATTGTGTGCATGTACCACAGATTGTTTATCCATTCTTCAATTGATGAACATTTTGGTTGTCTCCATTTTTTTGCTATTGTAAATAGTGCTACTATGAACATTGGTGTGCATACATCTACTCATGTTATGGCTTGTATTTCTTGTGGGTAAATGCCAAGTAGGGGAGTTGCTGGGTAATAAGGTATTTCTATTTCTAACCGTCTGAGGAAGTGCCATATTGCTTTCTAGAGTGGTTGGACCATTTTGCATT
Organism: Chrysochloris asiatica; assembly: GCF_000296735.1. Classification (NCBI taxonomy): domain Eukaryota; kingdom Metazoa; phylum Chordata; class Mammalia; order Afrosoricida; family Chrysochloridae; genus Chrysochloris; species Chrysochloris asiatica. Next base: position 6,253,804 of record NW_006408709.1, on the reverse strand, counting down.
CCCACCAACAATGTACGAGGGTCCTAGTCTTTCCCAATCCTCACCAGCATTTTATGTCCTGAGCCTTTTTGATCTTTGCTGTTATTGCTGGTGTGAGATGGTATCTCATTGTTGCTTTGATTTGCATTAATGACTAGTGAGCATGACCATTTCTTCATGTGTTTGTTGGCAGCCCGGATCTCTTCATTGGTGAAGTATCTGTTCATGTCCTGTGCCCATGTTTTTTTTTTTAACTTTAAAAAAATGTTTATTTGTATTAATTGGGTAGAATAGAACAAGAAAGCAAAGAAACTTATGCATCTGGGTCCTTGTTTCTCTGCTATTCACATTAGTTTGGTAAAAGATGATTGAGTAACATTAAGCAGAATGGAGGAAAGATATAAATATACCCCGGGTAGCCATATCCTTTAATCCAATAAAGGGTGAACTGAAATCACTGGCCTAATTCACAATTATGTGACAGCCAAAAGAAATGGTGTTCCCTTTAACTGCTCTGGGCCTGTGAAAAAGGTGAGTGGACAACATTTATATTAAAAGACAGCAATCTTTTACTGAAACATTTATGTGTCTGTGTGTACATGTGCATGAATAAATTAATCGCTTGTTCATAAATTAAGATAAGCCAAACCAGTATTATTTACAAAAATGAACCTCTTCTTTGTTTTATCACCAGGTTCATAGTATTAAATTTTAAACCAGCCTCAGTCTAGCTTTTAAACTCTTCCTCCCATCAAATGCCTACTAACCCTTAAAGGGTAGGGAGCAGCCCTTCGGCAGAAATATTTATCATTCACCAGGAATACGGAATCACAGGTGTGCCCATTTTTTAATTGAGTTATTTGTCTTTTTCTTGTAGAGGTGTTGTCATTTCCTATATATTTTAGAAATGAGTCCCTTATCTGATGTGTTCTTGCAAAAGCTATTGTCCCATTCTGTGGGTTCCCTTTTTACTCTTTTGATGCACATAAGTTTTTAATTTTTAGTATGTCCCACTCATCTATTTTGTCTACTTTTTAAAATGTTTCGTACTCTGTATATATCCTGAACTAGTGCCCTCACATTTGTCCCTATTTTTCCATTGTTGACTTTCATAATTCTGGGATTCACATTTAGATTTTTAATCCATGCTAAAGTAATTTTTGTATAGGGTGTGAAGTTAAGTTCTTGTTTCAGTCTTTTGCATATCACTTTCCAGTTCTGTCAGCACCATTTGTTAAAGAGACTTTTTCCTTTCCATGCAATATGCCTAGGCTCTTTGTCAAAAATCATTTGGCTGTATGTGGTTGGGTTAATTTCTGGA
>NW_006408709.1:6246911-6252131 GCF_000296735.1 Chrysochloris asiatica | reverse complement strand
CCTAATGTCCTTTTAAGGTCTATCGTTGTTGCTATAGAGAAATCCAACTGATTTTTGTGTGTTAATCTTATATCCTGCCACTTTGCTGAATCTTCCAATGAGGTTTAGTAGTTTTTTACTGAGTCTTTGGGGTTTTCTATATATAAGAATATATTGTCGGCAAATAAGGAGACTTTTACTTCCTCTTTGCCAATTTGGATGCCTTGAATTTCTCTATCATGCCATATAGCTCTGGCTAAAAGTTCCAGCACAATATTGAATAGGAGTGTTTTATCTGGAATGAATGTTGGATTTTGTCAAATGCCTTTTCTGCATCAATCAATATGATCATGTGGTTCTTTTCCTTTTTCTTATTTATATGATGGATTACTCTGATTATTTTTCTAATGTTGAACCATCCTTGCATCCCTTTTATGAAACCCACTTAGTCATGATGTTTTTTTTTTGGTTTTTTGTTTTTTTTTTTTTTGATGTGCTGTTGCATTCTGTTGGCTTGTATTTTCTTGAGAATTTTTGCATCTATGTTCATGAGGTATATTGGTCTATAGTTTTCTTTTTTAGTGATGTCCTTCCCTGGTTTGGGTATGAGGGTTATGCTTGCTAAAACTCCCTAAAAAGTGTTAGGGAGTTTTCCACCCTCTTCTATATTCTGGAATAATTTGAGTAGAATTGGTGACAGTTCTTCCCATCATGCTTGGTAGAACTCACCCAGTAAGTCACCTGGGCCTGGACTTCTTTTGGTTGGGTGTTTTTGGATGACCTGATCAATTTCTTTTGCTATGGGTCTGTTAAACTTTTCTACTTCATTCTGAGTATGTTTGAGTAGGTCATGTTTTTCTAGAAATATATCCATCTCTTCTAAGTTTTTGAATACAACTCTGCATAGTATTCTGTTATTATTGTTTTTATTTCATTTGGTTCCGTTGTGACATCGCTCATGTGGTTTCTAATGCAATTTATTTGTGTCCTCTCCCTCTTTTCTAAAGAAAGTTTTGCCAGTGGTTTGTCAATTTTATTAATCTTTTCAAAGAACCAGATTCTTGTCCTGTTGATTCTTTTCGATAGTATTTTGCTTTTCCATCTTGTTTATTTCTGCTCTTATCTTTATTATTTCCTTTCTTTTGGTGACTAGGTTCCCTCTGCTGGTCTGCTTCTAATTGCTGAAGATGCTGTGTTAATGTGCTAATTTTGTTTTTTTCCTCTTTTTGGATGTGTGCATTTATCACAATAGATTGTTCTCCGAGCACTGCTTTCTCCTTGGCCCAAAGATTTTGGTATGTTGTGTTTTCATTCTCTTTGTGAATTCACATTTAATTTCTTCTTTTACCCAGTTGCTTTTCAGAAAGGTGTTGTTCAGTTTCCATGTATTTGACTTTATTGCCTTGGTCTTCTTATTGTTGATTTCTAGTTTTATAGCATTGTGGTCTGAGAAGATACTCTGTAGAATTTTGATGTTTGTAAATTTATGGAGACTTGTTTTGTGACCTAGCACATGGTCAATTCTGGAAAATGTTCCATGCACACTGGAGAATAATGTATATTGTGCTGTTGTTGGATTGAATGCTTTGTATATAGCTATGAGGTCAATTGATTGATTGTGTTGTTTAGCTCCTCTGTAACTTTGTCAAGTTGTTTTCTGGTTATTCTGTCCCTTTTTGAGAGTAGTGTGCTAAAATCTCTCACTATAATTGTAGATTTATCTATTTCTTTCTTCAATTCTAGTAAGGTTTGCTTCATGTATCTTGGTGCTGTTTCATTGGGCACGTAGATATTTATTATGGTTATATTGTCTTGCTCAACTGATCCTTTCATCATGAAATGGTGTTCTTCTTTGTCTCTTATGCTGGTTTTTATCTTAAAGTTCACTTTGTTGGAGATTAGTGTTCCCACTCATGTTTGTTTATTGCTGCAGTTAGCTTGGTAAATTTTTTTCCATAATTTAACTTTTCATCTGTTTTTATCTTTGTGTGTAAGGTGTGTCTCTTGCACACAGCATATTGAAGTGTCTTCTTTTCTTATCCATTCTGATACTCTGTCTATTCACTGGTACATTCAATTCGTTGGCATTCAATGTAATATCGATAGGTATGAATTAATTGCTGCCATTATGTTATTTTTTTGGTAGTGCTGTTTGTTCTTTTCTGCATTCCCTCTAGTGCTGGGTTTGTGTTTTTATGTGCTATTTCTTGTCTGTTTCTTTTTGTTTTCATGTTTGCTTGTTCTGCTTGGAAGTTCATTTTCATGGTAAGTTGAGAAGTATTAACTTTCTTTGGGTCTACTTTATAGTCTACTAACTTTTCTCTCCATTTGAGAGAATCCATTGTATCCTATAATTTACCTGACATCCTCACCACCTGGGTCTCTGTTGCTACATTTGTCCCTTCTTTGACAGTGATATAACTTTGATCTTTGGTTGATCTCCCAGCTTCTTTGAGTTTGTTGTTGCAGTCTTGTTCTGTTCTGGACTCTGCTCTCTGTTGACTGAGTTCCAGGTGGTGTTGCCACGCCTGTCAATCTCTGTTTGTTGTCTGTTGTTGATTTTCAGTCCACAGAACTCCTTTTAGGATGCTTTGAAGTGCTAGGTTGGTTTTGATAAAATCTCTTAGATTCTGTTTATTGTGGAATGTCTTGATCACACCATCATAGTTGATTGATAGTTTTGTTGGATAGATGATTCTTGGTTGACAGCTTTTTTCTTGTAAGGCTTTTTATATGTCTCCACATTACCTTCTTGCCTGTATGGTTTGTTCTGAATAGTCAGAGCTTAATCTGATTTGCTTACCTTTATAAGTGACATTTGTCTTCTTCCTGGTTGCTTTTAGTATTCTATCCTTGTCTTTGATTTTAGAGCTTGATTATTATATGTCTTGGTGACTTTCTTTTGGGGTCTATCCTTCCTGGGGTATGTTCAGCTTCTTTAATGTTTATCTTCTCATCTTTCAAGATGTTAGGGAAATTTTCTTCCAGAAACTCTTCAACTAGCTCCTCTGTGGACTTCTCTGATTCTTCCTGTTCTGGAATGCCATTAATTCTTAAGTTGTTCCTCTTCATGTTATCCAGCGTGAATCTTAGATTATCTTCAGATTTTTAAAATCTTTTTTCTGCTTGCTCTTCTGTCTTAGCAGTATTGAGAGTTTTGTCTTCTAGCTCCCTAGTTCTGGCTTCCATCTCTTCTATTCTGCTTGTTTCTCCTTTCAGTGTATTGTCCATTTCTGATATCTGATTATTAATCAACTGGACATCTTTTTGCAGGTTTTGAATTGCTTCCAATGCTATATCAATCTTATTTGATTGCTCCTTTAGTACTTTCCTGACTTCTTCCTTGTTTTCTCACACCTCTTTTCAGAGCATTTGAATTTGAATTTGTTTCCATATCATTCTTCTTAATTCTTTCTCAGGCATATCCAAAGCCTGCTCTTCCTTAAGGAGCATTCTTGATGTAATTCTTCCAACACAGATTTGTATTCTCTTCCTACAGTCCATGACAGCTTCAATATACATGTTCAACACAACAATGCAACTGCACTGATTCTTCCTAGGTCTTCCTAATTAGTTGTTCAACTTTCCTATACATATGAGATGCTTTGGTAAAGTACAACTTAGTCATCAAACTGACAGCTTTGCTCTTTAATGATTTAAAAGTATCTCTATAGCAATTTGCCTAGTGCAATCATTTTATTTCTTGACTGTTCACATGAATGTTTATTGTAGATCCAAGCAAACTGAAGTCTTCGACAACTTCAACCACTTCTCCATTTATCATTACATAATTATTTATTGGTTCAGTTGTAAATGCTTCTATTTTCTTTACATTAAGGTGCAAACCACACTGAAGGCTGTAGTTTTTCATTTTCATCAGTAAATATTTTAACTCCCTTTCACTTTCAGCAAGCAAAGTAGTATCATATCACAGGTTGTTAATGAGGTTTTATTTTCCAATCCTAATACAACAGTCTTCTTCGTATAATCCATCTTCTCATATTATATGATCAGCATACAGCTTGAATAAGTATAATGAAAGGATACATCCCTACAACATACCTTTCCTGATTTTAAACCATTCAATATCCCTTTGTTTTGTTCTAATGACTGCCTTTTGGTCTATGTACAAAATTATGCCTTTGGCAGTGTATCCACATGAATACAACAAAGTGTTCTGGAATAATGAGAGATTCAAAAGAAATTCAAATGTTCACATGCTCTAGTGAAGTATGGACTCTTGGTGTGGCACTATAGGATAAGCACTGGACTAGTAAATATACAGTCAGCAGTTCAAACCTACCATCTGCTTCTTGCTAACCCTATATAGGGTTGCTATGAGTCAAAACTGATAGCATGATACTTAACAATAACAAATGAAGTCTGGCCTTAAGATAAAACATTCTTAAACTTTCATATTCTCTGCAATGTCACCTGCAAGTTACCTCAACAAGAATGACAAGAAAAGAAATCTTCTATAAAGTACTCATGACTAAAAGTCAGGAGTTAAGCTTCCATATCTTGTCCAGGTCAACCAACAGATACTTGAGTTGATTCTGTGATTATTTTATAGCATTTTGTTCTAACTACTTTTCTTAGATATGAGTTGTTGTTGTTGTTGTTTTTAGGTAACAATGAGTCGGTACTGACTCATAGTGGCCCTATGCACAACAAATTTGCCTGATCCTGGGCCAACCTCACAGTCATTGCTACCCATGGCCCATTATTGCTGCCACTGTGCCAATGCATCTCATTGAGGTTCTCCCTCTTTTTTTTCCAACCCACCACCTTACCAAACATGATACCATTCTGATAATATATCTGAAGTATGAGAGACAAAGTCTGATCTCCTTGGCATCCTAGAAACATGCCGCCTGTACTTCTTCCAACATATATCTATTTGTTCTTTTGGCAGCCCATGGTACTTTCAATAGTCTCCACAAACACCCTAAATAAAATTCAACAATTCTTCTATGGTCTTTTTATTCACTTTCCAATTTTTCATGCATGTGAGGTTATTAAAAACACCATAGCTTGGGTCAGTAACACCTTAGTCCTCAAACTGATGTCTGCTTTCCAACATTTTAAAGTGGTCTTGTGCAGCAGATTTGCCTAATGCACACCTTCATTTGGTTTCTTGACTGCTGCTTCCATAGTGTTGATGGTTGGTCCAAGCAAAGCGTTGTCTTTGAAAATTTCAGTCCTCTCTCTCTCTCTCTCTCTCTCTCTCTCTCTCTCTAT
>NW_006408709.1:6237075-6246811 GCF_000296735.1 Chrysochloris asiatica | reverse complement strand
TGATTAAGTATGGTGAAAGAATACATCCCTTCTGCACACCTTTCTTAAATTAAAACCATTCAGTGTTCCCTTGTTCTGTTTGAACAATTGCCTCTTGGTCTGTACACAGATTCCTCGTGAGCACAATTAAATGTTACAGAATACTCATTCTTTGCAATGTTGCCCATAGCTTGTCATTGTTGTTTCAGTGGTAGAATCCTTGCTTTACATATGGAGACCAGTGTTTGATTCCTGCCAATACTCTTCATATATAGCTCCTTCTTTCAGTTTAGTCTTGCTTAATGCTATGATGATGAATAGGTTTCAGTGGAGCTTCCATACTATGATGGACTAGGAAGAAAGTCATGACAATCTAATTTCAAAAATAAGCCAGTGGAAAACCTATGTATAAAAGCAGTTAGCTCCACAATTGATCATAGCAATTATTCAGAATGGCACAAAGTTTTGTTCCATTGTCCATGTGTTCACCATGATTCAGGGGCCAGCTTGACAGCAGCTACCAACATTATCTGATAGTGGTTGTCAAAATATACTTTTGTTCTTATATATCCTAATTAAGTGCTTTTTGAAATTTCTTAATCAGTATCCAACCCCTAGGATCAGGAAAAACATTTAATTAATGTTATCTTCCACTTGTCAAATCTTCGGTGCTGTTTGAAATGCTCAGTCATGGAATGGGTCCCTTATCTCAATCCATTAGATAGACCAAATCACTGTCTTTGGAAACTCTATCCCTAATAACTTACTGAATCTGAAACATGTTTTAGAAATCAATGTAGTCTGTACCTTCCCAAATTCAGAATGACAAAGCTAGTTCAGAGAGATAATAATATTTTCAAAAGTCATGAAATATTTCACATTTGCTTGTGTGTATATCATGTTTTGGTTGAGAAAATATTTATAAAATATTTAGGATAGCATATAATGACACACACCAGAGGATTTAATAAAACTAGCTATAAAATTAGATATATAAACAATAAAATAAAATAAACGTAAATATGTCTAAAATAGAGATAAATAAGTGAAATATACATATTCTTGAGGTGGAACATTGATTTGTCTCTTAAAATTTAGGAGTGATCTGAATAGGAAAGCAAGATCAGTAAACAACTGTGTTGCTTGTTTTAAGTGCTCTCGAGTCAGTTCTGAGCCATAGCTACCTTGTTTAGGGTTTCTGTGGAGTGGCTGGTGAGCTCGAGCCACCAGCCTTGCAGTTCAAACCAACTTTACAGTGCAGCAAATTTACCCACAGCACTACAGCAAGACTCCAAAAATGATTATAGAGCACATAAATATAAAATAACAGAAAGAACTGAGGGAAGCACAACTATTTTGATACTATAAGAGAAATATAATTATCTAACTATTCTGGTAGTGTAATGGTTATGAATCGGGCTGCTGACCTCAAGTTCGGCAGTTTGAAACTGCCAGCTGTTCTGAAGGAGAAAGATGAGGCTTTCAGCTCCCATAAAGACTTGTAGCCTCAGAAACCCTGTGAAGGGTCACTATGAGTTGGAACTGACTCCATGGTACTTAACAACAACAATAGCTATTCTTAGAATGGGGAAATTGAATTAATTCATAAACACATTTTTTAAATTGACAATGTTTCTTATAGTGTCTTATTATAAGCCACTTATAAGACAGTAAAATGTAAACTGGTGAAAACATTTGTATGAAGGGTAACAAGAAAAATTTATTTCATGAGTTCTATCCATTTGAGGAATCCTGGTGTGCTGCTGTAGGATCATCAATGGACTTTGAACCCCAAGCAAGGTAAGCAGTTTAAATTTATACAGGGTCTCTATGAGTCAGAACTGACTTAACAGCACTTAACAACAACTATTTGAGCAGTAATATAGTATTATTTTACATAGGTACTTATGGTTAAGATGTAGCCCTGATAGAATAGTGATTAGCGAGTTGAGCTCCTAACCACCAGATCAGGAGTTTGAATCTACCAGTTGTTCCACAGGAGAAACAAGAGGCTTTCTCCTCCTTTAAAGATTTACAGCTTTGGAAACCCTATACAGGGTTTCTATGAGTCAAAATTAACTTCATGTCACACAACTACCACCATCACCATAGTTAAGATTATAAGTCAACTTGACTGAGCCATGATTCTCAGTGGTTTGGTAGTCTACAAAAACATCTTTCAGATGCAGAATCAAAATCTCATCACAATGAAAGCTGATTTGGCAGAAGCCATGTCACCAAGGGGCAGAGCGGCTAAGGACCTTAAGCATGAAGGGCTCATTGTTAAGCAAGGCCACAATGAGTCTCCCCTTGGAAGGCAAGGCCCCGAGGAGGGATCTCATGTGGGGACTCTGCAGTTTCTGTCTCTTTGTTTTTAACCAGCTTATTTTTAATTTTCTTGATTTTATAATAAAAGTTTTCAGTAGAATCTTAGTAAGAATCATATTAAAGATTTGAAACTTGTTTTTAGGCACATTCACACCATATTCATCATGCGTAGTCCTAAAGAATTCTTTTCACACTAACAATAAGTTTCACCAATAGGAAAAAACATTAATTTTTTGCCAGTTCAAGTTTAAGGTTACATTCAACATTCTGTGTAGTTTTGGTCAGGGGGATTAAGACCTTTAGAAAATTAGCAAAAAATGCAATTGAGGGCTAAGGGAATAGTATTAGATCATAAGCAGAAATTTAACTAGATGTTTTGTATAGAGAAGTTTTTTGGTATAAGGAAGTTATTCCATTTCTTCTTAACTACAAAACTTTAAAGTCTTCTTGTTTAATCAATCATGAGAAACAACTGTGTTGTCATTTACCATAGCAAATAATGTTTAAGTACATGTTGTGATTAATGAATTTATAGAAAATAATAGGTGAAGGTAGAAATAAGAGTTAAGATTCAGAATTATGTTTTAAGGTTAACCTGACATTTTAACAACAATTAAGTTTGCTTACAGAAATCAGATATTGTCTAACTATGAAAAGGGGAACATGAATATTTTGATATTCTTAATGTTCTATATTGAAATGAATAATATGTATGATTTAGACCACTACTTTGAAAAGAATGATTAATAGATTGATGGTACAGAGTAGTATAAAAGCTGTTTGAGAATCTGAAATAAATGTAAGAGGAGAAATAAAATGTAAAGGAGAAAAAGAGGAAAAATAAAATCTGAGAGGAGAAGATTCACCATTCATTGAGACCCATTGGTCTTGTGCTTCTTCGCCGACACCATACATCTCTCTAGGACCCCCAAATAAGAGTGTCGGGGCTGGCTCCCGACACTGATTAAATGTAACTACTTCCATGATAAGATCTGCTATGCATAGCCAATACATTGAAAGAGATTTTCCACATGAGTGTGGCCTACATCCAATATATATGAATGCTTTAGCACAGTGCTCTTCATTTTAGCTTGATAGGATTCTGCATCTAGCTCATCATAATCTAACCTCTAGTTTTGTGGACTTGAGCCAGTAACCTGCTTTATTGTCTGCCAGTCTTGGGACTTTTTACTCTCCTGAGCACTTGAGTGAACAGTATCCCATATGACTTGACAATTTTGGATTTTTCAGCCCCATAGATACATGATTCATAAGAAATTACCATTCTAGATGAAAACTGAGACAAGATGGTGGAGTAAGCAGATACATTGAGCAGATTCTCTTCAACAAAGGCATAGAAGAATGAATAAAACAGATACAGATGGTGATCCTCAGCATCTGGGGATAGGACAGAAAGGTTGATTGATTGCTGATTGGAAGAGAAAGCTGAACTGAATCATCCAGAAAGATAAAAAATAAAAATAAAAAAATAGGTGGATTCTGGTATGTTGTGAAGGGCCATGACTATCTTTTTTGAGAAACTGTCGATATAGAGATCTGCAGGCACAGAACACAACTGGAGGGTGGCTGCAACAGAGTACAATTCTCCCTTGTTCCCATGCCCTCATAGAAACCAGGAGCCAGTCTGCACCCTTGACAACCCAGAATCAGTGGTACCCCTTCATGCACAGTCTGTGCTCTGCCTGCAATCTGGTACCAGGCATAACACACCTGCCTGGAACCATATTACACAAAACAGTGAACAGAGAACTAACTTGCATTGATGCTTTCTGTCTCTACCACATTGATCAGGAGACAGGTATTAAGGACCTGAGAAAACACCAATATGCAACATCAATCTAAAATAAGTATGACACCACAATGTCTCTGAGAATACAGACAGTATCAACTTACATCAAGAAACAAGGCAGTGTGCCTTAAACAAATGACCAAAATAAAGAGTTATAAAATATAACACCTAAAATGGTATTAGAGCTATGTGATAAGGAAGTCAAAATCATGCTAATAAGGCAACACCAAAAGTTTGAAGCAATGACTGAGAAAACAGCAAATGAAATTAAGGAAAAATCTGGACAAAATTTTAGAAAAATTCAGGAAACTAACTAAATAAATGAATAAATAAATGAGAATCATACAAAAACAGCAATCAGAATGCCAGAAGAGTAACATTAAGAATTGAGAAATACATAATATACTGAAATAGCAAATAAGTTGAACTGAGTCAATGGAAGGCCGAATTGCTGAGATTGAAGAAAAATCTTACGATATTCATCTGCTTGAGGAACCATTAGAAAAAAGAACAAGAAAATCTGAAGAAATCCCAAAATATATGTGAAGCCCTATCAAGAGGAATAACTTTTATGTTACTGAAATTCCAAAACAGGAAGAAAAAAATAAATAAATAAATAAATAAATAAATAAATAAATAAATAAATAAATACCCTGTAGAAAAAATGCCAAGAGTTGTTGGAAGAAAACTTCCCTGATATCATGAAAGAGGATAAAATAATCACTAAAGAAGTTGAGTGAACTCCAAACAGGATAACCTCCCCCAAAAAACACGAAGATATATCATAATCTAACTTTCCAAAAGCAAAGACAAAGAAAGAATCCTGAAACTGCTCAGTGAAAATGAGAAATTACATACAAAGGACAACAAATAAGACTAAGTTCTAATTTCTCAGCAGAAACCAGGCATACAAGAAAACAATGTTATAACACATATAAAAATCAGAATGAAAGAAATTGTCAACCAAGAATCCTATATGCAGGAAAATTGCCCATCAAATGTTACGGCAAAAATTAGGTCATTTTCAGTTAAGCAGAAATTAAAATAATTTGTAAAAAATCTGATCAATTTTGCAAAAGACACTGAAGGGTGTTCATTGAACAGAGAACCAACAACAGCAGTTGACAACCTAAACTCTACTCAGATATGGAAATATTAAAATAAAAACAGACCTAAAAAATGGTTTCTCTGTTTTATACACAAAAAGGAATAGAATAAAATGAAGGAATAATGTAGTTACAGAATTTCCATATAAAGAGGAATTTAAGTAGCTTTCAAATATATATATATGTCAAAGAAAAAAAAAAAAACTAACTGTAACCCTAAAAACTAAACCAAGCCTTATTACTAGTCCTAACTCAACCCTTACCCTAATATTAACCCTAGTCTTAACCATGACCTTAACACTAAAGAAAGTCCTAGGACTAACCTAGACCTAGCCATAGTCCTTACCGTAACCCTCACCCATGCCAAGAAAAACAAAACCACCAGTCTGGTGTATGACCCAGAAATTTAGGGCTTGCCAGCCTCTACCACCTTGTGGACTACATCCTTGAGACATATTTTTAGATATTTGCCTATATAAGTTTCACTGGTTTTACATCTGTATAGAACCCAATCTAACTTCATTATTTTCAGGCAATTCTTTATATAAATTTCTTTCTTTCATTTGGCAATACAGAAAAACAAATTTTATATTTTCACATGTTTCAGTAGCAAAGAGGTTGTTGTGTCTCATGCTGATACAATGCATTCACACTGGCAGTTAAAACTATCACCAGTCTTCTATTTGGCTCCAGGTAAAGGAATTAACAGCTTGTGGGAAAGCTAATTAGATCCAATTATTACTCACCTGACCTAATTTGACATCAGATGTCTGGGAAGAAGTCACCTGAATTAACTGAACAGAGATTTAGCTACTATATACACATGAGTTCCATGGATAATTTATTCCTAATGAAACTCATTTGGGGAAGAGAAACACAGTGACTGAAACAAAATAATTTAAAAAGCTAGATGATCTAATTCAAACTTCCTAGAGGAATAAAATCGTACAACATAATTAGTATTCATTAATTATTCTGCTCATATGTTTAGTTTTTTTTTTTTTTAATTTTTTGTTTTTTTCTTCAAAAAACAGACTCTTGGTATAATTTATAGAACGAATAAATTTAAAAGACTTAGTTTTATTTTTACAATGTCTGAGTTACAATTTTTTTCACTTTATAAGGTGGTTTGAGGAGCTGATCAATAAATATTTTCCTCAGTGACATTCGTTATGCAATATATAATTTATTTAAAATGATATCTGGACGCAGGATGCTATATTTGAATGTTGTGGTTTTCAAATCCCACTATAATTAATATATGTAATTTCCAAGGTTTAATAACATCAAGATATTTTCATACCTGATATGTGTAGGGCAGAGAGCTCTGGGCAACTTAAAATAACTAGTGGGTTATTACTTCTATTAAAGGTTATTATGAGGCTCATTCCCACACTGACATGAACTTATAGGGGGAGGTTTTTTGGAGAAAATAGTAGAGGATCTTTACATATCCTTTACTAATTAATGAATCCTCCTAATTCATTTTTAGGAAAACAGAGTTAAGGGAATTCTATCGGGTTGTTCCAAGAATGACTGAGAATAAAAAATGAATTAGAATATGGGTAATAAAATTCAACTTTGAAGCGACTATTACATAAACAATTGAAACAATAACACACACACATAATTTCCACTGCTAGTGAGCTAATTCTGACACATAGTGGACCTACTGGACAGAGTATAAATGTCCTATAGGGTTTCCAAGGCTGCAATCTTTACAGAAACAGACTACTACCTCTTTCTCCCATAAAACTTCTGATGATTTTTAACCACTGATCATTTGGTTAGCAGCCTAGTGCTTTAACCACTGTGAGAGCATAATAAAACATCAACATGCAGTTATTCAATTATTGAAATCACACTTAACTACTGAGGATGCCTAAGAAACAGCTGACTATATTGGAACATGTCCACAACACAAGACAGAATGACTGAGACAAATGAGTAGATGGTAGACCTAGACATTACATTGGTAGGAGGGCAATGGAAATGCCTGGGAAGGAATTCAGGAGAATGATACTGAGATGCATCCAAATGCTCCACAAAGGGTTAGAGAAAAATAAGGAAGAATCAGGAAAGTGCTACAAGGTCATTCAAATATGATAGGTACAGCATTGGAAGCAATTCAAAACCTGCAAAAAGTGGTCCAAACAATTAGTAATAAATGATCAGAAATGGAAAATACATTGAAAGGGCAAAAGAATAGAATTGAAGAGGTGGAAGCCAGAACCAGTGGGCTAAAAGACAAATCTCTCAATACTGTTAAGATAGAAGAGCAATCAGAAAAAAGGATTAAAAAAACTTTGAAGAAACTATAAGATTCATGTTGGACAACATGAAGAGGAATAACTTAAGAATCATTGGCATTCTGAACAGGAATGATCACACAAGTCCACACAGGAGATTGTTGAATAGCTTCTAGAAAAAGAAAATTCCCTTACATCCTGAAAAATGAAAAGTTAAGTATTCAAGAAACTCAATGAAGCCCAGGAATGATAGAACCCAAAAGAAATTTACCAAGACATATAATAATCAAGCTCTCCAAAATCAAAGACAAAGAGAGAATCCTGAAAACAGCTAGGGGAAAAACAAGTTTTACTTACAAAGGCAATCAGATTAAGCTTGGATTCCTCAGCAGAAACCACGCAGGCAATAAGGCAATGGGGTGACATATATAAAACCCTGAAAGAAAGAAAGAAAAAACAAAACCTGCCAACCAAGAAGCATCTACCAAGCAAAGATGTCAATCAAATATGGTGTAATAAAAACATTCCAGGATAAACAAAAGCTAAGGGATTTCATCAAAACCAACCCAGGATTCAAAACATCTTACAGGGAGTTCTTTGGACTTAGCACCAACAAGAACATACAACAATCAGATATTGACATATGTAGTATTACCTCCTGGAATTCAATGACAAATGGAAGCATCCAGAATGGAAGAAAAATATAAGAACAAATTTGGACAAACTAGGAGGTCAGTCTATGATCAAAACAATTACTACATGAAAGAAGGCAAAAACATAGGGACAGAGATCCAGGTGATGAGGGGATCACTTTGATTACAGGATAAAATAGAATGTTATAAATGGATGAAAACGTTAATAGAATACAGGGTAACTTCAAAAAAAGTTAATATTTCACAACATATGAGGTAAATGAACATCCAAGTAAAACATGGGAACATTAAAACTATGAAGAAACTGACAAGAACAAATACAAAAAACCATGAACTTACCACAGAAAGGCATGCAGAACAAAGAAACCAGTAGCACAATTTAAAAAACCAAAAACATAGTAACAGCGATTAATTCATACATAAGGATAAGTACATTGAATTTCAACAGATTAGTTGCACCAGTTAGGTGATGGAAATTAGAAGAATGGGAAAGAAAACAAGATCTTTCAATATGTGTCTGCAAAGTCAAAAACAGAATAAAGTTAAAGGATGGGAAATATATATATATATACCAAGCTAATTGTAATAAAAAAAAATAGCAGGAGTGGCAATACTAATTTCTGATAAAATAAACTTTAAGACAAAAGCCACAATAATATTTAAAGGTGGACATTATCTCAGATTTAAAGTGTCAACTGAACAAGATGGCATAACCATAATAAATATTTATGCTTCCAATGAAAGAGCTCCAAAATAAATAAAGTAAATGCTAATGTATTTGAAAAAAAAAGAAATAGACAAATCTACAATGACAGTGGGAGATTTTAATAAACCATTTTCGAAGTGCATAGGAAAACCAGAAATAACTCGACAAAGACACAGAGAAACTAAACAACACAATCAGCCAACTTGACCTCATAGATGTATACAGAGAATTCAAGCTAATAACAGCACAATATACATTCTTTTCCAGTGCAGATAGAAAGTACTTAAGAATAGACCATGTCTTCAGCCACAAAACAAACTTCCATAAATTTACAAACATCAAAATACTACAAATTTCTTCCCAGACCAAAATGACATAAAATTAGAAATCAACAATAGGAAGACAAAAGAAATAAAGTCAAATACATGGATATTGAATAATATACTGCTTAAAAGCGACTGGGTAGTAGAAGAAATAAAACATGAATTAGACAATTTCCTAGAAACAAATGAGAATGAAAACACAACATTCCAAAACCTTTGGGACACATCAAAAACAGTGCTAAGGGGACAATTTATTCCAATAAATGCACACATCCAAAAAAAAAAGAAAGACCCAAAATCCAAAATCAATACATTAACACAACATTTCAACAACTAGAAACAGACCAGCAAAGAAAACCCACATTCAACAGAATAAAAGAAATAATAAAGATTAGAGCAGAAATAAATAATAAAGGAAATAGAACAACTATGTTGTTGTCAGGTGCCATCGAGTGGAACCAACTCATAGCAACCCCAGGCACAGCAGAATGAAACAATGTCCAATCCTGGGCCAACCTCACTACCACTGCCACACTTGAGTCCATCAGTGATGCCACCTGGCTGATCCATCTCTTTGGGGGT
>NW_006408709.1:6234220-6235285 GCF_000296735.1 Chrysochloris asiatica | reverse complement strand
TTCTTGACCTTTTCCTTCTTTCTTGTCTTCTTAATGACTTTTTGCTCTCTTCATGTTTGATGTTCTTGATGTCATCCCACAACTCTTCTGGTCTTCGGTCTTTAGTGTTTAATGCATCAAATCTGTTCTTCAGATGGTCTCTAAATTCAGGCTCCTTCACGATGGTGGATCGGGTAGACATGTAGTGAGGAGCTCGGTCAACAACAACATGGAACACTGGGCCAAGAAGGCTCACGAGATAGTGTTGCAACTCTGAAACAAATATAAAGGTATGTTTGGAGGATCGGAGGGTTTACAGCTGAGGAATTTGAAGGGAATCCAGAAATCCATTGTATTCTGGTTCAAGACACTCAGCCATTTCAGGAGCCACCATCTTGGGAGAGAACATCTTTATTGTATCAGGATTGATAGTATCAGGAGAGAACTTCTTGATTGTATCTTGATTGTATCAGGATTGACATCGAAATTTAAAGTGACAGTATTAACATAAAACCAAACAGCCACCACTCATCTGTCTGTTGTGCTGTGGTGGCTTGGGTTGCTGTGATTCTGAGGGCTATGCCACCGGTATTTTAAATAACCAGCAGGGTCATCCATGGTGAGCAGGTTTCAGATGAGCTTCCCGACAAAGACAGACTAGGAAGAATGAGTGACGAACTACTTCTGAATCACTAGTCACTGAACACTCTATGAATAGCAGAGAAACATTGTCAGATACAGAACAGGAAGGTGGGAAGGCACTCAGAATGCAACTGGGGGAAAAAATGCTTCCTCAAAGTAGAGCTGACCACGATGACATGAATAGAGTTAAGCTTGGGGAGAAAATCACACAGAACCTTCATTTGCCGATGGGCCGCAACTCAAAGTGAAGAGAAACAGCTGTAAATATCCATTGAAAATCAGAACATAGAATGTATGAAGTACGAATCTGGGAAAAATGGAAGTTGTCAAAAATGAAATGGAACACATAAACATCGATATCTTAGGCATTAGTGAGCTGAAATGGACTGGTATTGGCCATTTTGAGTCTGAAAAACACATGGTTTACTATGCAGGGAATGACAA
>NW_006408709.1:6232345-6233664 GCF_000296735.1 Chrysochloris asiatica | reverse complement strand
AAAATTGAAAATCTAGAGGAGATGGATATATTTTTAGAAAAGTATGACATACCTAAAGTTACACAGAGGTGAAGTGGAAAATTTGAACAGACCTATAACAGAGGAGCTCTGCTAGTGTAGTGGTTATGAATTGGGCTGTTTACCTCAGGGTTGGCAGTTCGAAACTACCAGCAGTTTTGCGAGAGAAAGATGAGGCATTCTGCTTCCGTAATGATTTACAGCCTCAGAAACACTGTGCAAGGTCACTATGAGTTGGAACTGACTCCACGGTACTTAACAACAACATAACAAAGGAAGAAATTGACTAGGTTATCAAAAAACTCCCAACCAAAAATAGCCCAGGTCCAGATGGCTTCACTGGTGAATTTTACCAAACATTCAGGGAAAAGCTGTCACCAATTCTACTTAAATTATTCCAGAATACAGAAGAGGATGGAAAACTTCATAATATGTTTTATAAAGCAAACATAACCCTCATACCAAAACCAGGAAAGGACATCACTAAGAAAGAAAATTATAGACCAATATTCCCCCATGGACATACATGCAAAAATTCTCAACAAAATCATAGCCAACAGATTTCAACAACACATCAAAAAAATAATACATTATGACCAAGTGGGATTTATATCAGGGATTTTAGAATGGTTCAACAGTAGAAAAACAATCAGTGCAATCCACCATATTAATAAAAGAAAGGAAAAGAAACACATGATTATATCTATTGATGCAGAAAATCATTTGACAAAATCCAGCACCATTTTCTAATAAAAACACTCAACAATGTAGAAATTGATGGGAACATCCTCAACAAACTTCAGTGCATTTTTACAAAACCAACAGCTAGCATCACTCTCATTGGAGAGAAACTGAAAACCTTCCGTTTGCAAACAGGAATCAGACAAGAATGACCTTTATCACAACCCCTATTCAATATTGTTTTGAAAAGTCTTAGCCAAAGGTTAAGATAGGGAAATTAAAGGCATCGAAATTGGCAAAGAGGAAGTAAAACTGTCTCTATTAGCAGATGATATGATTCTATACATAGGAAACCCCAAAGACAGCAAAAAACAAAACAAAACAAAAACTACTGGAACTCATTGAAAATCTCAGCAAAATGGCAGGGTGCAAGATCAACATACATAATTAAGTTGGATTCCTCTATACAAATAATGACAAACTGAAACTGAAGAAAATGAAAACAAGTCATGAGAGCCAAATATGACCTTGAATTTATCCCTCCTGAATTTAGAGATCATCTGAAGAACAGATTTGATGCATTAAACACTAAAGACCGAAGACCAGAAGAGTTGTGGGAT
>NW_006408709.1:6221143-6230955 GCF_000296735.1 Chrysochloris asiatica | reverse complement strand
ACATGAAGAGAGCAAAATGTCATTAAGAAGACAAGAAAGAAGGAAAAGTTCAAAATTTATGCCAGAAGAGACTCTGAAACTTGCTCTCTAGTGTAGAGATGCTAAAGCAAATGGAAGAAATGAGGAAGTCCAAGAGCTGAAGAGAAAATTTCAAACATCAGCTCGAGAAGATAAAGCCAAATAGTAAAATAAAATGTGCGAAGATCTGGAATCAGAAAACCAAAAATGAAGAACATGCCCAGCATTTCTCAAGCTGGGGGAACTGAAGAAAAAATTCAAGTCAACTTTCATTATTGAAAAATTGGCTGGGCAAAATGTTGAATGATGCAGAAAGCATCAAGAGAAGATGGAAGGAATACACAGAGTCACTGTACCAAAAGGAAATGGTTAATGTTCAACCTTTTCAAGAGGTCCCATATGATCAAGAGCCAATGATACTTAGGGAGGAAGTCCAAGGTGCACTGAAAGACTAGGCAAAGAGCAAGGCACCAGGAATTCATGAAATAAAAATGGAAATATTTCAAGAAAAGTGAGGCGGCACAGGAGACACTCGCTCATCTCTGCCAAGAAATGTGGAAGACAACTATCTGGTCGAGTGATTGGAAGAGATCCATATTTGTGCCCATTCCAAAGAGAGGTGACCCAACGGAATGCGGAAATCATCGGACAATCTCTTTGAAGTCTCAAGCGAGTAAAGTTTTGCTAAAGGTAATACAGAAATGGCTATAATCATACGTTGACAGAGAACTTCCAGAAGTTCAAGCCGGATTCAGAAGAGGCTGTGGAAGGAGAGATATCATTGGTGATGTCTGATGGATCTTGGCTGAAAGCAGAGAATAGCAGAAGGATGTTTACCTGTGCTTTATTGACTACGCAAAGGCTTTCGATTGTGTGGATCATGACAAGCTATGGACAACATTGCGAAGTATGAGTATTCTGGAACATTTACTTGTGCTCATGAGGAATCTGTACCTGGACCAAGAGGCAGTTGTATGAATAGAACATGGGAACACTGAATGCTTTAAAATTTAAAAAGTTGTGCAACAGGGTTGTGTTCTTTCACCATACTTATTCAAACTGTATGCTGAGTAAATAATCTGAGAAGTTGGGATCTATGAAAAAAAACGTGGCATCAGGATTGGAGGAAGAATCATTAACAACCCGCAATATGCAGATGATACAACCTTGCTTGCTGAAATTGAAGAGGACTTAAAATATTTTCTGATGAAAATCAAAGAGCACAGCCTTCGGTATGGATTGCATCTCAATATAAATAAAACAAAAATCCTCTCCACTGGGCCAATAAACAGCATTCTTATCAATGGAGAAAAAATTAAAGTTGTCAAGGATTTCATTCTTCTTGGATCAACTATCAGCGCTCACGGAAGCAGCAGTTAAGACATCAGACGACGTATTGCATTAATCAAATCTGCTGCACAAGACCTTTTTAAAGTGTTAAAGAGCCAAGATGTCAGCTTGAGGACTAAGGTGCACCTGACCCAAGCCATGGTATTCTCAATAACCTCATATGGATGTGAAAACTGGACAGTGAATAAGAAAGACCATAGAAGAATTGATGCCTTTGAGTTACAGTGTTGGAGGAGAATACTAAAAGTGCCATGGACTTCCAAAAGAACCAGTAGATCTGTTTTGGAAGAAGTGCAGCCAGAGTGCTCCTTGGAGGCCAAGATGGCCAAACTTCATTTTTCATACTTTGGACATATTGTCAGGAGGGACCAGTCATTGGAGAAAGATATCATGTTTGATAAGATGGAGGGTCAGAGAAAAAGAGGAAAACCCCCAATGAGATGGATTGGTCAGGTGGCAGTATCGATGTACTCAAGTGTGGCAACAGTAGTGAAGTTGGCCCAGGATCGGACATTGTTTCGTTCTGCTGTGCATAAGATCGCTATGAGTTGGTGCCGACTCGATGGCACCTAACAACAAACAACAACAACAGGGTTTCTCAGAATCAGCTGATGGAATTGAACTGCCTATCTTGTGGTTCAAAGTCCAGTGTTGATCCTACAGCACCACATCATGGTGAAAAGTAGGTTATTAATAAAGAAGACCATAGAAGAATTGATGTATTTGAATTATGGCATTAAAGGAGAATATTAGAGTACCATGGACTGCCAAAAGAACAACAACAAAAAAAATCTGTGTTGGAAGAAGTATAGCCAGAATGTTTCTTAAAAGCCAGAATGGAAAGAAGGACATCATGCTTAATAAAGGAGAGGGTCAGTGAAAAACAGGAAGATCCCTAACTAGATGGATTGACACAGTGGCAGCAGCAATAGGTTCAAGCATGAGAATGATTGTGGGGATGGTACAGGATCATGCAGTGTTTTGTTCCTCTGTGCAATAAGATCACTGCGAATCAGAACTGACTCGATGCCACCTAACAAAAACAACAAATCTCATTAGTGTGCCTAAAAGATCCTGGCATAAGTGTGACTTCTGAGAGATTCTGCTGGGTCCATTAAATTCAAAGCAGAGAAGTCATCTAAGATTATGGTGTCTTTTATTATTGTTCTTGCTGTAAAGTGCTGTTGAGTCAATTTTGACTCTTAGAAACGTGGTATAAAGTTGCCATTGAGCAGCTGATGGGTTTGAAGTGCCGACCTTGTGATTAGTAGTCCAGTGCTGATCCTACAGTACAACACCAGGACTCCATATCTACCTTAGGAAAATGTAAAGTTCTGAGAGCATACATCAATGAAAGATGAAAATAAAGGCATTTGATAAACATGTGGTTGTTTGGTGCCTTCTAGTCAGTAATCAACTCATTTTGAGGTTACAACAATAGAACAAAATATAATTGGATCTGCATCGACCTCACAATCCTGCCCATGCTTGAGCCTGTTGCTACTGGCAATGTTCCAATCCATCTTCTTGGGGACTTCCTCTTTTTAGCCGATACTCCACTTTACCAAGCATGATATGTCCAAAGTAAGAAAAACCAAGTCTGAGCATCATGGCTTCTAAGGAGCATTCTGGCTGTGCTTTTTCTAATAGACATTCTTTTGTTATTTTGGCAATCCATGCTATTTTTAGTATTGTCCTCCAATTCCATAAATCAAATGCATCAATTCTTCTATGTTCTTCTTTATTCATTTTCCAATTTCCACATGCATATGGTGGTGTTGGTAGTAGTGTGCCATGGAGTAGGTGCTGGCTCATAGCAATCCTGTGTAGGGTTACCAATGCTGTAAATCTTCACAGGAGCAGAAAAGCCTTATATTTTTCCCATGGAGCAGCGTTTTCTCATGGAGCAGTTTCAAACTGCGACCATGAGGTTAGCAGCCTAACTCATAACCACTACACCACTGAAAATACCATGGATTGGAACAGGAATCCCTCAGTCCTCAAAATGATGTCTTTGCTCTTGAACACTTTAAAGAGGTCTTGTGCAACAGATTTGCTAATGCAATAAATCCTATTATTCCTTGACTACTGGTTCCATGAATGTTCATGGTTGATCAAAGAAAAATAAACTTTGACAACTTCAATCTTCTCTGCATTTATCATGTTATTTATTAGTCCAATGGTGAGGATTTTGTTTTCCTTACATTGACATATGAGCCATACCAAAGGCTGTGATTTTTTATCTTTACCTATAATTATTTTAAGTCCTCTAAGCTTTCACCAAGCAAGGTTGTATTATCTACATGGTGCAGGTTGTTATTGAGTCTTAGTCCAACCCTGGTGTCACATTTTCATTCATATATTCCTGCTTCTCAAATTATTTGCTCAGCATACACACTGAATGATTATGGTGAAATAATACAAATTTAGCACACATCTTAACTAAATTTAAACAGTTCAGAGTTCCTTTGTTATGTTATAATGACTGTCTCTTGGTCTGTGTATAGTTTCCTCATGAGTACAATTACAGTATCTGTAATAATCATTGTCCACAAAGTTGTTTATACCTTATCATGGTCCACAAAATCAAAAGCCATTGCATAATCAATAAAGTACAAGTAAACGTTTTGTTGGTAAACTATGCTTTCAGCCAAGAGCCATTCAATGTCAGCAATGTTTCCACTTCCTTATCTAAATCTGACTGACTTGAACCTGTAAATGTGCTGTTGGAGCCATTTTTGAATTATCTTTAGCAAGATTTTATTCACATGAGATATTAATAATGTTGTCCTATGATTTCTGCATTCTGTTGGGTCACCTCTCTTTGGTATGGATCTCTTCCAATCAGTTTGCCAGGTAGGTCACTGTCTCCCAAATTTTTTGACATAGTTGAGTGAATACCTCCATTGCAGTAACAGTTTGTTGAAAGATTTCAATATGTATTCCATCAATTCCTAGAGTCATTTTCTTTGCCAATACCTTCAGTGTACCTGTGACTTCTTTCTTTAATATCATCGTATGCTACTTCTTGAAATGGTTAAGCGTTGATAATTTATTTTTGTTACTGTGACACTGTGTATTGCTTTTGATGCTTTCTGAATCATTCAATATTTGCCCATAGAATCCTTCAATAGTGCAAGGATGAGGTTTGAATTTTTTTTTTAATTCCCTCAGTTTAAGAAATGTTGAGCATGTTCTTCCCTTTTTATTTTCTAATGCCAGATCTTTTCATTATCATATTTGACTTTTTATTCTCAACCTATCCTATGATATTTTCTATTCAGCTCTTTTGCCTCCTCATTTCTTCCTTTTGCTTTAGAATGTCTGTGCCGAGTAGCAAGTTTCAGCATTCTTATGGCCATCTATTTTGGTCTTTTTCTTCTTTCTTGTCTTTTTAATTATTGCTTTCTTCCTGTATCATATTCTTGATGTCATCCTACAACTCTTCTGGTCTTAGGTCATTAATGTATAATGCATCAAAGCTGTTCTTCAGATGATCTCTATATTCATGTGAGATATGTACAAGGTCATATTTTCATTTTTGTGAACTTACAATTTTCTTCAGCTTCAGCCTGAACTTGCACTCTACCATGATCTTTTTTGGTGGATGATATGGGACTTTTCCACTGTCTCTTTCACAGATGTAGTCAGTTTGATTTCTAAGTATTTCATCTGGTGAGTTCCATGTGTATAGTCATGTTTTATGTTGTTTTATATATATATTTGCAATGAAGAAATCATTGGTCTTTCAAAATTCTATCATTTGATCTCCAGCACTGTTCCTATCACCAAAGCCTTCCTCTTTGTTTCCAGCCTTTGCATTATAATTGTCAGTAATTATCAATACATCTTGATTGCATGTTTGATCAATTTCAGACTTAAGAATTTGGTAGAATTCTTCAAATGTTTTTATCACTGGCTTTAGTGGTCAGTGTGTTAATTTAAATAATAGTTGTATCAATTGGTTTTCCTTGGAGGTGTATAGATATTATCCTATAACAGACAGCATTGAACTTCAAGATAAATCTTTAATTTTTTTTTTTTGAATGAATTCTATGCCATTCTGGCATAGTAAACCATATGATTGTCAGATTCAAACTGACCATTACAACCAGTCTATTTCAGCTCACTAGTGCTACTAGGATAATGATATCTATGTGTTCCATTTTATTACAATTTCCAATTTTCTTAGATTCATACTTCATGAATTCCATATTTTGATTATTAATGGATATTAGGAGTCCTAGTATGGTGCTATAGATTAATGCACTGCACTGCAAGGTTGGTTTGAATAACAAGATTGGTGGTTCAAGCTCACCAACTGCTCTTTAGAAACCATATACAGACTCACTATGAGTCAGAACAGACTCCACAGCACTTAACAACAATAACAACAACAATATCAACAATGGATGTTCACAGCTATTTCTCCTCACTTTGTAACCCATCAGCAAATGGAATTTCTAAAACTGTACTCCGTTTCTTGACATCCTGGTCAACTCTACTTTGTGGAGGTAGCTCTTCTTTAGTTGTATTAGAGTACCTTACAACCTGAGGGGCTCATTTTCTGGTACTATTATCTGAAAATATTCTGCTGCGCTTCATCATTTTCAATATTCAGTATTCTAGCACTATCTGCCAGTGTTCCAATGCTATTCATAAGGTTTTCAGTGAATAAATATTCGGAAGCTGTCCGTCTCTTCATCCTAGTCTGTTTTATCCTGGAAGCTCATCTGAAACCTGTCCACCATGGATAACCCTTTAGCTATTTAAAATACCAGTTGTATATCTTCCAGAATCACAGTAATATGCAAGCCATCACAGTAAGGAAAACTGACAGAGGAATGGTGGTTTCACAACCTATAGCTATGTACATAAGGCAGACTGGAGTCCTGGAATCTAACTAATAGCTGCTAAACAAAAGATGGATGATTTGAGTTGGCCAATGGCTTTGAAAGAATACAGTCTTGGAAACGTTATAGTACAGTGCTCATCTGTCCTATATGTTCACTGTGAGTCAGAATATACTCAGTGTTAATAGGTACGTAAAGCATTAACACTAATGAAGCAATTTGAAATTATCCAGAAAAAAGTGTTTGTGAAATTAACACTGTTCCCTTGTCACTGACAGATAATCAGAATGAGTCCAGTAACTCCAGAGATAAGTAAATGAACCATTTATTTGCAATAAGGAATTCACTCACTCTTTAAGCCCAGCTCTTCAAGTAGACACCATGACGCTATGCAGAGCAAATTCAGGTTTGATATATTTTATCCTAACACCACTAAGCACATGCTAATATATGCATTTATGTGAATTGAACATGTAGAATATGCCTGAAATTTATCCAAGTGTTTTATACATAACCTGTTTAATACAAAAATCCTATAACTTCCATTTTACAGAAGAATAAACTATGGCATAAAGAAGTTTAAAAATATTCAGAAGGATATAAGAATGACTATGTACTTACACTTAAACTTTGTTGTACTAATTATTTTTAAATGTAAAAAAATAAAATCAGAAAACAGCAAAAATAAAAATTAGCTCAATATGGTTTGCTTTTATTTGTTGTTGTTGTTAAGTGTCATCGAGTCGGTTCCAATCCATAGTGATCCTGTACAGGGTTTTCAAGGCTGTAAATCTTTACAGGAGCAGAACGCCTCATCTTTCTCCTGTGTAGCGGCTGGTAGTTTCAAACTGCTGGCCTTAGGGTTCGCAGCCTGATTCGTAACCACTATGCTACCAGAGATCCTTATTTTATTTAGGTGCTCTCAAATTGATTGTAACTCAATAGAACACACTTTACACAGCTACAAACTATACACGATACACAAGAGAATGAAACACCAACATATACTATGCCAGTTTCACAATTGTTACTCTTGAGCCTCAAAGTAAATAAATAAGCACATTGACGTATATAAGTACATTTATATTTTTTTATAAAGTAAATGTATTTATTTCATGCCAAAGTCAGTTAAAAACTATATGCAAATAAAGAGTATCATAATATACTTAAGACAGTTATTCTCCATAAGAGAGTAGATTTTTTTCTTTTTTCATAAGAGATGGATGGAACTTTTCAGCAATCAAATTTTGGCTTTGTATAACTTGCAGGAAACTGACCAGCAGTTTCCTTGATCTGATCAACTCAACAGGCCTGCACAGATGGACTTCCATCATCTCCTGTCAGGATTACATTAACCTTGTCAGCCTCCAGGTCCAATTACATGAATGCTGCCTGGACAAATCAAACCGGTCTTCATGTCTCCAATGTCTCCTTTTGTGAAGTGTGTAAAACATAATTTTGCCTCCTGGTTCTTGAGGTGCTCTCCTTATTAATTTGATAGAGAGAGCAGAGAAATAATGTGACCCAGCCCAATAGTGGAGACTGCTTCAATGATATCTTTGTTATTATTGTTTTTAACACCTTTTAGCATGATATCTGGAGCCCTGCTGTGGTGCTCTAGGATAAGCACTGGACCACTAACTGCAAGGTTCCTGGTTCAACCTACCATCCATTTCTCGTAAATCATACATAGAGTCATTATGAGACAGAACTGAATCAACAGCACTTAACATGAAACAACAACAACTCTATAACTGCTGAAGAATGATGAGACCTTCTTCACCAGTAAAGATTTACAAGTCTGAGAAACCCTATACTGGGTCACTGTGAATAGGAACTAACTCAATGGCATTTAACAATGACAATCCTGTATTTGGAATCCTTGTGTGATTCTGTAGAATAAGTACTGGTTAGTGGTTCAAACTCACCAGTCAATCCTCAGAAACCCTATACAGTGTCCCTGAGTAGATATGGATATCACAGCACTTAGCAACAGTAACAGTAACCCTATATCATAATAAATATGACACAGTAATTTCCCCCTGAAATTGAAACTCCATTGCTTGGGATATTATGTATCATTTAAAATCAGCAATTTAGTATATAGATCTTCATTCTGCATACAAGGATCACCTTGTAAGTTTTTATGCTTTATCCCTACTTAATCTCAGTAAATTATTTTATCACCAAAAGAGATTAAGGTTTTCTTATAATACAATTTCACTTTCAATTAAAAAAATAATTTTGGTTTATGTAAAATAGGTGACATTAACAGAAAAGTATAAAGAGTAAGATTTGTATTGTTTTTATATGAATAATAATAATAAAAATCAGCAACATATTGATGTGCTCTTATAGTCTGTATGTATATGTGAATCATGTAATTAATTCTAAAAAACATGTAACTAAAGAATATTGAAGCTGTTATAGACTTACGTAATACACTTACATAGTAGTGATGATGGTTATCTGCTATGGAGTTGGTTCCAATTCACAATGACACTGTATAGGATATTTAAGGCTTTCAGTCTTTGCCAGGTAGCAAGCCTTATCTTTCTCTAGCAGAGTAACTGGAAAGATTCAAACTATAGATCTTGATGTTTGCAGCCCAGCTAATATTACAATATGATGCCAGAGTTCATTTACATAACAATATGATCATTTATTTTTTGTTATTATGCAGGATTTGCATTTTTCACTTGATTTATATTTTTTATTATTATTTATGAAGTTACATTGCTTTTCTTATTAAGAGTACTAATAAGGATAAGTAATTGACAGGCATGTTGCTGTTGTAATGTGCCATCGGGCCAGTACCAACTCATAGCGACTCTATGCACAACAGAATGATACATTGCCAGGTCCTGGACCAACCTCACAATTGTTGCCACATTTCAGCGCATAGATGCTCCCACTTTGCTAATTCATCTTGCTGAGGTTTTCCTCTTTTTCTCTGACCCTCTACCGTACCAAGCATGATATCATTCTCCAGAGACTGGTCCTTCCGAAAATATGCCCAAAGAATGCCAGATGAAGTTTGGCCATCCTGGCCTCAAAGGATCACTCTGGCTACAATTTTTCCAACACAGATCTGTTGTTTCTTATGGAAGCCCATGGCACATTCAATATTCTCCTCCAACACCATAACTCAAAAGCATAAATTCTTCTATGGTCTTCCTTATTCACTGTCCAGCTTTCACATGCATGTGAAGTTATTGAAAATACCACAGCTTAGGTCAGGTGCACCTTAGTCCTCAAGCAAAGACATCGTTGCTCTTCAACACTTAAAAAAAAGTCTTGTGCAGCAGATTAACTTAATGCAATACATCATTTTATTTCTTGACTTCTGCTTCCATGAGTGTTGATAGTTGATCCAAGAAGAATGAAGTCCTTGACAATTTCAAACTTTTTTCTGTTGATAAGAATGTTGCTTATTGGTCCAATGGTGAGGATTTTTTTTTGTTCTTTACATTGAGATGCAATGAATACCAAAGGTTGTGGTTTTCGATCTTCATCAATAAGTATTTTAAGTCCTCTTCACTTTCAGCAAGCAAGGTTGTATCATCTGCATATCGCAGGTTGTTAATGAGT
>NW_006408709.1:6219784-6220805 GCF_000296735.1 Chrysochloris asiatica | reverse complement strand
CAATGTATGCTTGCAGCCATTACTGTATTACCTTTAGTAAAACTTTACTCACTTGGGATATCAGAGATACTGTCTGATGATTTCCACATTCCATTGGGTTACCTTTCTTTGGAATGGGCAAAAACAAGGATCTCTTACAATGAATTGGCCAGATAGTGGTTTTCCAAATTTCTTGATAGAGATGAGTGAGTGCCTTCTGTGCTGCCTCATTTTCTTGAAATATTTCAATTTTTATTACATCAATTACTGGTGCCTTGTTCTTTACCCATTGCTTCAATGCACCTTGGACTTCTTCCTTCAAATGGCTCTTGATCATATGCTACCTCTTAAAACAATTGAACATCAACCATTTCATTTTGGTACAGTGATTTTGTGTATTCCTTCCATCTTCTTTTGATGCTTTCTGCATCATTCAATAATTTGCCTGGAAAATCCTTTAATAATGAAGGCCAACGCTTAAATTTTTCCTTCAGTTCTCCCATCTTGAGAAATGCTGAGTGAGTTCTTCCGTTATGGGTTTCTGACTCCAGATCTTTGTACATTTCATTGTAATATTTGACTTTTTCATGTCAAACTGACCTTTGATTTGCAGTATAAAATAATGTAAAGTCCTGAAATACAGTTTCCTTTTTATCTTGCTTTATCTGATCGATTCACAATGGATTCAAATGGTTTTAAAGCATATATTAAAATACAGATTATGAAGAAATGATATTTCATCATTTTTTAGGTTCATTACGTATAGATAGAAACCGAGGAACAATATCATTAATATCACATGCAAGAATTTATTATTTTTTTTAATAACTCAAAAGAGTTTGCAAAAATACATGGAGAGGAAACTGCCAGAAATTCAAGCTAGATTCAGAAAGAATCAAAATAGGAATATCGTTGCTAATATGAGATGGATCTTGGCAGAAATCAGAGAACATCAGAAATATGTCATGTGATCAAAAGCTAATGATACAAGGACTTCCGGCACTTCCCTGACCAGGCAGCTCAGGTAGGACAGGCTCCGGGG
>NW_006408709.1:6207989-6212164 GCF_000296735.1 Chrysochloris asiatica | reverse complement strand
GAGGCCTGATATGGAAACAGAGAGGATGACATGAAGAGATGGAGTGGCTGAGGACTTGAGATCCAGGGAGGGAAGGGAGCTGTGTGCTGAGGACCATGGGGAGAGAGGCGGGGGCTGCGGGGTATAACCTTTGGTTGGGTGATGATAGATGGTAACTATGGCAATGAAATGATGTATGATAGAATGAGTGTAAAGCTAATGTTCCCGCACTTTAACTATCACACAATAAAAATTAAAAAAAGCCAATGATACTGAAGGAAGAAGTCCAAAATGATTTGAAAGCATTGGCAAAGAACAAGGATCAGGAATTGATGGAATACAAATTGCACTGAAGGTACTCATTCACCTATGCCAAGAAATTTGGAAGATAGCTACTTGGCCAGCTGATTGGAAGTGATCCATATTTGTGCCCATTCCAAAGAAAGGTGACACAATGGAATCTGGATATCATAGGTCAGTATCATTAATATTTCACTCAAGTAAATTTTTGCTAAAGATAATGCAAAAACAGCTGTAACAATATATTGACAGTTACTACCAGAGGATCAAGTTGGATTCAGAGAAGGATGTGGAACAAGGGATATCTTTGCTAACATCTGATGGATCCTGGCTGCAAACACAGAGTATCAAAAAAATGTTTACATGATTCATTGACTATGCAAAGATTTTTGATTGTAGGGATCATGACAAGTTATGGCCTACATTGCAGATAAAGAGTATTCTGGTTCACTTAATTATGCTAATGAGGTGCCTGGACATAGACTGAACAGAACAAGGGAACACTGAATGCTTTAAAATTAGAATAGTTGTGCACCAGAGTTGTTTTCTTTTAACACTCTATTCAATCTGCATTTTGAGCAAATAATTCAAGAAGCTGGAATATATGAAGAAAAACATGGCATCAGGGTTGGAGGTTAGAGCTAGAGTGAGGTGTTTCTTGGCATCACTCAACACTGCCTTGCAAATCATGTACATTAGCTGATG
Source organism: Chrysochloris asiatica (assembly GCF_000296735.1). NCBI lineage: Eukaryota > Metazoa > Chordata > Mammalia > Afrosoricida > Chrysochloridae > Chrysochloris > Chrysochloris asiatica. The sequence continues at coordinate 6,211,180 of NW_006408709.1, read as the reverse complement.
CCCCAGACAATTCCTCAGGCATCATCTTAGCAGGCACAGTTGTGTGAATCTTAAGTGTAGGGATAATGTTTATATTGATAACAGATCAGCAGAAAAAGATGGAATAATATCTTTCGATGGGATGAATGAGGTCACTGGCAAGGATAATTCAATGGAATTTCCAGACTCTATGTTACCATCTTCTTAATTATGTGCCCATATGTCCCAATTCCAAGTTTCAGGATGCAATTTCACATGCAAGAAACATTTTTGGCCCTATTCCAAAGCTAAGACTCAATGGGGATACATGCTCTGATTGGTGAACACGTTCATCACCAATAGGGGGAAGTGAGGGGGGAAACAGCAATGAAGCTGTGAGCTAAGCCCTTCAAGATTCAATAGACTCCTGTGAACCTGGGTGGAGACCTGGTTGGCCAGCAGTGTGGCAAGACCTGGGGACTCTTCAGCCCAGAGTCAGTGACAGAGCCAGAGAGGGCTAGAGTGAAGACTGAAGCATCCAGGTGATAAGAGAGGGCATATGCACAAGAACACCCATGCTTGCAGATAATATCCACTTGACCTGGCTTCAATGACAGGATGATCAGAGCACAACTAGAGGAAGAAACAAGAGAGGAAAAAAGAGTAAACTGATACAATTTGATGAACTTGACCTACACCTATGGATGCAGTATCTCAAAAGAGGGAACAAATCTTTACAGCGAGGATCATTCCCACCCCCTCCATACACAGAGTAGACAGTGATGGGCAACTTGGACATTGACTACCCAAAATGGGGGCTACAAAGGCAAGAAGTGACTCGCTTACAGGCTTTTAAGAGGGAAACTAGATCCAGAGGGTGTGGAGGAATGTAGAATCTCCACTGAACAGTATCTAATCTGTCTGGGTGGGGCTGATAAAAGGAAATGAGGATAGGGCTCTTGTGATATAATAGTGAATAATTGTTATCAAGACTGATTGTGAGGGTTGGAAATGAAAAGGTAGACATTTTGTAGCAAAGAAGAGCGTGATTAACTTTTCAGTACAGGAGCAGAGGTCTCTGGGACCATGAAGGGAGAAGAGTGGAGAGCAGAACCCAACCCAGTGAAGCAGATGGAGGCAGAGACGATGATGTGGAGAGATGGAGCAACTGGGGACTTTAGACACAGAGAGGGAGAGGGGTTGTGTGCTGACGACCAAGGGGTAGGTTGTAGGGTATACACTTTGGTTGGTTGATGATGCATGGAGGGGATTGTAACCATGGCAGTGAAACTATATATAATAGGATGAATGTAAAGCTAATGCTTTCTCATGTAAATTATCACATAATTCACTATAAAACATTAAAAAAAAAAAAAAAGCAGGGGGCAGGGATAGAAAAACTAAGAGTGGAGCACATCCTTTGGATCCCAAGTCCCCAGCATGTTGAACCTCCTGAACCCAGGAGACAGAGTTCTGGAGTGGTAGAGGAGTGGTAACAGCAAAAAGAAAAGCCAGAGCATGAGACATATAGGTGAGCTTCCTGACCTAGGGAGCAAGTACAACTGAGTGCCTTTGGGCAGGAGGCTTGACTGTGAAGTGAGGTGCCTCTAGACATTTAATTGGAGCTAGGCTTGCAGACCCATGGAAATAGAGTTGCGTGCCTTGGGGCTGAGTTTAAAAATGTCTCAAATAAAACCAAAAAAGCAAGAATGAACTAATTAAGATCCTGAAAAAAGGAATAGAATGTCTGTATTCAATTAAGACCTATGTCTCATCAAATTCATGGCACTATGTGAGTTATCCAATTTTACTGTCTTACTTTATCTATGTGTGTAATGAGTATAATAATAGCATCTGCTCATATGGTTGTTATGATGATTAGCATGTTGATATTTAGTAAGCACTTAAAGCAATATGTATTACAGAGTGAATACTATATAAGTTAAAAGATCATTTCAAAAAATAAAATGAACTGTATTAACATTTTGCTTACATTTTATTTAATGAAGTAAATGAAGCAAAACATAATTTTCTTTCATAAAAGTAAATTATTGTGATTATGAGAAAAATAACTATATAATCATGCATCTAGCTATCTTTTTTCTATAGTTCTAAGAGTTTACTTATCTATCTACCTAGCTACCTATTTAATCATATATCAATCACTGATATATCATCTATTTATAAAATTAATTCAAATTTTAAAAATTCCTTTCCTGTGCATGCTCAAGTAAGACATCTGTTAAAAGTATGATCTTTAATCAAGGTAATAAGAAATTTCATTTATACAGAATTGTAAAGCACTTTGCAACTTGGCTACTCATTGAGAATGTCTATAATCCATAAACCACTAACTAAAACATTAAAAGTAATGAAACAAATTCAATAGTTATACATTCACCTAAAGTAACTCAGAAATGCTTGTATAGCAACTATGCAATGCTCCTAGTTCTTAGCTTTATGCATTAAATTTCACATTATTCAATCCAGTATTAAAACACAGTCATGATAGTAACAAGAGTAATTTAGGATATAATAGGCATTGGTACTTCAATTTCCTTAATTGGAATATGTCTATCTATTTGTTAATCTATCTATGTATCTCTCTATCATCCATCATTATTCTTTTTTCAATGGAGATAACTGAAGAGATTTATCAAATGCAAAAGATGTGAAAGAAGTATTTGGAGGTCTGAATATGTTTGAATAGATTATCTTTAATTATGTAACAAATATTAGCAGTCGATTTGAAAAGACAAGGTATATACTTGCAGAATGATTACCAACTTAATCAATTTTTGCTTAAACAATAAATGCATTTATACAAATTTTCAAATATTTAGAAGAAACATATCCTATGTTGTAACATATACAATGACATAAAAAGTAGTGTACTTCTAGAAGAGTTGGTGTGTCACTAAAATATTTCTAACAGTCCATTGAAATATTAATCTAGGTAATAGATCATATTAAAATTCCCCAAATTACAATCTAGACAATTAATTTTCAAATTAATTATTTTTCTTGAAATGAAATGATGAATAATAGGATTTCAAATCAGAAATAAAATGATAGCACAATTCAGAAAGGTATGATAGCAACAGAAACAGAGAATTGAGATAATCTTATGCTGGGGACAGCATACGCAGACCCTGGGTTGATCAGTGGCAGCCCCATTAAGCTGCCTCTGAATATAATCAGTTTAACCCAGATGCTCTCCTTCCTCCTGAAAG
>NW_006408709.1:6195313-6207764 GCF_000296735.1 Chrysochloris asiatica | reverse complement strand
GTTGTTCCTGTGAATCATTATGTCCTGTTTTGAATGATTAATCACATTTCAGTTCCATATCCTGTCTTAATTACATCCTCCCTTTGTGAATTACATCCTTCCTTTGTAACAGATCCCACCCTAAAAAAGAGAATAAAAGACTGAGGTAGAGTTATATCTGTGTGCAATGCTGTGCAATGCTAGGCAATATGTTTGCAGATCTGTCTACCTTCCAGCTTGCATCATATCTATGTGTCTGTCTTTTTATATATATTTCATCTCTCTCTTTCTCTATCCCTTTCGCCGCCAGATCTCCCTTCTTTATGACACCCACACTTGCTTGTCAAGGCTGGAACCCGACATAGGACCTTGACAATCTTGTATTCTCAAAATTATAATTTGAATGTTGTTCAGCCAGTAGCAAGAAATGAATGGAAAGGGTCGCATAAGTAAATGTTACTGATGTTTTTAAGTGCTGTCGAATCTGTCCTGCCTCATAACAACCCTGTATACCGCTTCCAAAGTGCAACTGGTGAGCTTGAACCATCAACCCTGTAGTACAAACCAAACTTGCAGTCCAGCCCATTAACCTGAATTGTCACACCAAGACTCCTAGAAAATTAGAGTGTACATTTTACATTTTAAACTGTTATTTCTTAGAAAACGAAAACTCATAGAGCAAAGATTAAAAAGAAAATGTTAATAAATTATGAATATAAAAAAATGACATTGCTGTTCTTGAAATAGTTGAAGTCAGAGATTTAAGGTCTAAGTTAAAATCTAACACAAAATGACTTTTTCAGTTAGCTAGTATTGTTAAATTATGATGGTTAAAATTAGATTTTAAAAGTCAATGCAGAGGATGGGACTTGATGACAGATTAGGGAGAAGCACAGTGCAGACCTCCAGTAGTAAAAACACAGAATACTGGATGAAGTAGGTTCAAGAGACAGTCCCAGAACTCTGAACTACATACAAAGGAATATTTAAAAGGATTGAAGGCTTACTGCTAGTGAAATTTGTAGCAGAAGCAAGAAAAGTGGTGTTTTCTTATCTGTGGCTGCCAGCAGGTGCTAGAGTGGCCATCTTTGGAGTGATGAAGCAGAAACAAGATCAGAGGAGCCCACCCACTGCATCAGAGACAAAGGTGTGAATATTTTTTTCCTGTTCATTGCTTTCTCACAGTCTGTGCACCTCCACTCTGGTGTTGTTAGGGGGAAGGAGCTGAGTGAATGGACACTTCATTGTCAGAGGATTCGACTACACATGTGCATGGATCTGCTCAGCAAAGATCACAGTGTACAGAATCCAAGTTCCAGTCAACAGGAACTGCTTTAAAAAATGGTCTCTCAGAAATGGCTCCAGCCAGATGAGCAAGGGGCATTATAGTCATACTTATATTTAGCTTTTTTTTTCCCCTTCTTTTTACAATTATAGACTGAAGTATACAATCTGCTTTATATTTTCTGCTGTGGTTTTTTGTTTTACTGGGTTCCACTTTTACCTTGGTGGGGGCTCTTTCTCTCTCTAATTTATCCCCAAAGAGATAGCAATTGTTGTCATATAGGCAAGCTACAATCACACCCTATAAAATCCCACTATCCAAGCAAGAGACAATACCAGATATCAATACATGAGATATCAGCCAATACCTGCCACTGTTGCACTGAGTTGAGTATATATACCTGGGGAAAATATGAAAGCTTAATAATACATCAACATACATTCATCTAATCATTGAAAATACACCCACCTAACTATTGTAGATGCCCAAGAAACAACTTAGAATTTCAACACATGTCCAGAAACAAGATAGAGTAATTAAGACAAATGAGCTGGAGGTATATCTAGGCTTCTCATTGGAATTTGGGCAGGCTTTGAAACTGCCTGAGAAGGAATTCAGAGTGATATTGAAATGCATCCAAATGCTCTGCAGAGGGGATGAGAAAAATAAGGAAGAAGTCAGGAAAGCATTACAGAAACACTCAAATAAGATATATACAGCATTGGAAGCAATTCAAAACCTGCAAAAAAAAAAAAAGGTCAAAACAATTAATAATGAAATATCAGAAAGGGACTGTACAATGAAAGAGCAAAGGAGTACAATTGAAGAGATGGAAGCCAGAACCAGCAACCTGGAAGACGAATCTCTCAATACTGATAAGATAGAAGAGCAAGCAGATAAAAGGATACAAATACATGAAGAAAATCTAAGATTCATGGAGGACAACATGAAGAGGAATAACTTCAGAATTATTGGAATTTCAGAACAGGCAGAATGACACAAAACCACAAGGGAGACAGTTGAAAAGCTCCTTGGGGGGAGGGTGATCCCTAACATCCTAAAAAATGAAAAGATAAACATTCAAGAAGCTTAAAGAGAATGAGGAAGGATAGACCCTAAAAGAAAATCAAGACACATCATAATCTAGCTCTCCAAAATCAAAGACAAGGCGAGAAACTTGAAAGTATCTCCAGAAAAGAAAAGTGTTACTTACAAAGACAAGCAAATACAATTAAGCTCTGTTCTTTCAGCAGAAACCATTCAGGGAAGAAGGCAATGGGGAGACACATATAAAACCCTAAAACAAACAAAAAAACTGCCAAGCAAGAGCCTTCTACCCAGCAAAACTGTCAATCAAATACACCAGTGTAATAAAAACATTCCAGTATAAACAGAAGATAAGGGACTTTGTCAAAGCCAACCCAGTGCTTGAAAACATCCTAAAGGGAATTCTTTGGACTGAGAACCAAAAAGAACAGACAACAACTAGAGATTGACAGATGTGGCAACAGCACCTGGTACTCAATCAACAGATGGAAGAGTCTAAAACAGAACATAAGTACGAGAACAAATTCAGAGGATCTGGGAGGTCAATCTATGATCAAAACAATTGCAAAGTGAAAGAAGGTAAAAAACAAAGCAAAAAAATAATAATAGTAATAATAGCAACAGGGATCCAAGTGATGAGGAGTTCAAGTAGTTTGCAGGGGAAAATATACTGTTTTAAGTGGAGGAAAAAGTTAACAGAATATAGGGTAGCCTCAAAGAAAATGAATAATTTACAACATATCAGGAAAATGAGAATGCATGAAGAGCATGAAAATGTTAAAAAATAAAAAGAAGCTTTAAAAAGATACCCATAATAAAGAACAAATCAATTATTTGCTGACTACCAGGAGTGGGAGGGAAGGGACAGTAGAGCACAGGTTAGGGGATAGACACATCATAGCTTGGGTGTTGGGGAGGGCAATATACAAGAAGATGGATGGAAGAACAAACTAAATAAGGGAACACTGAGACAGGTTTGCATGGGTGAAGTGGGACAGAGGTAAATAGCGATGTATGCTCAACCTTGGAACAACAGAGCTCTGTGATACAGGGTTGAGGCACAGTATCAATGTGCAACAAAGGGGAAATAATGTTAAAATGCTTGAATATCTTATGAATATTGGTTTTCCTTGTCTACTTTTGTAAAATAGACACTTGAGTGGGATAGAAAGGAATATCAGAAAACATGATTCCAGAAAGCTTGTAAACCCGTCCTCTGCCTATAACTGATTAGAATACCTAAAGGGAGTACTAGAACTCGAACAGTGAAATAGGCTTCTTAAAGAGCCTTTGTGATGACTATACACATGGACCTCACCAGATAGGAAACACAGAAGTCAAATTGACTACATCTATGGGAGAGAAGGTAGAAAAGCTCCATATCATCAGATAAAACCAGGCCAGGGGCAGATTGTAGAACATACCATCAATTACTCATATGCACATTCAAACTGAAGCTGAAGAAAATGAAAACAAGTCCATGAGAGACAAAAAATGAACTTGAATATATCCCACCTGAATTTAGAGGTCATCTGAAGAACAGATTTGATACAGTAGGCATTAAAGGCCAAAGACCAGATAAGTTGTGGGATGAGTAACATACAGGAAATAAACAAAAAGTCATTAAGAAGACAAGAAAGAAGGAAAAGATTGCTCTCCAGCATAGAGATGCAAAAGTAAATGGAAAAATGAGGAGGTACAAGAGCTGAAGAGAAAACTTCAAATGTCAGCTCGAGAAGACAAGGTCAAATATTACAAAGAAATGTGCAAAGATGTACAGTGAGAAAATCAAAGAGCTACTGGTGGATTTGAACTGCCGACCTTGTTGTTTCAAACCAACCTTGCAGTCCAGTGCTTATCCTGCAGCACCATAATAGAATATTATGGAGTTTAGAGAGTACTCTATTATTATATGTTAATTTGAGGTTTGGGTTTTGTGTTGAAGGATAAGCATTAGACTACTAACCAAAAAATCAGCAGTTCAAACTCAGCAGCCACTCTTTAGAAACTCTACGAAGGGTAGATATGAGTTAGAACTGACTATATGGTATTTAACAACAACAATAAAAACATATCGATTCAGGAATTAGAGTTCTTATTGAATGTGTACTAAGTGCCTAGCACTTTAAAAAAGATGTTTGGCCAAGTTTTGGTCAGTTAGCCAACCAAGTTAGATAAAATGGGTTCTGTCTGCAAGTTTTAAGGTTCACATACATACCTATCTACACTTCATACAAGCTGATCACTTAACTTTTAGCTCTAGCTCCCAGTAGCTAGATCAGTGTCAATGGTCTTGGGAGTTCACATATCTACCAAAACCCCAGACCACTTCATTCACAAGTAGACCAGGGTAGTCACTAGTGAGCATGCCAGACTGCTTGCTCATGGGTTCTGTTCGAGTTTCAGTTTTAAAATAAGGTTTTCCCTGAATGGGCCAACTTTTCTTGTCTTTATTACTTCAAGGTAAATAGCATGCTTGATATTATAACATCTAAAAAGTTTGACATTTTTCTATTGGTTTTTCTTTCAAAAATCATTTTTGATTCTTCAAGTCATTCTGGGTTGATCTACATGTCTTTTCAAGTGGGAATGTCCCCCCTCAGAGGGTTCTGACTGTGGCTTAGGATTCCACCTAAGGCCCCATATTCCATAAAGACTTACGAAGAATCCCATTTCCCTGGGGAAATTCTACTACACCCCCCTCCACCTTTTTTTTTTTGTTGTTGTTAATCCAATCAGTTATAAACTGAAGATAAATTGGCAAGCCTTCTGTTAGCATATTTCCCAATATTCCTTTCTATCTCACTTAAATGTCTATTTACAATAAGAGTCAAGGAAAACCAATATTCAGTAAAACCAAACGTCTAAACATTTTCCCCCTCCTTTACCTATTCAGACTATGTCTAGATCCCTGTATTACAGAACATTGCTGTTCCAAAGTTGTGTACACATCACTACTTACTCCTATCCCATTTAGCACATACATACCTCTGTAAATCTTTCTATATTTTCACTGTTCATCTACCACAGTCCCCATTCTTGTGGATTGCTATCTCCCTCCTTGTATATTGCCCCTCTAGTCACCAGGGTTATCATGAGTCTAACCCTATTCTGTGAAATACTTTCCCCTCCCTCTCCCTTCTCTCCAAACCCTAGTAACTCTCAAATATTTTTTTTTATTTTAGATTGGAAATCTTTTCTTAAGCTTGTATAATAATGGTTCCATGCAACAGTTGTCCTTTTGTGATTAACTAATTTCACTCAGCATAATGTCGTCAAGGTTCATTGAAGTTATGAGTTGTTTTGCAGCTTCATAATTATTCTTCAAGATTTCATAGCATTCCATTTTGTGTATGGACCAAAGTTTATATATTCTTTCAATTGACCAGATGAAGATAAAGACTTTTGATACAGTGAACATGCATAAATTGCTACAATTTGATTAACTGGACCTTAGTCTATAGATGTAGGTGCTCAAAAAGGCAATCTAAATGGACTAATTCTATATTTCAAGGATCAAGGTTGTTTCATCAGTGTACTGGGTTGGTAGGTATGGGCAATTTAGACATCGACTATCAACAATGGGGTGTTATAAAGGCATAAAGTGTCTGGCTTACAAGTTTTCATGAGTGTGCTTAGTTTCAGAATGTGGGGTTAAAGTAGAACTGAATAGTTTTCCTCTTTTCCAGATGAATCTGGTGAAAGGGAATGGGGAATGATGGTGACAGGATTTTTTTTTATTCAAGTGTGAGAAACTTTTATCAAGATTAATTGTGACTATCACAACTGTAATTGTAGAAGATGTATAACTAAAAGGGAAGATTAATTATTGCCAATAGAATTCAACAACACATCAAAAAAATAACACATTATGACCAAGTGAGATTCATATCAGGGATGTAAGGATGGTTCAACATTAGGAAAACAATAAATGTAATCCACCATATAAATAAGAAAAAGGAAAAGAACCACATAATCATATCTATAAAAGGCATTTGACAAAATCCAACATCCATTCCTGATAAAAACACTCAACAAAGTAGGATTTGAAGGAAAATTCCTCATTATATTTAAGAGCATATATACAAAACCAACAGCCAATAACACTCTCAATGGAGAGAAACTGAAAGCCTTACCTTTGTAAACAGGAACCAGACAAGGATGCCCTTTATCACTACTCCTATTAAATATTATTTTGAAAGTCTTAGCCAGAGCTACAAGGCAAGATAGGAAAATTAAAGGCATCCAAATTGGCAAAGAGGAAATAAAACTCTCTCTATTTGAAGATGATATAATCCTATACATAGAAAACAGCAAAAACTCAGCAACAAAACAAAACAAAACAAAACAAAACAAACAAAAACAACTATTGGGACTCATTGGAAGACTCAGCAAAGTGAAAGGGCACAAGATCAACATACAAAAATCAGTTGCTGTGATTAAGTGCTGTTGAGTCGATTCCGACTCATAGTGACCCCATGTAGGGTTTCCAAGGAGCAGCTGGTAGCTTGAACCACTGACTTTGCAGTTCATATGACTTTTCAGTCTGGCAGAGTCATCCATGGTAGACAACAGAAATCAGGTGGATTCCTCTATGTTATTAGTGACAACACTGAAAAGGAAATTAAGAAAGCAATACCATTTACAATACCCACCCAAAGGATGAGATAATTAAGGAATAAATGTAACCAGAGAAACAAAGGACCTATACAAAGAAAACTATGAAACACTACTACAAGAAACCAAAAGAGACCTACAAAAATGGAAGAATATACCATGCTCCTGGATAGGAAGACTTAACATTGTGAAAATGTCAATACTACTCAAAGCAATGTACACATATAACACAATCCCAATCCAGATTCCAACAACATTCTTTCGAGAATTGGAAAAAAATTACAAACTTTATATAGAAAGGAAAGAGACACATTGTTCAACCATTTCAAGAAGTAATATATGATCAAGAACTGATGGCACTGAAGGAAGATGTCCAAGCTGCACTAAAGGTATTGACCAAATAACAGCCTCCAAGTATTGATGAAATGCAAACTGAAATGTTTCAGCAAACTGATGCAGCACTGGATTTATGCCAAGGATTTTGGAAGACAGCTACCTGGCCATCTGAGTAGAAGATATTTATGCCTATTCCAAAGAGAGTTATACCTAGTGGAATGCAAAAATCACCAAGCAATAACATTAATATCAGATCCAAGTAAAATTTTGTTGAAGCTAATTCAAAAATGACTGCAGCAACACATTGACAGAGAATTGACATACATTTAAGCTGGATTCACAAGAAGACATGGAACTAGGGATATCATTGATGACATAAAATCGATCTTAGCTGCTTTATTAACTAGGCAAAGGCTTTTGACTGCATGAATCGTGACAAGTTATAGACAACATTGTGAAGAATGGGTATTCCATAGCACTTGGTGTTTCTAATGAGGAACTTGTACAGAAATCAAGAGACAGACATTCAAACAGAAAAAAAGGGTGGGGGCCACTAAATGGTTTTAAATCAGGAAAGGTGTGTGCAAGGGCTGTATTCTTTAATTATACTATTCAATCTCAGTGCTTAGCAAATAATCCTAGTAGCTGGATTACATGCAGAACATGCAATCATGGCATCAGAATTGGAGGAAGATCATTAACAACCTGCAATATGTAAGTGATACAACTTTGTTTCATGGGTGAAAATAATTACTGAATGAAGATTTTTATTTTTTGTATAATTTTTTAATGTGAGACTTTGTTGTCATACTTAAGAAATAATAAAGAAGGTAATTTTTAATGTTACTGGAGAGAATTTCTTTGAATAAGAGATAATAGATGCGATCAAGTGCAAAACTACAGAAATCACTTTTAAATCTATACATAAAAAGTTTATACTTACAATTGCTGCTGTTGCTTTTAAGTGTGCTCAAGTTGGTTCTGACTCATAGCAACGTTGCACAAGGTTTTCTAAAAGAGGGAGGAGGTTATCAGATGACAGTGAAAAAGGTGGGAATGTCTTGGGTTTTGACATAATTTAGAGTACTACAGGCCATCCTACATCCCATCCCATACTCTTGCTTTCTAAATGCATAAAAAATATTTCTTTTATCATCTAAAATGTATACAGAGATTAAAAAGATGTTAGATCTATTTAAATATATTTTTACATTGCTATTTTTATTTTCTAGGTTGAATCAGCAAGACTCTATATTTCATTTCTACTAATAACATGATTAAAATATTATTAAAATAAATTAGAGACATTGGTGTTAGGGCTGCCTAAACCACTGTTGTGTCTTTTTAAATTTTATTTCTGTGCAGTGAGCTATTTTTTCTCCACTATGACAACTGCAAAGAAACTAAAATACTCTGCAACTTCTTCAAATAAAAAGATGTAGTTCCCTCCTACCCTTCTTCCTGTCAATAATATAAAACATGATGATAGCTATGAATTGCATAGAAATGCACATTTTACTTGTAGATGAATGCATATGAAGTGAAAAGATTTAACATAATGTTTAGTAAAAATAATTTTCCCTTTGTCTCTCAAAAAATTTTTGTAGTGTTTGGATTTTTTTAAATTATTGTTGTTGTTCATCTAGGTAAAAAAAAAAAAAATAAACACAGAAGTGCCCTAACTCAGAATGATGCATGAAGTCATGTTGTATAGTTTATAGGACTCAAATTCCTTTTAACATGATTTGATTATATTGCAGGACTAGCCTGTGTTTTGCTGCTAGCAGAAGTGCACTGTTTTACTTCAATCTAATATCAGCTGGCCATTATGGAGAGCCCATCTTATCAACTAGAGAGGTGCATAATTATAAAAATCTCAATAATGTCAATGATGAACACACTGCTTTTTAAAATTCATTGTTACATGTATAGGAAGCCATAATCAATTATAGAAATATTTGTAATTAATAAACCAGGTGGAATTTAATTTGGAGTCCTGATGTGGCACTGTGGATTAATGTGCCAGACTGCAAAGCCGTTTGAACTGTAAGATCGGTGGTTCAAGCTCACCAATCACTCCTCGGAAACCCTGTATAGGGTTGCTATGGGTCGGATCCCACTAGACGGCACTTAACAACAACAGCAACGTTTTGGTTACCAAGAAGCTCGGATGACTTATTCAATAAATGTAAGATTGGCTGATACCTGAAAGATCAAAAGTTTGAGTCAACCAGCTGCTTCATGGGAGGAAGTTGTGACAGTCTGCTTTTGTAAACATTTATAGCTTTGGAAACTCTGTGAGGGAGTTCTACTCTGTTCCATAGAGTCAAAATGAGTAGGATATTGCTTGTTTGTTTCATATTGTTTTCAGTTTGGTTACAACATTACACTAGCTTAATCTATTAGATTTCTTGAGGAATCAGGTGTGGACTAGAGTGCTGATAGATAATAGACTGATCTGAATTGGTGATAATCAGCCTTACCTATTTTGTCAAAATATCATAAAAGTATAACCTTTTATATTTATGCAGCCACCAGAGAAAAGTTAAAGAGTTCTATTTTATTAAATCTTGATCTTCTTTCCTCAGCACCACTGATAGTCTACCTTATATAGAGTACTCACAGAGTTCAAGACAGGTGGTGGTAGTTCATTTGCTATGGCCAATTCAAATCAGTGTTTTCCATTGGAGTCATAGATGAGCTTCTCATGGCCATAAAAATGTCTTTCTAGCTAGTCTTGTTGAAGCTGTTGTCTTGATCATTGATACAATGATCCAGTTTTCTTGAGTTTCTTACAGAAATTTTTATTAAGTTCTACTTTGGCCATTTTTGTTTGCAACAAACAATGATAACATTTTTGAGGAAGAAGAGCTAGCCAAGCAATCTGTTGCACAACTGAAGAATATTATAAACCCCCTGAGAACATTCGATAGTTTACAGAAAACTTTGAAACAATTGAGTCACCTCCAGTGGAGGCTATTCCTCTGACTTACAGATTATGCTTTCTGGAACAATCAATATAGATAGAACAGGTCCTGCCTTTCACTGAAGTGAATGGAAAAACAAATCTCTAATGAATTTCATTTAATGGAATGATAATAACTTTTCTTGAAGGGCTACAGTCACTAGAAGAGATGTCACAATTAATCCAATGCCAAACGACTAAGCCAAAACTATATTAAAGTATCTTTGAAGAATATGCAATATCATTAGAGAGAGACACATAGTGGTTTTTATAAAAATACTTAATTTCAGGAAAGGGTAGCCTTTGTCCAATAAGATGCTGAGTGAGAGAAATTAAACAGAAAAACAAAACATCTGTTTGAAAATTTCAAACACAAAGAGTACAGGTTATAAATCATTGAAAGCCAGTTAGAACACCTGCTAAAGACAGTAATTTTACCTACTCTCCATAAAGCTAATGGCAACTTGTAATTGGACAAAAAGAGTGAAACAGAAAATGGAGATCAGATTATCAGTTAGAAATTAAGTTGAAAGAATCAATTGGTTCACTAAACTTCAATGTTTACTTAAAAAATAAAACTGAAAAGGGAAAAACAAGGAATGTTAAAAAGATTATATGAAGAAAATCAAATGTCTGTGACTAGGATAAGTATATTTACATTGTGAAAATGAACAGTTGCAAAGGGTCATTCAAAAACCTCAAAGGAAACTTCAGATACTGCCTGAAATAGATGAATAGTATAAAAATCACCTCTCTGGAAAATCAATGGAGAAAGAAAATTACTACTTATAAACAGAAAGAAAAAAAAAACAAACAAACTTGCCAATATATGTGAAAACAAGAGCCATATACATCAGATTTCATATTGGTTCAAAACTTGCCCTCCATCGTAAGATGGCTAGTGATCTGGTGATATAAGTGGGATTTGTCCTTCGTTCATAGGTGGACTGCTTTTCTTCATTTAAGAAAGTTGTGAAATGATTTAATAGAAAACCATTAAAATAGATAAAAGTTGGCAGAATTTGAGGATGTAATCCAAGATTTTCCAAATGGACTCTTGGTGCATGCATATCTTCAAGAAACAAAGACCAGTAGTTACACCATGTTCAGGTATCTCCCTTATTAAAGAATGTTTTAAGCTGACCTGTGAGCCTGCATCATGAAGTGCTCTGGATAGTAGGAAGTCTGACCTATGAGGGATCAGAGATCTCCTGTGATGTGCAAGTTTGATTGAGGTTTACAATATCCTTGGGTATCTAAAAATAAAGCAAAACATCTGATGTGTTACCTTTGAAAAATTAATTCTGCTTTATGCCCTTTAATTTAACTTCTGTTATTTAACTGATGCTACATTGGTCTTGTTGAAGTACATTTCCTAAGATACTGTCCAGAATGAACATTAATTTAGTGTAATTCTTACATATGTATACACACTTACTCAAATACACATGAGATTAAGTCAGAAATCATTGCTACAATGATTCCAGTTCATACATGCTTGAGTTTGCTCCAAACAAAACATGTTTAAACATGTCTGTGAAGTCATTGGATGACTATAGGCAAGGTCTTTCAGTAATACATTTGTTTCAGTCTCATTGCTATTGTTGTAATTAAGTGCTCTTGAGTCGGTTCTTACTCATAGAGACACTGTATAAGGTCTCTGAGTTTTCCAAAGAGCAGCTGGTGAGTTTGAACCAGAAACCTTGTGGTTCAAACTGATCTTGTAGTCCAGTTTCTATAGCACCACATCAAGAATCCACATATGTGTATATATTTGAGTCTACCTAGGAATCTTGGTGTAGTGCTGTAGGATCAGCAGTTCAAATCCATCAGCTGCTCCTCAGAAAACCTATACAAAGTTGTGATGAGTTGTTACCAACTAAAAGACTCAAGGTTAATTGTCTTGAGTTGGTTCCTACCCATAGTGAACCTGTATAGGGGTTACAAAGAGTACTTGGTGAGCTTGAACCACTGACCTTGTGATTCAAATCTACATTGCAGTTAAGCACAGTAATCCGCAGAGCCACATCAGGACTACACACACACACACACACACACACACACATATGTATATGTTGTACTTGTTGTTGTTAAGTGCCATCGAGTTGGTTCTGAACTAAACCCACTCTTATAGGGTTTCCTAGGAGCAACTGATGAGCTTGAACCAGCGACCTTGTTGTTCAAATTGACTTTGCAGTCAGGCACATTAACCCACAGAGCCA
>NW_006408709.1:6186951-6195213 GCF_000296735.1 Chrysochloris asiatica | reverse complement strand
TATATATATATAGAGAGAGAGAGAGAGAGAGAGAGACAGAGACAGAGAGAGACAGAGAGACAGAGAGAGAGTCCTGGTGTGGCACTGTACACTGTAGGTTAATGTGCCAGACTGCAAAGCCATTTGGACTTCAAGGTTGGTGGTTCAAGCTCACCAGCTGCTCCATGGAAACCCTATACAGGGTCACTATGTATATATAGAGAGAGAGAGAGAGAGAGAGAGACAGAGAGAGAGAGAGAGAGAGAGACAGAGAGAGAGTCCTGGTGTGGCACTGTACACTGTAGGTTAATGTGCCAGACTGCAAAGCCATTTGGACTTCAAGGTTGGTGGTTCAACCTCACCAGCTGCTCCATGGAAACCCTATACAGGGTCACTATGGGTCAGAATCGACTCGATGACACTTAACAACAACAACATAAGAGGGTGAGTAAAAAAGTATCCACACTCTGGCTGTAGAATTTATTTTAATAAACTTTTAGAAAGGACAAATGTATCATTTTTGACATGATGTTGCTTTTCAATACACTTTGTCCATCTTTCAATAAGCTTTCATATTCCTTTATTTAGAACTATTTTAGGCTGAGCTCCAAGCCACAAATGAACTGCTGTCTTCACTTCTTCATCATAAGGGAATGTTTAAACTCAATGGACAGGTTTTATTTAGGTGATGAAATGGGTGAATATCCTATGGAGTAAGATCAGGACTACAAGGAAGATGATTTAATACTTCAAAATGAAGTTATTGCAGAGTGCCAACAAGGTGGGCAGAGGTGTGCAGATGTGCATTGTCCTGCAAGAAAACAATGCCCTTGGATAGCTGTCCTCTGCTTTTTAGCTGAAGTTTAAGCCTCAGCTCTTCAGAGAGCATGTAACTGTAATGAGCACAGTAGATTGTTGAACATTTTTTTTCTGATAGTGTTCCAATACTAGCCCTTGAAAATCCCAGAAAATTGTAAGCATCAATTTTCCACCTGATGGTTGGTTTTTGAACTTTTTTTTGGTTAGGGATTCAGCATGTTTTCATTCCATATTCTGCTGTTTACTCAGAGGCTCTTAGTGATAAATTCATGTCTTGCTACCTGTAATGATGTTTTTTTTTTTAAATAAACTTTTATTTTTCTTTATGTATCAGTCCAAATTTTGTTTGCAGATGTCCAAATGCTGCTTCTGTTTATTCTTTTATAGTGCGTTGAGAGAGTCCTGGTGTGGTGTGGCACTGTAGGACAACCTCAAGCTTGGTGGTTCAAAGAAACCAGTCACTCCTCAGAAACAATGCAGGGGGTTGCTATAAGTCAGAACTAACTCCACAGCATTTAACCACAACAACACATATAGACATAAATATATATATTTGTGCCAAGAAATAAATGATTTTGTGAACAAGGCTATTATCACATTTTAAACAAAGTTCAAGTGGACATCTTCCCAGATTATTAAAGCATTGCAACATGTTTATGGGATTGCTGACACACCTAAACAGCAGATGTTAGATGGCTCAGATATTTTAGGCAGGTTGTAAAGACTTAAAAATGAACAAGGCTAAGAGATTAAATTAGAAGGCTATTTGTTTGTATTGTTGTTGTTGCTAAATGCCTTTGAGTGGGTTCTAACTCATAGCAACCTTGTATAGGGCTTCTGAGCCTTTTAAAGTCTTTGCAGGAACAGAAAGCCTCATGTCTCTCCCACAGAGCAGCTTGTTGCCTCAAACTGTGGACCTTATAGTGTGCAGTCCAGCACTTTCTGTGTTTTGGGGATTCCAAAAGATATAATATTGATAGAATTACATAAAGGATTCAGGGTAATAATGATGGGTTATAATCAAGATAATATGAGAAAAATGGCAACTGCATTGCCACAAATAAGACAGAAAAATTTCACTTACAAAAAATTTTTTCCATCATGGCAATGAATCTATTTATTTCTCCATGGTAGCAAGGGCCATGCAATGAGAATTTTATTGGGGAACCGTATCCCACCCAGCCTGCAGCCATGATCTTGCCTCTTCAGACTTCTTTGTTCATCAAACTCAAATAACATATAAAAAGAATCTGATTTGAATCCACCACTTGTCAGTTTGTTTTACTGTGGTGGCTTGTATGTTTCTGTTAGTCTAGAAGCTATGCCACTGGTGTTTTATATACCAGCAAGCTTACCCATACTGGACAGAATTCAGGTGAGCTTCCAGACTGAAACAAGCTAGTCAGAATGAGAGACAGACTACTTCTGGATATTTAGTTACTGAAACCCTTGTGAGTATCAGTGGAAAACTGCTGGATACCACCAGAATATTGAATATTGAAACATGATGAAGAGAACCAGGACACTGTCAGATATAATGTCAAAAAATGAGCATCTCAGATTGAAAGGCATATAACATATGACTGGGAAGTGCAGCCTCCTCACAGTAGAGTTGACCATGAAGACACAAATAGAGTAAAGCTTTTAGGACATTAATTTGCTAATGAGGCACAACTCAAAATGAGGAAAAAGAGTAGTAAATATCCATTGACAATCAGAACGTGGAATGTGCGAAGTATGAATCTGGGAAAATTGGAAGTTGTCAAAAATGAAATGGAATGCATTAACATTGATATCTTAAGCATTAGTGAGCTGAAATGGACTGGTATTGGCCATTTTGAATCTGGTAATAACATGGTTGACTATGCAGAGAATGACAACTTGAAGAGGAATGACATAGCATTTATCCTCGAAAAGAACATTTAAAGTACAACACTGCCTGTTATAGGGTAATGTACATACACAAGGAAGACCAGTTAATACAGCTATTACTCAAATTTATGAACCAAAGACTAAAGTCAGTGATGATAAAATTGAAGAATTCTACAAAATTCTTCAATCAGAAATTGATCAAATATGTAATCAAGATGTATTGATAATTACTGGCATTTGTAGTGCAAAGGTAGGAAACAAAGAAGAAGGTTCAATCATTTGAAAATATCGCCTTGGTGAAATAAATAATGCTGGAGATTACAGGAAATAATTTTATAAGACCAATGAATTTTTCATTGCAGATACCTTTTTTAAGCAGCATAAAAGACAACTATTCACATGGACCTCACCAGATGGAATACAAAGAAATAAAATTGGCTACCTATGTGGAAAGAGACTTTGGAAAATCACCATATCATCAGCCAGAGTAGGGCCTGAGTCAGACTGTGTAATAGACCATCAATTGCTCATATGCAAGTTCAGACTGAAAATTTAAATGAGTTCATGAAAGAAAAATATGACCCTGAACATATCCCACCTGAATTTAGAAACCTTCTCAAGAACAGATTTGATGCATTCAACATTAATGAATGAAGACAAGAAAAGTTGTCAGATGACATCAAGAACATCATAAAGAAAGAGAGCAAAAGGTCATTAAGAAAACAAGAAAGAAAAAAAAAAGATAAAAACAGATGTCAGAAGAGATTCTGAAACTTGCTCTGCAGTGCAGAGATGCTAATGCAAATAAAAGAAATGGGGTGGTAAAAGAAAATTTCAAAGGGTACCTTGAGAAAACAAAGTTAATTATTAAAAACAAATGTGTAAACAGCTGGAGTTAGAAAACAAAAAAACGAAGAACACCCTCAGTATGTCTCAAGCTGAAAGAACTGAAGAACTTACAATAATGAAGGATTCAATGGGAAAAATATTGAATGATGCAGAAAGCAACAAAAGAAGATAGAAGGAATGCTTAGAGTCATTCTACCAAAAATAAATGATCAATGTTCAACCATTTAAAGAGGTGTCATATGATCAACAACCAATGATACTGAAGGAAGAAATCTAAGGTGCACTGAAGGCATTAGCAAATAACAAGACTGCAAGAATTAATGGAAAACAAAATGAAATCTTTCAACAAACTGTGACAACACTGGAGGCACTCACTCATCTTTGCCAAGAAATTTGCAAGTTCACTACCTGGCCATCCAAGTGAAAGAGATGCATATTTGTGTTCATTCCAAAGGGTGGTGACCCAATGGAATGCAGAAATCATTGAACAACATTATTAATATTGCATGCAAGTAACATTTTGCTAAAGATAATTCAAAAATGGTTACAACAGTACATTTACAGGGAATAACCAGAATTACAAGCCAGAATCAGATGGGGAACCAGGGATATCATTGATGATGTCAGATGGATTTTAGATGAAAACAGAGGACTCCAGAAGATGTTTATGCAATGGGTTTACATTGTGTGGATTATGGCAAGCTATGAACAACATTGAGGAAAATGACTATTCTGGAACACTTAGTTATGCTCATGAGGAACCTGTACATAGACAAAGAGTCACTCATTCTAACAGAACAAACAGACACTGAATGGTTTAAAATTAAGAAAGGTGTGCACCAGGGTTGTATTCTTTCACTATGCTTACCCAATCTGTATGCTGAGTAAATAATCTGAGAAACTGGTTTTTTTGAAGAAGAATATGGCAACAGGATTGGAAGAAGTCTCATTAACAACCTGTAAAATGCAGATGATACAGCCTTGCTTGCTAAAATCAAAGAAGACAACATATTTGCTGATGAAGATCAAAGACCACAGTCTTCTATATGGGTTGTACCTCATTGTAAAGAAAACAAAAATATTCACAACTTGATCTATGCATAATATCAGTATAAATGGAGGAAAGAATGAAGTTGTCAAAGACTTCATTTTGATTGAATCAGCCATCAACATTCATGTAATTAACAATCAAGTAGTGATGAATTGCATTAGGTAAATCTTCTGTACAAGACCCCTTTAAAATATGCAAGAACTAAGATATCAGTTTTAAGACTAAGGTGCACCTTATCTATGCCATAGTATTTTTTTTTTTAATGTTTTATTGTGAATTATGTGATAGTTTACATGGGAGAACATTCATTTTTCATTAATTCTATTGTATGTCTTTTCATTGCCATGATTACAATCACCTCTATGCATCATCAATCAACCAAAGGGTATACCCTGCAAGCCTGCCCCCACACCACCCTGTCCCTCCGTCTTCAGCACACAGTCCCTCACCCTCTCTGGATCTAAAGTCCCCAGCTGCTTCATCTCTCCACGTCATCGTCTCTGCCTCCATCTCAGGCATCACTGCTTCTCTGGGTAGGGTCCCGCTCTCTGCTCTCCTCCATTGATGGTCCTAGGGACCTCTGCTCCTAGACTGGAAAGTTAATCACTCCCCTCCTTACTATAAAACATCTACCTTTACATTTCCAACCCTCACAATGAGTCCTGATAACAATTATTCACAATTGTATCACAAGAGACCCATCGTATTTCATTTCATCAGCCCCATCTAGACAGATTGGATACTACTCACTGTAGATTCTATCTTACTCCATGTCCTCTGGATCTAGGTTCCCTCTTGAGAGCTTGTAACCCAGTTACTTCTTGTCTTTGTAGCCCCCCCTCCCCCATTTTGGGTAGCAAATATCCAAGTTGTCCATCCCTGTCTAATCTGTGTGTGGAGGGGGTAGGAATGATTATTGCTATAAGGATTTGTTTCCCTTTTTGAGCTACTGTATCCATAAGTGTAAGTCAAGTTCATCAAATTGTATGAGATTACTCTTTTTTTCCTCTTCTTTATTCTGGTTGAGCTCTGATCATCCAGTCATTGAAGCCAGGTCAAGTGGGTATTATCTGCAAGTGTGGGTGTTCTTGTGCATATGTCCTCTCTTCTTATCAGCTGGATGCTTCACTCTCCACTCTTGTCCTCTGTGGCTATGTCACTGACTCTGGGCTGAAGAGTCCCGAGGTCTTGCCATACTGCTGGCCAACCAGGTCTTCACCCAGGTTCACAGAAGTTGATTGAACATTGTAGGGCTCAGCTCGCTGCTTCATTGCTGTTTTTCCCTCACTTCCCCTTATGGGTGATGAGTGTGGTCACCAATCAGAGTGTGTATTCCCACTTAGTCTTAGTCTTGGAAGGGGGTTTGCACTGAGGGGACCCGACTACTTGCCTTGATGTTTCCTGGGCAAGCAACTTGTTTGTTCTTGTAGTTAACAGTCGGTCTGTCTCTATTGTTTTGTATTTTTCGTGTTGGTCTTTCTTTCAAGAAGTATCTTCTGTTCTTCTAGCCACTCTAGGCTGGTCTGCTTGTCCTTTCAAATGGAAATTTCTCATCTCTAAAGATCTGGATGTGATTCAGGCTTCTACCTATAGTCTTATGTATTGCAGAGAATCTGCAGGAAGCCTCCTTCACTGGGCACGTTGTAGCCCCATTTTAGGTATTCCAATCAGTTATAGGCAGAAGACGGACTTACAAGCTTTCTATGGTGATGATTCTGGCTGTTCCTTTCTTTCCCCCTCCAGTGTCTGTTTTATAATATAATGCAAGGGAAATCAAGATTCAAAAGACAGCCAAGCATTCTAACATTATTCCCCCCCCTTTCCCCATTCCAACCATTTCTCAATCTCTGTATCCCAGATCCCTGTTGTTCCAAGGTAGTGCATACATCATTATTTACCTCTGTCCCACTTAGCCCATTCAAACCTGCCTAATTGTTCTCCCATCTGCTTTGTTCTTCCATTCCCCTCTTCCTTCTTGTATATTATGTGCCATAGTATTTTAAATATTTTAATATGTATGTGCCTGTGCACAGGAGGCTGGCTTGCTGCACACAGGAGGCTGGACATTTAAATGAATATCTATCTATCTATCTATCTATCTATCTATCTATCTATCTATCTATATTCAATTTGGTATGTGTACATAAAAAAAATGTAATAGAGGTAAATATTGTTAGCTGATAGCACATGGCGGGGATTGTAAAAATTGAAAAGATTTTCTGAGTGTAAAACTGATGAGATCCTCTGTATACCTTCACTCACTCAATTTCCAAAAAAAAATTTAAGACCAACAAACAAAAACAGTAATTCCCTCCTGTGAGAAGTCATATTGGTAAAGAAGACAATTCAATGGTTTAACAAAAGTTCTGTTGTGAATAAATTTCCAGAAAATGTATATTATGGCAAGAAAGAGAGAGGCTTTCTAGACTGTTACTATTAGATAGGTGCAGGCAGACCATTCTTATTATTTCATTGAAGGAATGCAAGGATATAATTATGAAAGGTGAATGTAGCTCAAAGAGTTGGTGAAAGAAGAGATAAAAATAAACAACTCTACTTAAATCCAGTTGTTTTCTAGTTTGTCTGCTTAGTCACAATGTGAAGACAAGGGCGGCACAAAGGTTAGAGTGCTTGGCTGCTGAACAACAGGTCAGTAATTCAAAACCACCAGCCACTCTATAAAAAAAACAAAACAACAAAAACCCTGCTGTTCTGCTTCAGTAATGATTGCACACTATGAAACTCCATGGGGTTTCTTCCAAGATATATTTGCTCTTCTGCTCTTCTGGCAGCCCATGGCACTTTCAGTATTCTTTGCCAACAGTATAATTCAAATGCATTGATTCTTGTATAGCCTTCCTTATTCATTGTCTAACTTTCAGATGCATATATGATTGAAAATATACCATAGCTTCAATCAAGGACACCTTAGTCCTCAAGTGACTCTTTAAAGAGTGCTCTTTAACACTTTAAAGAGTTGCTTTGCAACATATTTGTCTAACACAATATATTTCTTAATTTATTATCTGCCACTTCCAGGAGCACTGATTGAAGATCTAAGCTAAAATGAAGTCTTTGACAACTTCAATCTTTTCTTTTCTCCATTTATCATGATGGTGTTTATTGGTCCAGTTGTGAGGGCTGTACCCTACAGGCTTATATTAAAATCACTTTACAACAGTTAGAGTCTAACTGTATTTATAACTATACCATGCAATTATGGTGTGTATGTCTGTGTTTTACTTTCAAGTATTACCCAGACACACACATAGGCTGCAGGTTAATGAGCTGGACTGCAAGTTAGTTTTGAACCGCAATGTCTGCAGTTCAAGCTCATCAGCAGATCCACATAAACCCAACAAATGGACACCCTATACATGGTTGCTATGTGTCGGAATTGACTTGACACACTTAACAACAAGAAATCAGTCACAGCATGGCGCTTAACAATGCATATATATGTTGCTGTTTAGAAGATCTTAATTTCTATGAAGTCAAAACAAATCAAATTCTATAAAGTTAAAATAAATATGTATACAAACTCCTGGTGTGGCACTGTAGGATCAGTACTGAACTGAGAACCACAAGGTTAGTGGTTCACACCCACCAGCACCTCCTCAGAAACTCTATACAGAGTCGCTATAAATCAGAATTGATGACATCACTTAACAACAACATATGTTTATATGTGT
>NW_006408709.1:6180738-6186432 GCF_000296735.1 Chrysochloris asiatica | reverse complement strand
ATAAATGAGTAATTATTATAGATAAAAAAAGTATAACATGCTCTTTTCTAAAAGTGGAAGATTAGAGAATCTTGAGATTAAAATTACAAAATCATGAATCATTACTACTATTAATTAAGTTGAATAGGCCACAAATATGGTAGGCTTTTAAATTCACATGAATAATTCTCAGATACAACATAAATTTCCTTTTTTTTCTAACAATACTTAACAGCACAAAGAATTCACAATATTAATATAATTTTTAATGTTAAAAATGGTTAAGGGTGACTTACAATACAGTAAAATTTACTTCTTTGTACTATATACAGTTAAACAATGTATTGTTTGTAAAAAATAAATAAATAAATAAGTTTGCTGTTTCAGCTTAATATGCCACCACAGTGCACAATACCACAATAAAATAAGTTTATTAAATAAAATATTTCAAATATTTGTGATCATTGGTTAATTGTTGTCGTTAAGTGCTGTCTAGTAGATTCTGACCCACAGAAGCCCTGTATAGAGTTTCTGAGAAGCGGATGGTGAGCTTAAAGAGCCAGCCTTGCAGTTCAAAGGACTTTGCAGTCCAGCACATTAACCCGCCTGCATTGGATAATAGAGAGATGCAAATAAATAATTATACAATGAGATGTAATCTTACCCCTGTGTTAAAAGCCAAGTTAAAAAAAAAAAAAAAAGTGAGAGAGAGAAAGAGAATAACATATGCTAATGATGTGTGGAGATACTGTAAAATGATACAGCTACTATGGAAGATGATACGGTGCTGCCTTAAAAATCTGGAATTAGAAACATCATATGTCATAACTATCCCTCTACTTGGTTTATATCCTAGATAATAATGGCCAAACACAAACAGAAATATGCACAACCATGTTCATTACAGCACTATTTACAATAGCAAACATATGAAATCATCAATAGAAGAATGAATAAACTAATTTTGGTACATACAAACAATGGAATGCTGTTGACATTATTGCTCTTAGGTGCTTTCAAGTTAGGTCTAATTCATAGCAAAACATAACAAAATACTATCCTATCCTGCATTATCCTCACAATCACTCTGATGGTTGAACCCACTGCTGCTGCCACTGTGCCAGTTGGTATCTTTGGAATCTTTCTCATTGAGATCTTTCTCTTCTTCACTGACCTTCCACTTTATCAAACATGATGTCCTTCTATGGGTACTGGTCCTTCTTGATAACAATTCTGAATTGTGAGAAATGAAGTCTAACCATCCTGGATACTAAGTAGAATTCTGGCTATACTTCTTTCAACACAGATTTATTTGTGTTTTTTTTTAGCAGTCCATGATACTTTCAATATTCTTCTCCAACACTATATCTCAAATATATCAATTTTTATATGATCTTCCTTATATATTATCCGACTTTCATATGAAAGTGAGGTGATTAGGGGCACCTCAGTCCTCAAACTTACTTTTTGCTGTTGAACACTTTAAAGAGTTCGTATGCAGCAGATTTGCCAAATGCAATACACTCTTTGATTTCTTGACAACTACTTCCATAGGTGTTGATAGGGGATCCAAGCAAAATTAAATCTTTGACAATTTTAATCTTATCTCCATTTATCATGATGTTACTTATTGGTCCAGTGGTGAGGATTTTTGTTTTCTTTACCTTGAGATGCAACCCATACTTTAGATTGGGAACATTGATTTCCTCAGTAAGTCCACTCATTTTCTGCAAGCAATCTGCTTATGTCAGGTTGATAACGAGTCTTCCACAATCCTGATGCCACGTGTCCTTCATATAATCCAATTTGTCATATTATTTGCTTAGCATACAGATTGAATAGGTATGGTGAGAGTGTGCCACTTTGGCTCACACATATCCTAATTTTATACCTTTCAATTTTCCTTTTTCTGTTAGAACAACTGTCTCTTGGTCTATGTATAGGTTTGTCTTAAGGAGAATTAAGTGTTCCAGAAAACTCATTCTCTGAATTGTGTCCATAGCTTGTCATGATGCATACAGTTGGAACTTTTGCATAGTCAATAATGGCCAGGTAAACAAGTTTCTTGTCCTGTTTGCTCTCAATCAGGATCTATCTGACATCAGCAACGATACCTCATTACATAGCCTCATCTAAAATTAACTTGAATTTCTGGCCGTTCCCTATCAATGTACTGTTACAGCTGTTTTTGAAATATGTTCAGCAAAATTTCAGTTGCATGTAATATGAATGATATTTTCTGATAATTCTTGCAACCCATTGCATCACCTCTCTTTGGAAAGGGCACAAATATGGATCTCTTCTTATCAGTTGGCTATGTAGCTGTCTTGCAAATTTCTTGGTAGAAATGAGTGAGTGCCTCCAGTGCTACATCAGTTTGTTGAAATATTTCAGTTTTTATTCCATCAGTTCCTGGAGCATTGTTTTTGCAATGACTTCAGGGCACCTTGGACTTCTTCATTCAGTACAATTTGATATTGAATATATGCTACCTCCTTACATGTTGAACATTGACCAATTCTTTTTGGTACAGTAATTCTGTATATTCCTTCCATCTTGTTTTCATGCTTTCTGTATCATTTAGTATTTTGCCCATAGAACTACAAAACAATAAAGAACAATGGTGAAAAAAATTACCTCATAACATGGATGAACCTGTATGATATTATGCTGAGTAAAATTGGTCAATTATGAAATGATAAATATTTTATGACATCACTATTTTGTAACAAAGTCAATAAAAGCTTTTCATGCTAAAATAAATCATCTTTGATGGTTATCAAGGGTGAGAGAGAAGGGGAGCACATCACTGGTTAGCCGGAAGACATATATATATATACTAAACTGAGTGAAGGAGATGGTAATATACAATAAGAAGGAGGTTGGCAAAATAATGATGCAGGTAAGGTAAGATCTGGGGAGAAGTGCAAGGGTAAAGGACAGCAAAGTATATACTGTTATATACACAATCTTGCAGTAAAACTGATCTATGAGTAGATAACATGGATAGACATCAGGCTAATTGGGTATAGGAGGGAGAGGGGGGATATACTTACAAATATATATATGTTTCACAAAAGATATTTGTACATGGATATTTTTCTATGCTGAAAATATGTCAGTAAATATGGTGAAGCATTTCTATTGTTGTTAAGTGCCATCGAGTTGGTTCAGACTCATAACTATTCTGTATAATGTTTCTGAGACATGCTTGGTGAATTAGGACCACTGACCTTGCAGTTCAATAAAGTACCACACCAGGATTAGTGGAGCATGTTGTTGCTGTTGTTATGTGCCATGAAGTCAGTTCTGACTCATAGCAACCCTCTACAGGGTTTCCAAGGCTGTAAATCTTTAAGGGAGTAGAAAGCCTTATCTTTCTCCCAAAGAACAGCTGGTAATTTCGGACTGCTGACCGTGAGATTAGTAGCCTGATTTGTAACCACTATGCTGCCAGAGCTCAAGGGGTCAATTTAAGAAAACATCTTAGATATTATCAAATATTTTGAGGACTTGGGTACTGAAGACAATTATCTCATGTGACACCATGGCCAATTGGCATAATGGTGAGTACTGACTTGGATCTTAAAAGCTCATGAGAAGTCGTCTAGGGTGCAACT
This sequence comes from Chrysochloris asiatica, assembly GCF_000296735.1. Lineage (NCBI taxonomy): Eukaryota > Metazoa > Chordata > Mammalia > Afrosoricida > Chrysochloridae > Chrysochloris > Chrysochloris asiatica. The sequence goes on along the minus strand of NW_006408709.1, from coordinate 6,182,833 downwards.
TTTGATCTCTCTCTGCCTGAAGGAAAGAAGAGTCATGAAAGTAGGAGATACACGGAAACAATTTAGTCCAACGGACTAATGGACCACTTGAAAATCAGACTCCATGACCCTGAGAATCGAAGAACTAGATGACTTCTAGCTACCATTATCAATTGTTCTGAAAAGGATCACATTAGCAGGTCCTGAATAAAATGAAAGAAAATGAGGGACAATACTCAAACTCATAAAAAATACCAGATTAACTGTTCAGATAGAGACTGTTAGAATCCTGACACTATGGCCCTTGGCCACCCTTCATGTCTAGAACTGAACTCACACACATGGCTGAGTTTAATCTAATCAATAGATAAATACATATGGAAGACAAAAACTCTAGTGAGGTAAGCACACTAGTGAATGGACAATCATCAGATCAGACAGGCGGCATTACTACAAGGATAAAAATCACAACGATTGGGAAAGAAGGAGGAATGGAAATAAGAAATACAGGAAGAAAGTGAGATAAGCAATGTTACATTCAGGTGATTTCAATCATTGAGATGAAATGAAGTGCATGATTTGTTAAATGTAAAGCATTCTACTCTGTAAAACTTCACTTGATTCAAAATAAAAAGTTAAAAAACAAAAATCATGTAATTCAAACATCTTAATACTCATTCCCTCAGTATGCTATTTTTTCTGCTCATAAAATCTTAGTCAAGTACGTCTAGCAATGACAATCTAATATTGTTGTTGTTTAGTGCTGTTGAGTTGTTCTGACTCATAGCAACCCTTAATAGGGTTTCCGAAGAGCAGTTTATGGATTTGACCTGCCTATCTTGCAGTTCAAACCAATCTTGAGGTCCAGTGCTGATCCTTCAGGGCCATACCAGGATACTTTAGAGTCGTTTCAGTAACTGTAGTTTATGAAGCACTTAACTAGTTCTTTACTAGTTAGAGTGCTTCATAACTTTATACCAGGGGCTGGTTCCTCCTTATAACATGTACAAAATATGTGAGACAAGTCTCTTCATCCTCCTGTCTAAGGATGATTCTGTCTATATATCTTCCAAGAAAGATTTGTTTGATCTCCTGACCATTCATAGTATATTCAATAGTATTAGTATTTACCAATACCTCATGTTATCAATGCTACATTTTTATTCCTTATTTATTGTCCAGCCTTCATATGATTATTAAGTGATTGAAAATGCCATGGTTTGGATTAGGCAAACCTTACTCTTCAAGGTGGCATCTGCCTAGCTGTTACTTGCTTCTGAAAACCTTTTGTATTCTTAACTCAAAGTAACTATTTTCTGTAAAAATCTGCTGGCAAACCTAGAAAATTATAAATTATTAAATAGGTATCAATTTTTAAAAATCTGGTAAGACATTGATATGAATGCACGCTAAAAAAAATTAGCTATTCTACAAAGCTTCAGTGTGAAAAACAAATGAAAGTACAAAGTGTTAGTCTATGAATAAAAAGAAAAAAAGGCAAGCAAGTATATTTATGAATTAAAGAACAATAAAGGTTCCACATTTGTCTGTGTGATTAAAATCACAAAAGAAGAAGTGCAATAAACCATGGGAAAAAATAGTGAAACAAAAGAAAGAGATAAAACTTGATTGAGTAAGCTACACTGGAATGAGAAGAAACCACAAAAAATACAAAATTAAAGTCAAACGAGAAAACAGGAGTTCCGAAAATTCAGAGTTCTGTCTGACGGCAATGCAGATATTATCACTGTGGATGTATAAAACAGGGTAGAAAATAACAACAAACAAAGTGTATTATTGAGAAAACGTTAGAGAAACTAAAAAAACCTGGTGTGAAGCTGGAGGATAATTCACTGGTGCACAGGGTCAGTTTGACGTGAAAGATCAGCAGTTAAAACCCACAAGCCGCTCCTTGGAAACCCTATACAGGGTTGTTGCTATAAGTCGGAACCGACAACAATAACAATATTCTCAAAACAGTTGTCTTTTATTCTCTCTAAAATGTTCTCAATAATACTATTTTCTTGTTATTATTTATTTTCTACCCTATTTTATTCATTCATTTTGCTAATAAAAGACCACTGTTTTCAAAATATGGACTTCCGGTGTGGCACTG
>NW_006408709.1:6171497-6173020 GCF_000296735.1 Chrysochloris asiatica | reverse complement strand
CAATTTTATTAATTCTTTTTAAGAACCAACTTCTTGTCTTATTGATTCTTTCTGTAGATCTTCTCTTTTCTATCTTGTTTATGTCTACTCTAATCTTTGTCATTTCTTTTATTTTGGTGACTTAAGGTGTACTTTAGTGGTCTTTTTCTAATTGTTGGAGATGTTGGGTTAATGTATTAATCTTGATTCTTTCTTCTTTTTGGATGTGTGCATTTATTGCTATGGATTTCCCTCTCAGCACTGTTTTGCTGTGCCCAAAAGGATTTAGTGTGTTGTGTTTTCATTCTCATTTTTTCCTAGGAAGTTTAACTTTCACTTTTTATTTGTTCTATTACCCAGTAGCTTTCAGAGTGGTGTTATTCATTTTCCATGTATTTGGCTTTCTTTCCTTGATCTTCCTATTGTTGATTTCTAATTTCATAGCATTGTGATCTGAGAAGATGCTTTGTAGTATTTTGATGCTTTTAAATTTATGGAGGCTTGTTTTGTTGTGCAAACACCCTGACCTATTATGGAGAATGTTCCTTTTACACTGGAAAAGAATGTGTATTGTGCTGTTGTTGAACTGAATGTTCTATACACATCCATGAGCTCAAGTTGGCTGATTGTGTTGTTTAGTTCCTATGTGTCTGTCAAGTTTCTTTCGGGTTGTTCTACCCTTTTTCTAAAGTGGTGTATTAAAACCTACCACTGTTATTGTATATTTATCTATGTCTATCTTCACTACCATTTGAGTTTATTTTAAATATTCTGGGGATCTTCCTTTGGGTCATAGATATATACTATGGCTATGTCCGCTTGTTCAATTGACCCTTTAATTATCATAAAAATTTACTTCTTTGTCGTTTATACAGGTTTTTGCCTCAAAGTTAATTTTATTAAATGTTGTTAGTGTTGCCACTCCTGCTCATTTTCATTGCAATTGTTTTTGTTTTGATATGTGCAATCAAGTCGGAACTGACTCATAGCGACATTATGCACAGCACAATGAAACATTGACTGATACTGGGCCAACCTCACTATTGTTGAACATTAACCATTTCCTTTTGGTACAGTAACTCTATGTATTACATCCATCAACTCTTGATGCTTCCTGCATCATTCAATAATTTGCCCAAATAATCCTTCAATAATGAACATTGAAGCTTGAATTTTTTGTTCACTTCCCTCAGCTTGAGAAATACGGAGTGTGTTCTTCGTTTCTCGTTTTCTGACTCTTGATCTTTGCACAGTTTGTTGTAATATTTGGCTTTATCTTCTTGAGCTGATCTTTGGAATTTTCTGTTCAGCTCGTGGGCTTCCTCATTTCTTCCATTTGCTTTAGCATCTCTTCACTGGAGAGCAAGTTTCAGCGTCTCTTCTGACATCCATTTTGACCTTTCTTTATTACTTGTCTTCTTAATAACTTTTTGCTTTCTTCATGTATGATATTCTTGATGTCATCCTACAACTCTTCTGGTCTCAGGTGTTTAGTGTTTAATGTATCAAATCTGTTCTTCAGAGGATCTCTAAATTCGGATGGG
>NW_006408709.1:6166702-6171397 GCF_000296735.1 Chrysochloris asiatica | reverse complement strand
TGGAACTAAACAACAACAACATTCTCAAAATAATGGCCTCTGAAAAATAAAATACAGGACAAGAACATTAACCAATTACTAATTAGATAGATTGAAACATAAGCAGCAACAATGGCCTCAAGGGTAAACAGTGATTTTGAGGTTGGCACAGGACTGAACAGTTGTATTTTTCATAAAGTTGCTATGAGTGCAATCTACTCAATAGCACCTGATAACAACAACAATGTCTTAGTGTGGGACTGTAGGATAAGCACTGGACTGCTAACTGCAGTGTCGGCAGTTGTAACCCACCAGCTGCTCTTCAGAAACCTTATACAGGGTCACTATGACACAGAACTGACTTGACAGCACTTAACAACATGAGTAAAATATGTCAAATCAATATTATTTTGATAAAAAAGACATGGATTGAAATATTATAATGGTATATCAAGTGACAGTTAAAAAATGATTAAAACTATTTACTGATAAACTTTGTTGTTATTAAGTCTCCTTGAGATGGTTCTGACTCCCAGCGTTTTTGAGGAACAAAGAGTAGGTTTGAACTTCCAACCTGTGTTGAGCCATCCAATGGCTATCCTAGAGCTCCATACCAGGATGCTAGGAAATCAAAATTGTCTCAAGGAAATACAGGCATGATGTCTAGCACTTAGCGTTGAATACTTAATGACAGAACTGAGTTTAAACCAAAGAAAGAATTTGTCTTTTTACCTTTTTCTAGAAATTTAGAAATTATGAAAGCACGGGAATTACACTCTATAGTTATGAGTCATCATTAAAAAATGCATTATTTTTCTAAATATGAGACTAATAGAGAAATACACAGCAGAAAGACTTCAAAAAGAAATTAATCATTAAAAATATGACAGAAGATTATGAGTATATCATTATAAGATATAAATGGGCTTCACACTCCTACTAAAATAAAATGACTTCCATATTATTTAGAAAGCCAAATCCAACTCCATTCTGTGTACACCATGTAAATCAAATTCAAAGTGATACAGAAATATGATATTAAAAATAAAGACAAAGCAATAGCACGAATGCTATATGACAAAATTATACCAGCAAGGGTGAGTTAAAGCCAGAGGCACTGAATAAAACAAAGGACAGTTTATAATGCTAAATTTTCTGATTCATGAAATGAAGATATATAACAGTGTGAATATTCATACACAAATTACCCTAGCAGCAATGCTCATAAAATAGAAATTGCATGTGATACAACTAGAAATATACAAAACATTTTATAGAAACTGATTTATTTCTCCTAGGTCATAGCTGATTCAATGGGGGGAAAAATAAAACTAAGAACATATAAGGCAAAAATGACACCATTATGAAGGTTAACATGATTACTATTCATTATGGCTCATTTTCCTACATTTCTGAATCATATAAATATCTATCATCATAAAATGAGCAATTTTTACATTTTCCTTTTTCTTCTTAAAAATTTGTATCTTTTTGCTCATCATTTCATTATTGTTTTGTTGTTAGGTACCATCCAGTCAGTTCCAACCTTATGCACAATGAAACAAAACACTGCCCAGTCCTGAGTCATCCTCCCAATTGTCATGTTTGAGTCCAATGTTGATGCAACTGTGTCCCTACATTATATTTAAATTTACTAATTCTCTACCAAAGTTGATGTCATATCCAAAATTACAAGAGACAATGTCTCACTTCTAAGAATCATTCAAACTGTACTTCTCCCAAGACAGAAGTCGTTTATTCCTTTGGCAGTCCATGGTGATTTCAATATTCTTCTCCATCATTATAATTTAAATGTATCAGTGCTTCTATAGTCTTCCATATTCGTTGTCCAACTTTCATAATCATATGAAGTGATTGAAAATATCCAATGGCTTGGTTCAGTTGCACCTTAGTCCTCAAACTGATATCGTTGCTCTTAAATACTTTAAAGATACCTTGTACATCAGATTTGCCTAATGCAATACTTTTGATTATTTTGACTGCTGCTTCTCTGATTGCTGCTTATGAAACCTAAGAAATATGAAGCCTTTGACAACCTTGACACTAGTTTTACTATTTCCATTTCATGACAATGACTTAATAATTAATTTCTATTTATTTTGTTTCTTACATAAATATATTCCATTTATTCTTGAATTGAATTCCTCATTTACTATAATTAATTTACACTGGTTCTTTAGCTATTATTTCTCAGTTATTACTCAACAGGGTTATTAAGCAGGGTAATGCCAGACTGATTTTCAAAATACATATTCCCTCTACAACTTTTGGTGATATTAAGCCTCTTGTTGTTGTTTGTAAATACTGTGGAGCCACTTGCAGTTCATAATGACACTGTATTGGGTTTCCAAGGAATGGCTGGTGGCTTTGAACTGCCAACCTTTCTATTTAGCAGTTTACTGATTATCTTCCAGCACTACACCAGGAATGCAAGGCTGTTAGGCTCCCTTATTTATTCCTAGGAGTCCTAGTATGGTGCTGCAGAATGAATCCTCAACATAAGGGTCAGTTTGAAGCGTACGGTAGGTGATTTAAACTCACCATCACTCCTCAAAACACTATACAGCTAAGGTTGCTATGAGCTGGAACTGACAAAATTGTACTTAACAACAACATATATTACTAAATCTGAGTTACACAGATTTACCCATATTTCCCAAGCTTCTTCACAGTTTATGAGCCAGCCCCATTTGCAGTTTTATCTTATAATACTCTCTTGAATTTTCTCTACCTTAACCAGATTATTAAAGCTTTCTGAAAAGCTTTGCTCATCCCACTTGCTTACCTTCATGATTTTTATCTACCTTGAATTCACTACATTCTTTCTTGATTGGTTAATACATCCAGCATTAGATATTTTCATATTCATTGTAAACCTGGAGCTACTTGTCAATATCAAATATATGCTCTGAAAATTTGTGTAATAAAACAGTACATTTTAAATGTGTAGTGAAGTGTGGAGTTGTATCAATGGAAAATAGAATTCTTTCAGCACTACTGCCACACCACTTGACATTATTCTCCACTATTACACTGATCCTCTGCTACCAGTTGGAATTAGACTCTGAGTCTCTTATATTTATCTTCTCTTATTTTATTTTTAAAGGAATTTTACAATGAGTTAAGGATGATACAATTTGTACTCTAAAAGATAGACTAATATAACCTAGAATAGATTTTTGTTGACGTAGCAGTGATAGAAAGTAGACAGTTTTGAAGAAGACTTAGGGTGTAACATTTACAGAACTTGGTTATAAATTAGCTGTCGTCATTTTTCTATACTTTGTAGTGGCGTGGAGCCATAGGGTATGCACTGGACTACTAATCAGAAGGTCAGCGGTTCCAAACATATCAGTCACTCCTTGGAAACGCTATACAGGTTTGCTATGAGTCAGAAGTGACTGAAAGGCACTTAACAACAACAACCACTCCACAACCACCGCTCAATTTCTCTGTATCACTATAGACATAAACTTGTTAACGAGAAGTTTATCATGCCTTCCATTCCCTCACCTCCACCTTGCTCTACAATTCATTTTATCTCTAACTGAAATCACCAATGACCATACTGAGGAATCAAGTTACACACTTTGGGTTACACCATTATTCTTGAAGTTCTTAGTACAATATACAGGGAATGTGAAAATGAATTTAACGATCTACATGTCCAATAATCTAACTTCATTTCTATTCATTGTAATTTCATTTCTATACTGAATGGAAAAATAAAACCACAGTTACTCTTTATGGCGTACTCCCTCAATTAAGGCATAACAAAGTTGTGGGATGGTAAGCAATGGCAAGGGACATGAAGCAAAAGAAATATGCTACCCCTACTACTCCTCCTTAACAGTCCACATTGCTGCTTCTGAGATAAACCTTGGTTTGAACTCAAGGGGTTCTTCCATGTCTGGTGACTTTCTGCTTTTTATATATCAATTGGGATCAATAGTGTGTTGTGGTTGTTATTGTTGTTTTTAACTATCCTCAAGTTAGTTTCGACTCACAGCAACCCTTTTTATGGTTTCCAAGGAGGGGTTGGTGAGTTTGAGCCATCAACCTTAAAGTTAGCAGGTCAGTGTTTATCCTACAGAGTTACACCAGATAAGGCTGTACACATTTTCATGCGACTGGTTGCAATATATATCCGGGATGTAACAGTCTCTCCTCTGATACTATTAGGAAGTGTTTTTGGAAAGTTCTCCCGTGTTCTTTCTATTCTTTTTCACTTCTTTCCTCTTTCAAATTCATGGGGAAATTTTTATAGATTTTAAGGAATTTGGTTTATTCCCAAGGAACCCTAATTCTGCTTTCCTTTATATTCTTAAACTCTCATATCTCAATAGTCTACAAATTTGCAAACCTCAAAAGAGTGCTTTGTTTTTAAAAAACAAAATGAGAGATTATGTAACTTTCTGATTTTTACCTGCTTTATTTGTCCTTGAATCTATGAACATCAGATTAAATACATATCTGAACTGAAGGCAGCAGGAAGAATGAAATATAATATTTCAAAAAGTAAAATTTATTGTTATTTTACCACACCGTCTCTTGGTTATTTTGCATTTCTAGGAAGATTTGCTTTTGCCTTGTTTGATTGCTTCCTTCAAGATTGTAATCCTCTCTCAATCTCTCTCTCTCTCTTTTTAATGTTTTCTTGTGAATTATGTGATAGTTTACATGGGAGAACATTAG
>NW_006408709.1:6157022-6160292 GCF_000296735.1 Chrysochloris asiatica | reverse complement strand
TTCAGCACTATATCTGACAGTGTTTCTCTGTTATTCATAAGGTTTTCAGTGACGAAATATTCAGAAGTAGTTCGTCACTCTTTCCTCTTTGTCTGTCTTCATCTGGATACTCATCTGAAACCTGTCCACCATGGGTGACACTGCTGGTATTTAAAATACCGGTGGGATAGCTTTCAGAATCACAGCAACTCACAAGCCATCACAGTATGACAAACTGACAGACAAATGGTGGGTTATTGCAATTAACTTGATATATATTTTCCATTCTTTAATTTTTAATCTGCTTTTGTTTTTGTGTTTAAGGTGTCTATCTTGTAGATAGCGTGTTGAAGGATCCAGCTTTCTTCTTCATTCTGACATTCTCTGTCTCTTGACTGTGGCATTTAATCCATTGCCATTCAGTGTCATACCTATTGGTAGGTATGATTTGATTGTTGTCATTATGTTTGTTTTTTTTTGTGTGTGTGGTGCTGCTGGTTTCTTTTTCCTGCATGTCTTCCTTTGCTGAGTTCAACTTTTTTTTTTAGCTTTTCCTTTTAACTTTCTTCATAGTTTCTATGTTTTCATGTTCTTCTTGGATTTTCCTTTTCTTGACATCTTGTTAAGCATCAGCATAGTGGTTACAAATTGGGCTGATAATCTCAAGGGCAGCAGTTTGAACGTACCATGGGAGAAAGATGAAGCTTTCTGTTCCCATAAAGGTTACAGCCTCGGAAAACCTATACAGGGTCACTATGAGTTAGAATTGACTTCACGGCACACAACAATAACAACATAGTTTATTAACCAGAGAAAGATGAAGCCTTCTGCTCCTGTAAAAATTTACAGCCTCAGAAACCCTGTACAGGGTCGCTATTATTTGGAACTGACTCCTTGGCACATACCAACAACAAGAACATAGTCTATTAACGTTTCTTCCTTTAAAAACAAACTTTTTATTCTGAAATCTACCTGACCTCCTCACCACCTGGATCTCTATTCTTACATTTTCCCCACCTTTTGCACTGTAGTTGTTTTTACCATAGCTTAACCATCCAGACCCTATGATTTTGTTTTTGCAGTTTTGTTCTGTTCTGGACTCCTCTATCTCTTTACTGACTTCTGAGTGGTGTTGCTATGTATGTCAATCTCTGGTTGTTGTCTGTTCTTGTTGGGTCTCATTCCAAAGAACCCCCTTTAGGATGTTTTGAAGTGCTTGTTTGCCTTTTCCAAAATCCCTTGTTGTTGTTGTTATTTGCCATGGAATCAGTTCCGACTCATAGCGACCCTATATAGGGTTTCTGAAGTTATAAATCTTTATGGGAGCAGAAAGCCTCATCTTTCTCCCATGGAACAGCTGGTAGTTTTGAACTGCTAGCCTTGAGGTTTGCAGCCTGATTCAAAACCACTATGCTACTTTATTTTGGATTGTTTTGATCACACCATCATATTTGACTGTGTAAATGGTTCTTGGTTGGCAGATATTTTCTTTCAGGGTTTTGTATATGTTTCCCCATTGCCTTGTTGCCTACATGAGTTTTGTTATGTGATCAGAGCTTAATCTTATTTGCTTTGCTTTGTAGGTAACACTTCCCTAGCTGATTTAGGGATTCTTTCACTATCTTTGATTTTGGAGAATTTCATTATGAAATGTTTTGATGATTGATTATGATATGTCTGTCCTTACTGGTGTTCATTCAGCTCCCAGAATTCTTATTTTCTCATCTTTCAGGATGTTAGGTAAATTTTCTTTCTGTAGCTTTTTATCTATTTCTTCTGTGGTTTTCTGTGATTCTTTCTGTTCTGGGACTCCAAACACTGATAAGTTATCTTATCAGCTTTAACTAGCACTTCTAGTTGAAAACTGAAGTAAATTGATGGCTTAGTTGTTGGTTTGATGCAATCCCACATCCCTGAATATACCAGGGAAATGGCTATGATGAGTTTCTTATGCTCTCAGTACTGCACTGCTCCATTTAATATCAATCTCATTTGTGCTGTACTAAGAGAACACTGGTGGCATTTCTGGCTTTTAAATTATGTGTCTCATGTGTGCAAGACTAGTTTCACTTCCATCTGTGGATCAGGTTATCTAACCACAATGAAAATTTATTTTTCTGACTGTTACTCTTTTTGCCCAAGAGGATTAAATGAGAGGCTGAAAGCTGAAACCTCACAAATAAAGTCATTTTCTCTATAAGTACAAACACATTCAGTTATTCCAAGGCTAAAATCATGAAAATGGGAAGCATCAGCTCCCTAAGTGCCTTATTTGCATTGAGGTTAAGTAGTACCCCTATTTTTGTACTGCTTGGTACCCCAATATTTGATCTAATATTTAGGATATAAAATTGATTTGGAATTTATCCTCCATGGTGTTGTTAAGTGCCATCAAGTTAGTTCTGATTCATAGCAACCTTGAGTCAGTTTCTGAGGAGCAGCTCATGGGTTTAAACCATCGACCTGTCTTTTCAAACTGACCTTGCATTCTAGTGCTTAGCCTATAGTGACACATCACATTCCATTTTAAAGGCTGACAATTCATTATTAGAAGGCATTATTTCCACATTTGTGTTTCAGCCACACTTTCCAAAAAGTCATTCTAAAGTTCCATAATGCTATTAGTACCTGTATGGTGTGGTATTTGACAGGACAAGTAGACACTTTGATCATTTAACCACTGCTACACAGCATTTTCTTTAAAGAGAATTCCTTGAGTGGTGTTGATAAATGAGAGAGCATCAAAACGTTTCTGGAAAATGGAGTTAAAAGAGAATGGATTTTTTCATGAATTTTTTGAAGCCCTCTTGTATGGCACATATTGTGTTCATGGAAAAAGGAATTTGTAAGCACTTATATAATGCTTTCTGAAGTCCTATACATAGGAAGGCAAACACTATAATATAGGGAGATGTATGTTGATTCCAGTGAAGAGAAATTATTGCTACTTACACAGAGTAAGGGATCTAAAGTATTAAATCACCATCTATATCTGGTTGATCTACTGGGAAGAAGGACCGTAATGCCAGTCTTTGTTGTTAGCAAATTGGATATTTGTCATCAATAACTTTATAAACAATTCAAATAACTCATGATTCAATGATTTTGGGCCCAATCATGGCTTCATTCCTGCCATAATGGCCAATTCATTCTTGTAACTATTGGGCTTGTCCTGGGTGACTAAAGACAAAAGTTACATGACATCAACTATTCGAGTCATTTTGTCTACTTGAGCATTGAGTATTGGACAACATTGTGAAGTATGAGTATTCAGGAACACTTAATTGTACT
>NW_006408709.1:6155504-6156922 GCF_000296735.1 Chrysochloris asiatica | reverse complement strand
AATGAGATATCATCTCACACTAGCAATAACAGCAAGGATCAATAAAGTAGAGGACAGTAAATGCTGGCGAGGATGTGGAGAGATTGGGATGCTCCTGCATTGCTGGTGGGATTGCAAAATGGTCCAACCTCTCTGGAAAGCAATATGATGTTTCCTCAGAAAGCTGGAAATACCATATTATCCAGCAATTCCTCTACCTGGTATTTATCCACAAGAATAACACGAGTATATATACGCATACCAATGTTCATAGCAGCACTATTTACAATAGCAAAAAGATGGAGGACAACCTAAGTGTCTATCAATGGAAGAATGGATAAAGAAACTGTGGTACATACAATAGTGTATGTGGTACATACACTATTATGCTACCTTGAAGAACAACAATGAAGCTGTAAGTTATCACATAACATGGATGAACCTTGAGGACATTATGTTTAGTGAAATTAGTCAGTCACAAAAGGAGTAATACTGCATAGGACCACTACTGTAAAAGACTTAGAAAAAGAACCCATACTAAAGGGGTGACGGGGATTCTTTGTTGCTTACCGGAATGTGGGGTAGGGTAAAGGGAAGGAGGGGAAGGTGGAGTACAGTGTAGGGAATAGACATAGGATAGTTTGGGTGCTAGGAAGGGGGCAATACACAAGAAGTGGGAGGGGAATGGAAGAACAAGGCAGATGGGAAAACAATTAGGCAGGTTTGCATGGGCTAAGTGAGACAGAGGTAAATAATAATGTATGCACAACCTTGGAACAACAGGACTCTGGGATACAGGGATTGAGACATGGTTGGAAAGGGCAAAAGGGGGGAAATAATGTTAAGGTGATTGGCTGTCTTTTGAATCTTATTTTCCCTAGCATACCATTATAAAGTAGACACTTGAAGAGGAGAAAAGGAATAATCAGAAATATCACCATAGAAAGCTTGTAAATCTGTCTTTTGCTTATAACTGATTGTAATACCTAAAATGGGGCTACACTGTGTCCAGTGAGGGAGGCTTCCTGTGGAGCCTCTGCATTACATAAGACCATACATAGGTGGAACCCTGAACCTCACCCAAAATCTTCTGAGGTGGGAAATTTCCACTTGAAAGGACAAGCAGACCAGCCCGGAGCAACTAGAAGAATAGAAGATACTTCTTGAAACAAAGACCAATAGGAAAAATACATAACAATAATGGCATTCTGACTGATTACTACAAGAACAAGCAAGTTGCTCATCCAGGAGACATTAAGACAAGCAGTTGGGTCCCTTCAGGGCAAACCCCTTTCCAAGACTGAGACTCAATGGGAATACATGAGCAGACATGCACTCTGATTGGTGAACACATTTGTCAATGATAAGGGCAAGTACGGGAAAAACAGCAATGAAGCTGTGAGCTAAGCCCTACAACATTCAATAGACTCCTGTGAACA
>NW_006408709.1:6151705-6154143 GCF_000296735.1 Chrysochloris asiatica | reverse complement strand
TTCACCCCAATAAAGTGCACACATATTTAAAATAATCTGTATCTAAAGGAGAAGCAACTGTATCATCTTTAAGGAAAGGGATTTTGTATTATGTGTCTGTGTCCTTTTTCAATGAGGATTGAGCTTCTGCAAATTTAAGAGATTAAAGGAAGTGATAATTCCAGGGTATTGTGATACACCTCATCTCAGGGTATAGATAAGCAGTCTCAGCATTTTGCTAGACTTATTTTAAAATCTGTGTCTTGGTACTTTGTTTTTCTGGACTGTACTTGCTCAAAATGAGATTCTCTTTTTATGTTGCCATGTAGGCCTTCTGGCTTTCACATTTAGGAAGTAATTGCTGAATAATCACCCACAGTCTTTAGTTTCTTTTCCCAAAGCACTTAGTGCTCGTTGCAACAACCAACATACTCCAAAATCAGTTTTAAAATTCTCCCCCTCCCTACTTTTTAGTTAGATACTTTGCACCTACAAAATATATTTACTTTCTGGTGGCTCTGTGATGTAAGTGTTGGTCTACTGTCTACAATACATTTAAAGCTGCTCCATGGGAGTAAGATGAGGCTGTCTGCTCTCATATAGATTTGCAGTTTCAGAAACACTGTAAAAGTCGCTATAATGACTCAATGACAGTGAGTGTGGCTTGTTGTTGTTATTAAGTGCTGTCAAGTCATTAAGTATAAGGTTTCCAAGGAGCAGCTGGTGGATTTGAACTGCTGACTTTGCAGCTAGCAGTCCATTGCTTATCTTATAATACCACACCAGGACTTTTGGGGCATTAATATGCCATAATTATTAACCACCTTTAGAAGCTCTAACAACTGCATTGCTATTGTGACATTAGTTAATATAGCTCCAAAACCTCATTGTAAAGTATGTTTTCTTGAATCACTTCTGAAACCAACAGTCATATTCCTGATTCCTGGGGAACAGATTCTGAGAGAGAGATTTCTGTTCATGAATTTATTGGGGTGTGCACCCAGGAAATAAAGGAAGTCAGTTAGGGCAAGGAAGGAGTACACTGTATTCAGTCAATCTGGCTTTACAGTAAGCTTTGGAGCTAGACTGTCTTTCAAAATTGTAAAAATAAATAAATAAATAAATAAATAACGTTAGCATTTGCACATTTACATAGATCAATTATTGAATATGGTATTGCTTTAAGTGTTATGTTGTATCATTGGAAACAGTTGTTCTCCAAAGCAGAGTTATGAAGAGCAGCTCAGCTGTGACCTATCAGTAGTCAACATTCCTGGAACAAAGAATGAGTACCTTCTTCCTAAAGACTATATTCCATTTCTAATCATAAAGTTTTCAATAGCCTAATATTCAGAAGTGACTCGCCTTTCCTTTACCTTCTTCTGTCTTAGTCTGGAAACTCTGTTAAAATCTGTCAAATCTAAGTGACTATGCTATACTTAAAAAAATGGTTGCAAAACTTCCAGCATCACAGCAATACATAAGGCCCCACTGTAGGACAAACTAACAAACAAGTGAGGGGAAAGCAGACTAAGTGAGCCACTCAGCATGGAAGGCACTCAAAATATGACTATGGAAGAGCTGCCCTCTAAAAGTAGAGTTGACCTACTTTCAATGGAACAATGTTTTCAAGACCATAATTTTACTACATTCCACAATTCAAAATGAGAAGAAACAGTCACAAACATCCATTAATAACCAGAAAATGGGATGTATGAAGTATTTGTTATTGTTAAGTGCCGTCAAGTCAGTTCCGACCCATAGCCACCCTGAACAGGGTTTCCAAGACTGTAAATCTTTACTGGAGTAGAACGCCTCATCTTTCTCCCATGGAGCAGCTGGTAGTTTCGAACTATTGACCTTGTGGTTCGCAGCCTGATTCGTAACCACTATGCTACCAGAGCTCCTTATGAATGAAGTATAACTCCAGTAAAATCACAAGTTGTCAAAAATGAAATGGAGAGGTGGGTCTTGATGGTGGATAGGTTAGAGGTTCAGTGAAGTTAGCCATCAGCAATATCACAGAATACCATGTGAAGAGGGTCTAGGACAGAGCTCCAAAACTCTGATCTACAAATCTAGGAATATTTTTAAAGTTTGAAGGCTTATAGCTAGTGGAATTTATAGTGGGATTAAGAAATTATGTATTTTTTAATTTGCTGGGCTCAGCATCCTGGAGCCAAAAATTTGGGCAAGACTAAACAACAAGATCAAGTTGGGGAACAAACCCACCATGGAATAATGCTGGAGAAACTTCGGAGTAAGGTACACAATACACTTTGACAGTTTTGCTTTGTTCTGATTTTTTCTTTCTTTTTTTTCTTTTTAGTATCTGTTAATTCCCTCCCCATTGTTTGCACACCTCCATCCTGGTGACTAGAGGGGGAGCCTGAACAAGTGGACACCCGCATCCCCACCAATGGTGGGCTCTTCTGCCGCACATGCACACAGATACTCTG
>NW_006408709.1:6137065-6144306 GCF_000296735.1 Chrysochloris asiatica | reverse complement strand
TGCTGCTAGGTTTGAACCACTGACGTTGAGGCTAGCAGTTCAGTGCTTATGCAACAGCACAACACCAAGACTCCATCCTAGCCATCCATGAGCTGAAATAGACTAGTATTGGCCATTATGAATCAATCTTTCATATGATTTATTCTTATGAGAATAACAAATTGAAGAGGAATGGCATTGCATTTATCATGAAAAAGAACATTTAAAAATCTACCTTGAAGTATAAATCAGTCTGTGATAGAATAATGCCCATAGACCTACAAGGAAGACCAGTTAATACTACTATTATGCAAATTCAAGCACCAATCACTAAAGCTAGTGATGATAAAATTGAAGAATTCTATCAAAGTTTTGGAGTTCTGGTGTGACACTTTAAGATAAACACTTGACTGCTAACTGCAAGGTGGGTAGTTCAAATCCACCAGTCAATCTTCAAAAACCCTATACATAGTCACTATCAGTTGGAAGCGATTCAATGATATTTAACAACAGCTTCTTCAGTATTAAATTGATCAAACATGCAATCAGAATGCATTGAAAAATAATGGTGATTAGAACGCAAAAGCTGGAAACAAAGAAGGATGAATAGTTGGAAAATATGGCCTTAATGATAGAAAAGATGTTAAAGATTGTATGGTAGAATTATGCAAGATCACCAATTTCTTCAGAGTCCTGGTATGGTACTGCAGGTTAATGAACTGGACTTCAAGGTTGGTTTAAATCACAAAGTCGGCAGTTCAAGTTCACCAGCCAATCCTGAGAAACCCTATACAAGGACACTATGATTTGGAACTGACTCAAAGGTATTTAACATCAACATCGACTTCTTCATTGCAGATGTTTTTGTCAACAGCGTAATAGTTGACTATACTGGGAAGTCACCAGATAGAATACACAGGAATCAAATTATTACATTTATAGGAAGAGGCGATGAAGAAGCTCAGTATCATCAACCAAAAAATTACCAGGGGATGACTATGGAACAGATCATCAATTGCTCCTATGTAAGTTCATTAAGGATAAAGCTGAAGAAAAGTAAAACAAATGCATGAGAGCCAAAATATCACCTTGAGCATATTCCATTGGAGTGTAGAAACCATCTCAATAACAGATTTGATATGTTATACACTAATGACAGAAAACATGCAGAATATCATCTATGGAGAAAGCAAAAAGATAGGAAAAAAAGAAAATTCCAAAATGAATACAGACGAGACTCTGAAATGTGCTTTTGCACATAAAGAAGTTAAAGTAACTGCAAGAAATGGAGTAAAGGGAGGAAATAAATAATTCTCACACTGAATGAACTGAAGAGAGAAGTAGAGTTTTGGGATGCAATATGGAAGGATTCTATGGATGTTATAGAGTCCTGGTGTACCACTGTGTTGGTTTGAAAAGCAAGGTCAGTGATTCTAACTCACCAGCTCTTTATACAGGGTTGTTATGAGTTAGAACTGACTCAAAGGCACTTAATGACCACCACAACATGGGTGCTATAGGATAAGTGCTGGACTTCTAGCCACAAGGCTGGCAGTTCAAATTCCTCAACTGCTCCTCAGAAACCCTATGAGTTGGAATAAACTTGATGACACTTAACAACAACAATATGGGCAAAATAGTGAATGATGCAATAAGCATCAAAAGAAGATAGAAGAAACACTACACCAAAAACAATTAGTCAATGCTGAACCATTTCAAGAAGTAATATCTGATTTAAAAAACAACAACAACAATGGTAATGAAAAAAGAAATCCAATCTGTGCTAAAGGCTTTGGCAAAAATCAAGGTTCCAGGAATTTACAGATCACAAATTGAAAAAATTCAATAAACTAATGCAGTGCTGGAGGTCCTCATTCCTCTGTGCCAAGAAATTTGGATGACAGCTATTTAGCTAACCAATTGGGGGAGATCAATATTTGCTCCCATTTCAATGAAAGGTGACCTTGTAACAGGGTATGAAAATCATCGAACTACGTCATTAATACCACATGCAAGTAAAATTTTGCTGAAAATAATTCAAAAACAAATGCAGCAGTACATCAACAGAGAGTTGCCAGAAATTCGAGACAGATTCAGAATAGTTAATAGAGTGAGGGCTATCATTGCTGTCATCAAATACACCTTGGCTAAAGATAAGAAAATAAAGAACTTATTCTTTGTTGACTATGCAAATTAATTCTACTCTGTAGACCATCATAAACTATGGATATCATTGACTAGAATGTATATTTCAGAACACTTGATTGTGCTAATGAGGAACCTATAAGTAAACCAAGAGGTAGTCAATAGAGCAGATCAAGAGGATATTGAATGATTTCAATTCAGGAAATGTGTATGCCAGGGATGTATCCTTTCACCATACATATTCAACCTTATGCTGAGCAAATATGTATTCTGAACAAAAATCCAAGAAGCTGAATGTGCAAGAGGAAGAGTCATTAAAACCTGAGATATGCAGATGACGTGATCTTGTTTGCAGGAAGCAAAGAATACTTGAAATACTGATGAAGATCAAAGACCAGAGCAATTAGTATGGCTTCACCTCAACGTGAAAAAAAGAAAGAAATTCTCACAACTGTACCAATAAATAACATCATGATAAATGAAGAAATTATCGGTTGACAAAGACTTCATTTTGCTCAGATTCACAATCAACACTCAATTGAAGCAGCAGTCAAGAAATGAAAGGATTTTTTCTGATCAGGCAAATTTGTTGCAAAAGACCTCTTTAAAATTTGAAAGAACAAAGATGTCATTTTGAAGACTAAGGTGTGCCTGATCCAAACCATGACATTTCCAATAGCCTCATACACGTATGAAAGTTAGATAATGCATAAAGGGACATTAGAAAAAATGATACATTTGAGTTATGGTATTTGGAAAGATTATTGAAAGGAGCATGGACTGCCAGAGGAATAAACAAATCTGTCTTAGGTAACTACAGCCAGAATTCAACTTAGAATTGTGGATGGCGGAAATTGTTATCTCATTCTTTGGGCAGGTTGTCAGGAGGGATAAGTCCCTGGAGAAAAGTCTCATTATTGGTAAAATGGGGAGGCATCAAAAAAGAGGAAGACCCTCAATTAAATGAACTGACACAGTGCAGCAACAATGGGCTCAAACATAACAGTTGTGAGATTGTCACAGTATCAGTTGTGAGATTGTCACAGGACTTGCCATGAGGTAGAACTGAATCTAAGGCATTAAGCAGCAACACCTACTGAGTCTCCACTGAAATTTAGTGAATTGCTTAATATGTCCCTTTTCGATATAATCTTGGAACTTCCAACAAATGACTGGGTGGGTCTATCTAAATGAAGTGTTTATGGCTCACCCAGGATATTGAATAGCTTGCTATTAATGTAAATAAGGCAGGGTTTAGTGGGCTGTTAAATGCAAATGTTATGCATGGAAATCTAATGAGAGAATTAACTAGTTTTGGCATCCTGTTAGGCTTAAAAAAGAGTCAGTTCCAGAGCACAGAGAACCTCATAACACCAATAAAGAAGATCCAGGAGTAGAGGGTACTCTTTGAACCCAGAATCCCTGCACTGAAAACCATCTAGACTGAAGAGACAGAAAGAGAGTAGTAATACTGGAGACTAAGAGGAAGGGTGAGAAGGAGTAGCAGGAAAATAGTGGCAGCAGAGGCAATAGACCCAAGAGACTGGCAAGAGATGGATCAGTGAACTTCCAAATTAATCCACAGTTTGGGAAAGCTGAATACTTTCAGTCAGGAGGTTTGCTGGAAGAGTGGGGTATCTCCAGACACTTATTAAAGTAGTCAATGAGCTTTGTAAAAGGGCCCAGAGCCCTATGGCCAGAGGTAGGTATGGAGGGCATTTGTAAGAAGCAGTCATGACCAAGTATTTTGTCCTGAGTAGTTTCTGATCCTGAATTTAACCTGTTACTTCCTTAATAAACTCCACAATCATGAGTATTGTCTTTTAGTCAAATGTGGCCATTTCAAGGTATAATTGAGTTCAGGCTAGAAGAGTGCTTTTAGGGACAGTTACTGTCAGGATGGTACAAAGGTTGAAGGATAGAAGCATGTCTGACTTCTGCCTCATAGGAATCAGATTTGGGTTGCTGATCTTGATTCTTGTTAACCCTTGTGTAGTTAAAGGAGGTCAGACAACTTTGCCATGTCATTTTTACATACATGCTGTCAACTACAAAGTTCAGTATAGAATCCTCATCTATTTTTAAATCTTTCATATTTTCTTTAATTTTAAGCAGTCTACAAATGATCCCTCTGACCCTCCACCTTACCAACCATGATAGCTTTCTCCAGCAACTGGTCCCTCCTGACAACATGTCCAAATTATGATAAATGAAGTTTGTCCATCTTGGCCTCCAAGGAGCATTCTGGCTGCACTTCTTCCAAAATGGATCTATTGGTCCTTTTGGCAGCCCATGGAACTTTCAATATTCTCCTCCAACACCATAACTCAAAAGCATCTATTCTTCTATGGTCTTCTTATTCACTCTCGAGCTTTGACATGCATATGAGACTATTGAAAATACCATGGCTTGGGTCAGGTGCACCTTAGTCCTCAAGCTGACATCTTTACTCTTCAACACTTTAAAAAGATCTTGTGCAGCAGATTTGCCTAATGCAATACGTCATTTGATTTCTTGACTGCTGCTTCCATGAGTGTTGATAGTTGATCCAAGAACAAAGAAGTCCTTGACAACTTCAATCTTTTCTCCATTGATAAGAATGTTGTTTATTGGTCCAGTGGTGAGGATTTTTGTTTTCTTGAGATGCAATCCATACCAAAGGCTATGCTCTTTGATCTTCATCAGTAAATGTTTTAAGTTCCCTTCACTTTCAGCAAGCAAGGTTGTATCATCCGCATATCACAGGTTGTTAATGACTCTTCCTCCAAACTTGATGCCACATTTTTCTTCATAGAACCCAGCTTCTCAGATTATTTGCTCAGCATACAGGTTGAATAAGTATCGTGAAAGAATACATACTGTCACATACCTTTCTTAATTTTAAACCATTCAGTGTTCTCATGGTCCAGGTACAGATTCCTCATTAGAATAATTAAGTGTTCTGGAATACTCATACTTCTCAATGTTTCCAAACAAGGTCACATGCACATATGATGTATAGTGGACTACTTCATATGACTCTTCTATGTTTAGTTTTTATAACTCTCACAAAAATAACTCTTTCCTGATGGATCTGTGTAAAAAAAGGAACGAAGAAGATGCTCTTAGGATACTATGATTCATTTGTAATTATCAACAGAGTTAATTGGTATTGTAAAAATTTGGAAACTCTAACAGGAATAATAAAGTGAGCAATCTGAAAAGCAGGGGTGGGGAATCTCACTACCATTGAAGAAGAAAACCCAGGAGTGGTGTTTGTCCTTCAGACTCAGAGTTCCCTGTGCATTGAATGTATTTAGCCCAAGAACAGAAAGCTGTGACATGGGAGGTATGGCAGAGGAGCAGCAACAGTAGCACCAAGAGCCAGAAAACAAGACAGTAGTGGAGTTCCTAGCCCACAGAAAAATATAGCAGAGTGCCTTTGGACAGAAGGATTACTTGAAGACTGTGTTGCTTCCAGGCACTTAATTGGGGGAGCTAGGTATGTTGACCGACAGAGCTAAATCCAAATGCCTTCAGACTAAGACTAACAGTGGAGTGCTGTGCCTTATGGGCACTTATTGGATCTATAAGAGCTTTGTACCACTGCTAGAGCTGAGAGAGGCCTGTTTGTGGGCATGACTGAAGAAAGGCTGTTCCTTATACAATTGTGACCCTCAACTGTAATGTATTAACATTCCTAATACATTGCAGAACTGTGAATATGGTATCTGGAATCTATGTGGTCATAGCAATGAAATTATTGAACTCAATAGAGAAGCAGAGTGTGCTATGAGAGATATGGTTGGAGTCAAATTTTTGCAACAGGTAACAGGGGTTGAGTATTCAGCATATTATTTTGGGGAAAAAATTATTCATAACAACATACATTGAAAATCTCCATTATAGAATGATATAGAAATAGAAATATACAAAAATATTAGAAATAGAAATATACAAAAAATCTTATATAAATGAAAAAGAAGTCTCTCTACAAAATAATAGGACACAAGCTTTGCTCTTGCTAACTTTCATTTCTTGATTTTGCTTCACTATATATGCTCCTTGGAGACCAGGATGGCCAAACTTCATCTCTCATACTTCAGACGTGTTGTCATGGAGCACCAGCCACTGGAGAGGATATCATGTTTGTTAAGGTGGAGGGTCAGAGAAAAAGAGTAAGACCTCCAGCAAGATGGATTGGCAAAGTGGCAACATCAATGGGCAACAATTGTGAGGTTGGCCCAGGATTGGGCAGCGTTTCATTCTGTTGTGCATAGGGTCACTGAGTCAGTATCAACTCGATGGCACCTAACAACAACAACAACAACAATATATTATTCAAGGAGTTCTGGTGTACTGCTGCAGGATAATACACTTGACTAACAAGTTGATTTAAACAGCAAGATGGCAATTCAAACCCACCAGTTGCTCCTAGGAAACCCTACACAGGCTCACTATGAGTCAGAACTGAATCAAAGACACTGAACAACAACAATACATTATTCAAGCACTTTAACCAGGAATATCAAGATTTAGCTTTATATTTGCATTGCTTTTTCTTTCAAGCTATGAAAATTTCTGAAAATCAGCAATAGATAAAATGTAAATGTGCTACAATAGAAAAAGATACAAATATGAAAAAACAATGATAATTAATAGAATTGTACCTTTTAAAAAGGAAATGATATTGTAAAAATGTTTTATTGTTGTTAGGTGCAATAGAGTTGGTTCTGATTCATAATGACATTATAACAGAAGGAAACACTGTTTGGTGCATTGCCATCTCATTCCAATCCATCTCCTTGAGGGTCATAGTCTTTTTTGCTCACATTCCATTTTACATAGTATGATTCCCTTCTCCAGATATTGGTCTCTCTTGATAATGTACATATCCATTTGATGCTTTCTGGCTCAATCATTATTTTGTCCATGGAATCCTTCAACATTGCAAATTACAGCTTTAATTTTTATTTCAGTTCCTTCAGCTTGAGAAATGCTGAACATGTTCTTTCCCTTTGGTCTTCTTTCTCTGCTCTGGTCTTTGCACATTTCATTATAATATTGGACTTTGTCTTCTCTATCTGCCCTTTGTAATTTTCAGTTCACTTCTTTACTTCTTTTTTTTTTTTTTTTTT
>NW_006408709.1:6136544-6136965 GCF_000296735.1 Chrysochloris asiatica | reverse complement strand
TATCATCCTAAAAAGTGCAAAGGTAAACATTCAATAAGCTCAACAAACCCCAGGAAGGATGGACCCCAAAAGAAAATCACCAAGACATATCATAATCAAGCTCTCCAAAATCAAAGATAAGGAGAGAATCCTGAAAGCAGCTAGGGAATAGAAAAATATTACATAAAGTGGCAAGCAAGTCAGACTAACCTCAAATCTCTCAGCAGAAACCACGTAAAGAAGAAGAAGAAAAAAAAACAAAAAACTGTCAACCAAGAATACTTTATCCACCAAAGCTATCAATCAAATATGATGATATAATCAAAACATTCCAGGATAACCAGAAGCTAAGGGATTTTTCAAAAGCCATCCCTGCACTGCAAAACATCCTAATGGGAGTTTTCTGGACTGAGAACCAACAAGAACAGACAACAACCAGAGA
>NW_006408709.1:6128558-6133766 GCF_000296735.1 Chrysochloris asiatica | reverse complement strand
TTTTTTTTTTTTTTTTTTTTTTGCATTTGTTTTAGCATCTCTGTGCTGGGGAGCAATTTTCAGAGTCTCTACTGTCATCCATTTTGGTATTTTCCTTCTCTGATTTTCCTAATGATCTTTTGCTTTCTTTCAGTATGGTGTTCTTGGTGTCATTCCACAACTCTTCTATCATTAGTGCATAATGCATCAAATCTGTTATTGAGATGAATTCTAAATTCAGTTGGGATATGTTCAAGGACATATTTTGGTTCTATTGTACTTGTTTTAATTTTCTTCAGCTTCAGTTTGAACTTGCATATAAGCAATTGATTGTCTGTTCCACAGTCTGCCCTGGCCATGTTTTGGCTGATGATATAGGGGGTTGGTGGTTTTGTGCCAGGGAGTCAGTCTGACTCATAGCAACCCTGTACAGGGTTTCTGAGGCTGTAAATATTTTCAGGAGCAGAAAGCCTCATCTCTCTCCCATGGAACAACTGGTAGTTTCAAACTGCTGATCTTGAGGTTCGCAGCCTGATTCATAACCACTATGCTACCAATGTAAAAATAATCTACAAATATTTCAGTCTCAGCATGCTCATTCAGTCAATGACTGAAAAAATTATTGTATTATTATATGCATCATTAAAGTTAATTACAAAATATGAATGTTCTCAGTTGCAAAAACACTTACCATGTTTTGCTAAAAAGTTGGAGGCTTGAATCAACCCAGTAGTAACTATGAAGAGAAGCTTGGTGATCTGTTTCCAAAAAATCATCCAGAACATCAGTGCACAGTTGTTCTCTGATGTACATGTGTCAGAACTGACTTGATAGAAATTGTTTTTACATTAAAATATATAAAATGTAAAATTGAGGGAAAATAACATATTTCATTATAAAAGAATCATAAAAATAGTGCCCCTGAGTGAGCTCTAATAGCATAAAAATTTTATCATTATAAAATATTTAGTTCTATCTAAAGTGAAGGTATAGACACCATTTTTATTACTCCAATACAAACTCAACATAGAATAAAAATATAATATAGAATTATGACTTTGATTTAACATCTGTGCTGTTTGGCATTATGCAATACTCTCTTTTGAAAACAATAATATGTCAAAATCAATTTGGTTTTATTATGGGAGTTCAAAATTGCTTTAAACATTTAAAATCAATCAAAGTAATTTACCATATTAGTAGAATAGCAAAGAAAATATGAAAGCATCCCAAAAGATGCAAAGTATCTTTTTTAAGTTAAACACCTGTTCATGTTAAAATAATTCAAAGAAAGAAAGAGAGAAAAAAGCTTTACACGTACTCAGGAGAGGGGTATGTGTTAAAGGGTTTCTACACAAACCTGCAGTGAACATTATGATTAAGATTATTACAGTGGGAGTTCTACAGCTGATTGAGGACAAGAGAGTATCAGAAGAAAAGAACAAAAATTAAAAAGTAAATATTATTGATGATATGATCTTGTATGTATCAGACACAAATACATTTGTTACATTTATTTTCAAATTTATAAGCAAATTTAATGATGTTAAGGTAAAAATATCTAGAATAATCAAGTGAATTTTCCGATGCCATCAACAAATGATAAAGAAATCATAATACAATGAAAAATGTGAAACCACTGCATTCTCTATTCAGCTGGGTTTGATAATACATTGCAATGGGCACACAGAATTCAGATACCTTACTCACATTAATGGCAATTATTAGGGAAATCAACAGTCTACAATACAGAATCAAAAAATGCTCAAGGCACAATTCTTTCAGTCAGTACAGGGTCTCCTCAACAATGCTCACAAGAGGGCCTCTCTTTACCTGGGCAGTAAAGCTCTTTTAGTACTACTGATAAATGCCCACAGGACACACCACTAAACCTTAAAGAAACCTGAACCATAGACCATTCCTGTTTCTGAAATAGCTGCTTTTACACAGAGTTTACAATTAACCCTGTTAATCACTTACAAGTGATTATAATACTCTCAGCATCTTCTCCCACCTTCTCTTACCCAGACCCATCAGGGCAAAAATGTTGTTTGGTGGGAATTTACAAAAACTATTGCCAGAAGGGACATTACATAATTTACTGTGCCATGATACATTACTCAACACATAAAACTAAGTTGTTATTGTTACGTGACATTGAGTTGGCTCCAATTCAAAGGGACCCATAGTACAACAGAATTAAACATTGCCTGGTACTGTGCCACCCTTACAACTGTTGCTTTGTTTGTGTCTACTGTTGTATCTACTGTGTCAATACATCTCATTGAGTGTCTTCTTTTTTCTTTTTTGCTTATCTTCAGTCTTTCTCCAGGAACTGATCTCTACTAATAATATGTCCAAAGTACATAAGATGAAGTCACATCATCCTTGTTTCTAAGGAGCTTTGTGACCATACTTCCTCCAATACAGATTTGTTCATTCTTCTGAAAGTCCATGGTATATTGTTTGCCAGCAACATCATTTAAATGCATCCATTCTTCTTCCCTCTCCGCTATTCAGTGAACAGCTTTCACATACCTATGAGGCAATAGAAAATACCATGGCTTGGTTCACACACATCTAAATCTTCACTAAGTTTTCTGTCACACAGTGAAGTAACTCATGGTGTTATCTACCCACCTGGGACCTCCTATAATACCAGGTCATACAGGATTCTTAGTTATGTTTTTGGTACTAATGTTATTCAAGGACCATAGCTTCTATATATCAATGAATGTAGTGACAACAATAATGACATAAGCAACTACCAAAATTAGAATTATACTTTTAAATTATTATATCATATGTGCAGTCTAAATGTATTCACATTTATAGGTTATTACAGTGTAAATTTGGAAAGTAAAGAGCTATATCAAAATTATGTTCATTTTAATGTTCAAATTTACTGTTACATGAGATACATTAAATGAATTGTTTGTATACTAATTAATGACCCAAATAATGCAAAAGTGATACCATAGAATAAGCAGAAGCAAAATCGCTGAGATTTAAACACTTAGTGAACATGTTGACTAATTTAGAACTTTCCCTTCCTAGCCTTCAAAAATGTGAAATTGTGAATAACTCTTCCATTAGCAATACTTTCCACCAACTATCTACTGATAATATCACAAGGTAAGAAAGAATTAATGTCCAATAGTAGAACATTAATAGTTCTTTATAAGTCAGTTTTGAAAAATTCCTCTCACATGAACTTACAAAGACAATAAACTAAAAGAAAAATCCATTGCTGTTATGTCAATTCCATCTTATACTAATCCTCTAGTGCAGAGTACAACTTCTCCATAGAGTTTCTAAGTCTGTAAATCTTATGGGCACAGTCTCAGCTTTCTCTTGAGGAGTGGCTGATGTATTTGAACATTGGACTGCTGATTTTGTGACTAGTAGTTCAAGGCTTAACCCATTGTACCACTAGTGCTACTTCACAGATGTATAGATTGTTCTTAATATGTTTAGACTTAATGAAAGAGCAATTTCAAGTTTTGAAAGCTAATGTAAATTATCCTCTTGCATTTTGAATGTGATTTTTGACCATTGTCCCTTCTTTCCTTCCTATTACTCCCATATGTACCTTTTTCTATTCAACCATAGTATTTGGAAGTAGATAATTTTTATTCTAGATTCACAGATGAAAAGGAATTCACATATCAAAAAAAAGGATGAAAAGGTTGAAATTTGGACTTGGAAAAATTTGAGGTTAATAAAACAGTTTAGTACTTTTTGTGTTGTATTTGTATTTGTTGTATCATGTTGGGTACAAGTTTAACTTTATAATTATCTTTATTTAGATATTATGTATATGGTTTAAGGAGCTATGTACAGGTACAAAGTTAACAACAGGTGGTCAGTGATAGCTAAGATTTTGTGTGGACTTACCCAGGCCAGGATTCTTAGTGGTCTGGCAGTTGAAATGTAACTATCTCCCACAGTGTGATTTGATGTGATAAATCATTAAGTGTATTAAGGGTGGGATACACCACTGATAATCCCATAACCACCATAATCCTTAGTAGGTTACCAAAGGTGTAGCATAAAACACCTTTTTCTCTTACAGAATATAAAAGGATAGAAACTTCAGCAGAAAAAGAGAAACCTACTACCACCAAGCTAGAAAAGCAGGAAATGCAGTGCAACCTTTGGACCTGGTCTTAGATCCAGAGCAAGTCTGTTGTCAAGATACATGAAGAACCCCATGGAATTCTGGGCCTACAAATGCTGAAAGTAAACAAGGATTTTTCTCTACAGCTTGTGCTCTGAATTTGAACATCCAGCCTCCTAAACTGTGAAATGAATACTCATGTGATGTTGTGAGTTGTTGCGCAGGACTGAAAAATCAGTTTGAACCTCAAGGTCAGCTGTTCAAGCTCACCAGCTGCTCCCAGGAAAAGCTATATAAAGTCTTTATGGGTCAGAACCAATTTGACAGCACTTAACAATAACAATCCCAAAATAAAATATGAGAGGATAAGTTTCTTGTTCTTAAAGCCAACCACTTGTGATATTTCTGTTATAGTACCATTAGATAACTAAAACAGATGACCTCAAATTATGATACAGTGCTGAAAGAGTGAGATTTAAGTGAAACACATGAAAAATTAAAGTGTTAATCTCTTGTCTTCCACAAACACAAACACACAAAAATAACTCAGAATGAGTTTATAAGAATCCTGACAAGTTATGTATAAAAGAAATGTGTCTTGGACATAAAGTCTGTGAAGTACTTTGAAATCATATTTAATAGCACACCTGTTATATCACAGGCTAACAAAATATCATAAGTGATCTGATATGTGAAAATTAACAATAAGAAAGTTTAAGTGAACATCATTTTGACAAACTGACAGACCACCACTCATCTGTCAGTTTGTTGTACTGTGGTGGCTTGTGAGTTGCTGTGATTCTGGAAGCTGTACCATCGGTATTTTAAATGCCAGCAGGGTCACCCATGGTGGATAGGTTTTAGATGAGCTTCCAGAAGACGACAGACTAGGAAAAAGGAGTGATGAACTACTTTTGAATATTTAGTCACTGAAAATCTTATTAATAGCATAGAAACACTATCATATATAGTGCTGGAAAATGAGCCCCTCAGGTTGGAAGGCACTCATAATGTGACTGGGGAAGAGCTGCCTCCTTAAAGTAGAGTTGTCCATGATGACAATAATGGAGTAAAGCACGTAGGAGAAAAGCCTGTGGAACCTTCATTTG
>NW_006408709.1:6125020-6126318 GCF_000296735.1 Chrysochloris asiatica | reverse complement strand
TTTCTCTGTTTACCAGGATGTAATTTATTGATCCTGTTGTGAAGATTTTCAATCTCTTTACATTGAGGACAATCCATACTGAAGGCTGTATTATTTGATCATCAACATGAATACTTCAAGTCCCTTTTGCTTCTAGCAAGAAAGATTTTGCCATCTGCATAGCACAGATTGTTAATGAGTCTTCAAATTCTGATGTCTTCTTTATATAATCCATCTTTTCAGAATATTTGCTCAACATACAGATTGAATAAGCGGTAAAAGTATACAACCTTGATGCATACTTTTCTGATTTTAAGCCATTCAGTATCACCTTGTTCTGTTCTAACAACTGTCTCTTTCTATGTTTGGGTTTCACATGAGTACAATTAAGTGTTCTAGAATACTCATTCTTTGCAATGTAATACACAGTTTGTTATGATACACACAACTGAAAATTTCTGCATAGTCAATAAAGCAAAAATAAACCTTGCAGCTAATAACCATCCGACATCAGCAAGGATATCCTCCATTCTAAGTCCTCATCTGAATACATCTTGAGCAATCTTTCACCGTAATGCTGCAACTGTTTTTGAATTATCTTCAGTAAAAATTAAGTTGCATAGAATATTAATAATGTTGTTTGATACTTTCTGCATTCTGTTGGATTACCTGTGATTGGAATGAGCACAAATATTGGATCTCTTTCATGGCATAGACAAATGTGCTCCCCCAGAACTGCATCAATTTGCTGAGATTTTTCAAATTGTAGTCCATCAATTCCAGAAAACTTGTTTTTCACCAATTCCTTCATTTCATAGCAGTTTGAACTTCTTTCTTGAATATCATCAGTTCTTGATCATCCTGAAATAGTTGAATGTTGACCTTTTTTTTTTTTTTTAGGGGGTGGGGCAGCATAGGGAACAGTGACTCTATGAATTCATTCTATATATATTTTTGATGCTTCCTGTATCATTCAATATTTTGTCCATAGACTACAATATTGCAATGTAAGCCTTGAAATTTTCTTCAGTTTTTTCAAGTTGACAAATGCTGTGTGTGTTCTTCACTTTTGATTTTATAACTCCAGTTCTTTACACACTTTTAAAAATAATACTTTACTATGTTTTCTCAAGCTGCCTTTTAAAAATTTCTGTTGTCAGTTTGGTTCAAGTTTATTCCATCTTATGCATAATCACAGTTTATATTATTGAAGAAAAGATATTTCAGTGAGTAAGTCATTGATCTTGTAATATTTTACTAAGCTATTGCTAATATTCTTTTGTCACCAATGCCATATTTTCCAAGTACTGATCCTTACT
>NW_006408709.1:6122666-6123970 GCF_000296735.1 Chrysochloris asiatica | reverse complement strand
TTTTCACTTTTATTTCCTCTTCCCCCTGTTGCATCCTCTCTGCCCAGCCCAGGAACCTTCAGACAGGTGGGCATGCATGCCCAAAAGGGTCTAGCATTACACTAATAGAGTACAATTGTCCTACGACACAAAGAGGAAATCCCTGAAAACCCCAGCAGTACCACAAGCTAATCTGTTGGCTGCTTCTCATGACATCTGACTCTGGGATTTGGCACTAAAGTTGACTCTTCAACCCTTTATTCCTGCCTTACCTAACAGGAGACAGCAGCTCTGGCCATACAGTCAAAGCATATTTGCACCTTTTAAAACCCCAAAATGAAAGGCAACAGCCAACACCAACTACTATATACAAGACACGGTCATTTTGAGAAGTATTCAGAGATAAAAACAGTGGACAATTTTTCTTCCATTCATTTCTCAGTATTTATCTGTGCACCTCCACAGTGGTGACTAGAGGAGGCGCCTGAGCAAGTGAATACCCTCACCACTGCTGGAGGTTTCTACTGTGCATGCACACTGACCTGTGAAGCAAAGGCTACTGGGTAGTCAGGTACAGTTTTGTTTTTGTTTTTATGTGTTGGTTTTTGTCTATGTTTTTCTTTCGTTTCTGTTTTGGGTCCTTTTTGTCTTATTTTTTTTCCTGGGGGTAGGAACTTTCTTTCCCTATATTACCCAAGAAGAGACCGCAATAGTGGCCATATAGCCAAACTACAAGCATACACCATAATATTCCACCATCCAGATAGGAGGGAATACCAGCTTCTAGGCATTACACAGATAGTCAACATTTGCTAAAATAGCTTGTTGTTGAGTAATAAGAGACATGAAAAGGGAAGCCTATCAGAACACATCCAGCTGGAGATTCATGATAAGCTTAACAACACAGCAACATATATCCATTTAATCTTTGACAGTGCATCTAGCTATTGAAAATGTTCAAGAAAAAACAACAAAAGAGCTCAGCACATGTCCGAAAACAGAAAAGAGTAACTGAGACAAATGAGTTGAAGGCATAAATAGACTTCCCAGTTGAAGAAGAGCAGGCTTTGGATCTACATGAGAAGGAATTCAGAAGAATGATATGGAGACAAATTCAAATGCTTCTCAGAGGGGTGGAGGAAAATAAAGAAGAAGCCAGGAAAGTGCTACAGGAACAATCAACAAAGATAGATATAGCACTGGAAACAATTTAAAATTTAAAAAGAAGGTCCAGATGATGAACAATAAAATATCAGAAATGAATAATACATTGAAAGTGTAAAAGAGTAGAATTGAAGAGATGGAAGCCAGAACCAGCGAGCTGA
>NW_006408709.1:6120403-6122130 GCF_000296735.1 Chrysochloris asiatica | reverse complement strand
GGGAGTTCTTTTGGATGAAAACCAACAAAAACAGACAACAACCAGAGACTGACAGATGTGTCAGCACCACCCAGAACTCAGAAGATAGATAGCAGAGTCCAGAACAGAACAAATTTACAACATGGAATTGAGGACCTGGGAGGTCAATGAAAGATCAAAATAATAACAATGTCAAAGAAGGGAAAAAATATAGGAACAGAGATCCAGGTGGTGATGAGATCAGGTGGATAGCAGGAGGAGGGGAGATGCACAAGAACACCCATACTTGCAGATAGTACCTTTTTAACCTAGCTTCAATGGCTGGATGATCAGAATTTGACTAGAGGAAGAAAGAAGAGGAAAAAAGTGTAATTCGCTGAAGTTTTATGAACTTGAACTGTACTTATGGATGCAGTAGCTCAAAAGAAGGAATGAATCTTACAGCAAGGGTCATTCCCACCCCGTGGTACACAGGGTTGACAGGGTTGATCAACTTAGACATTGGCTACCCAAAATGGTGTTGGAGGCAGCAACTACAAAGTCATGAAGTGATTGGATTACAAGCTTTCAAGAGGGAGCTTCATTTCAGAGGGTGTGGAGGAAGGTAAAATCTCCACTGAGTCATTTCCAACTCGTCTAGATGAGGCTGGTATAAGACTCTTCTGGTTCAATAGAGAATAATTGCTATTAGGACTGATTGAGAATGTTGCAAATGTAAAGGTAGATGTTTCATAACAAAAGGAGGGGAAGAGTTGATATTGTAGTCCTTGAGCAGAGGACCCTGGGACTATATAAGAAGAGTGGAGTGGGGATCCTATCCAGAGAAACTGCGATGTCAAAGACGGAGGCAGAGATGATGATGTGGAGAGATGGAGAAGCTGGGGACTCTGGACTCAAGGAGGATGAGTGTCTTTGTGCTGGTGGCTGGTGTTCAGGTTTGCAGGGTATACCGGTTGTTTGTTTGAATAGTAATATATTCCAGAAGGAATGGAAGCAAATGCTGTTGAATGATGATGCATGGAGGGAATTGTAATCATTGCAATGAAATGAAATATGATAGGATGAATGTAAAGCTGATGTTATCCTTTGTAAACTATAACTCAATTCACAATAAAAATTGAAAACTGAAAAAAAAAATCTATATTGAAGTATAATGATACTACCAATATAATCCTACAAGACAGACCAATCAATTATAGTATTATTGAAACTTATAAATGAACTACTAAATCCAATAATGGAAAAAATTGAAGAATTTTACCACTCTCTTTGGAGTTCTGTTCAGTTCAGTAACACCGTACTGAAAGGTCAGTTTGAACCAAAATGTCCTGGTTCAAAACCAAAGGGTCGGTGGTTCCAACCCACCAGAAATCCCTCAGAAACACTATACATGAGCAACAACCATATTCTTTAACCTGAAGTTTATTGAAATGCTAGTAAGATGCATTGTTAATTACTGGTAAATGAACTGAGGAAGTTGGAAACAAGCAGGAAGGATTAGTATCTGTAAACCTTCGCCTTGGTGATAGCAAAACACATGAAAAAGTTTATCAAGACCAATGATTTATTCATCGCAAATATTCTTTTTCAGCAATATAAATGGTGACTATACATATGGTCTAAATGTCTATATCAGATGTAATGCACAGGAATCTTGTTATGTATTCCATCTGATAAAACTACATTTGTGAAAAGGAACAATGGAAAAACTTATTTTCATCAGCCAAAACAAGATCAGGGGCTGACTG
>NW_006408709.1:6114160-6119668 GCF_000296735.1 Chrysochloris asiatica | reverse complement strand
GAAATATTGAAAGATGCAGGTTGCATCAAAAGAATGTAAAAACAAATCACAGTCAATGTACCTAAACAATTTTGTCAGTGTTCAGCCATTTCAGGAGGTTGCATATGATCAAGAACCAATAGTACAGAAGGAAGATATATAAGCTGCATTGAAAGCATTAATGAAAAGAAGGCTTCTGAAACAACTGACATGTTCCAACAAACTGATGAAGTTTTGGAAGCACTCATTCATTTATGCAAAGAATTCAGAAGAAAGCTACCTGACCAACCGTTTACAAAAGAAACCCAATAAATACAGAAAAATATGTTCAATTTGACTGTTGCTGTTGTTAAGTGCCACCAACACATTTCTGACTCATAGCAACCCTGCTTAGGGTTTCTGAGGAACAAATGGTGAGTTTGAACCACCAACCTAGTGGTTCAAACCAAAACTGCTGTCCAATGCTTATCCTACAGTTCCATCCATACCTGGACAACAAAAAATATGATATTTAAAATTGCTCCATGCCTCTCAGAATGGCTTGATTGACCATGACAGAAAGCACAAAGCATTGCCTAAGACCTGGAGACAGCCATTGCCGATGTGAATTTAATTAGTAAAGTTTAATTGGTATGTTGTTGTTATTTCTGTTAGATTACATCAAGTTGGTTCCAGCTCCTAGCCACCCTGTATACAATAGAAGAAAACAGTACTTGGCCCTGCATTATCCTCACAGTTATTGGTACAGTTGAACCCATTGCTGCTTCCACTGTGCCAATCCATTTTGTTGGGGTATTCCAATTTTTGCTGACTTTATCAAGCACCATGATCTTCTCAAGGGACTCATCCCTTCTCATCACATGTATGAAGTATGAAAGACATTTCAATATCCTGACTTCTAAGGAGCATTCTTGCTGTACGTCTTCTAACACAGACTTGTTTGTTTTCCTGGAAGTCCATGGTACTTTCAATATTCTTCTCCTACAACATAATCCAAATGCATCAATTATTCTTCAGTCTTACTTATTCATTTTCCAACTTTCCTATGCATATGAGGCAATTAAAAAATCATGACTTCTGTCAGGCACACCTTAGTCTTCAAACTGACATCTTTGCCTTGAACAATTTAAAGAGGATTTTTTTTTTTTTTTTTTTTGGCAGCCAATTTACCTAATGTAGTACACCATTTAATTTATTCACTGTTGCTTCCCTGAGTGTTGATTGTGGATCCAAAAAATATGAAGTCTTTTACAATTCGATCTTTTCTCCATTTATCATGATGTTGACTATTGATCCAGTTGTAGAGACTTTTGTTTTCTTTACTTGAAGTGCAAACCATACTGAATGTTGTAATATTTAATTTATCTTCATCAGTAAATGTTAAGTCCTCTTCACTTTCAGCAAGCTTGTATTTTATATATAACACAGGTTGTTAATGAACCTTCCTTCAATCCTGATGCCACATTAATTTTAATATAATCCATGTTTTTGGATTATTTTCTCACTATACATATTGAAGATTTATGATTAAGAATATACCCATGAGCACATTTTCCCTGATTTTAAATCATTCAGTTTCCTCTTGTTCTGTTCTAAGCAACACAATTTTAAGTATATTTCTGATAGAAATGCATGTGAGTTTGCTATGTGTAACATATACAATAATGTTAATAGTAGTATTTGCAATATCCTTAAACTTGAAGTAGTCTAAATTTCTCACAATATACTTATGACAGATATTTAAATTGTGATACAAACAAAAATACTATCCAAGCATGAGAGTGAACACACTGTATTTATAATATGGATGATTTTTCCATTATAAATAATATTGAGTAAAAGAAACAAGATACAAAAGAGTGTATATATCACATCACCATTTAAATTAAGCAGAGAAATAGATTTTAAAAAATAAGTTATTTTAATATTCTATTTTATTTAGTAGAAAGCATTCTACTAGCTCCTCTTACAGCATCATTTAACATGGAAGAAGAAAAGTGGAGACTTCAGAAATGCTGGAAAACTTGTTATATGCATACTGTATTCACTTTACAAAAATGTATTAATGCATACATTTAAGATAGGTGTTCTTTAATAACAGATTTTTCTTAAAAAGAAAACCTATCTTTAGTGTATTTTAAGAAGCTCTGTTGATGATGTGAGCTAGGCATTGGATTACCAATCATAAAATTAATGGTTCAAATCCACCATCTCTCTGTGGGAGAATGGTGAAACTGTCTGCTCCTGTAAAGATTTATAGTCTCAGAAGGTAGGTCTCTTGCTGTAGCACTGTGGATTAATGTGCTGGACTGCAAAGTTGGTTTTAACCACAAGGTTGATGGTTCAAGCTCAGTAATGGATCTTCAGAAACCCTATTCAGGGTCACCAAGTGTTGGTACTCAATGATACTTAATAACAACAAACGAGTTAGAATGGACTCAGTGACAGTGGGTTTTGGGTTTCAATTGTTGTTTGTGTTGTTGTTGTTAAGTGCCTTTGTGCCAATATTGACTCATAGCGACCCTGTATAAGATCCTGTATTTCCAAGGAGGAGCTAGTGGGTTTGAACCACCAACCTTGATAAGTCCAATGCTCATCCTACAGTTCCACACCAGTACTCCTGGAATTGGATCAGTGTGTTTTAATTTCTGGTTAATACTAGAGTTATAAAACTGTTGTTTTTAAGTGCTGTTGAGTTGGTTCAGAATTGTAGCAATGTTGTGTAGGGTTTTGGTTTCCAAGGATTTCAACAACTTTGCAGGAGCAGAAAGCCTCATCTTTCTCCTGTGGTGCAGCTGGTGAACTCAAACTGTATGACTTGTGGTTCACAGTCCAGTGTTTATCATATTGAGCTATTGTGATCTCATAGAACTTTATACATCATGATTTATAATGGTGTTATTTCATAGTCAAGGCATACTACCAGGTTTGCTTGCTGAAGGACTCCTGAAATTTCAATGAAAATAGAGCTCCCAAATATGTTTATTATCTTCAGTTTCAACGAAGGTGGCTGCTTATTACAAGAGTGACAAATTCTCATTTTGTGTCATATAAGAAATATCATTTGTTTTTCACATATAGTTTTATTCCCCTAAATGTGTGCTATATGTATTTGAACTGATATTTCCTGGTTCAATTTATGGACCTTCATTATTGATCTCAAAATATGTCTATCATTTAAACCACAAAGATATGTGATGAACCAAGCAGGTGCCAATTACCTCTGACAATTCTAGATCGTTTTTTGGGCATAAGATCAGTCACTCTCTTCTTATGAGTATTCAATATTAAAGTTTAAAAAATCATATGTATAAATATACTTTCCTAGTATTACTTTATTTGTGTATGTTGTTGCTGTTATTAATGCCATCAATCAGTTCTAACTCATAGATGCATAGTGACCCGGTATAGGGTTTCCAAGGAGTAGCAGCTGGCAGGTTTAAATTGCCAACCTTATGGTTCACATTCCAGTGCTGATCCTACAACACTATACAGTTGGTAAAAAGGGAGGGAGTTATCAAGTCTTAAACTATGTGCAAGGGGCTTCAAAAAGTTAATGAAATTAAAACATAATCAAATTTCCCATGAATTTTTTGAAGCCCATATACATGTAAATGTTGTGTGCACTGAACTGTAACCACAGGATTGATAGATTCAAACCACCAGCAGCTCACTGGAAACCACATACAGTGTTGCTACAAGTTGAAACTGACTCACCAGCAGCAAAATATACAAATAAAGAGAGAGCACAGAAAATATGGTACAATAGGTAAGTACTTAACTGCCAACCAAAAGAATTGAACTAACCATACAGTCTGAACTGACCATACAGCCCAGGATAGAAAGATATGGCAGTCTGCCTTGTTTGTACATGATTAGTCTGTGAAATCCTATGGGGCAATTCTATAGGGCCACTATGAGTCAGAAGTGACGTAACAGCAATAACTAAGTATATATATATTTATTTACCTATCATTGTGAATCTAATGTTCTTCCTCACATCATATTGAATCCAGTGAAATAGAATTAGTTAAAAAATATTTATTCCCAAATAATATTGGTATTGAGCATATCATTATTTTTCTCTGTATTGGATTTTTGCTAGATTCCAATCATATATTTAATCAAACATTAAAATAAAGATGGGGTGGAGACAGGAACAAAAACAGACAAGGAAGCATGTATCAAAAAACACTTCTAGTAAAGTGAGTGTTTACATTAATTTAAGGAAATAAAGCTTACAGGATAATTCAGTAAAATTACAGAGATTTGAGAGGAGTCTTCATCCCAACAGCATTGTTTCACTCTTGCCGAAATTAATTCAGAATAGAAACCCCCATGAATCAATAGTAGGTATCCAACCTGAAATGAGATGATTATTTTAAATGATTTTCAATACATCACATCTTATTAAATTAGGATATGACAGTTATGCTGTGCTTCATTGGGATACATAATACCATTTTGAATATAACTCCAAATCTATCTAATATAAAATGATGAATCAGGAAATAAAATGGCATAGACTCATTTACTCATAGATCCTAAATTAGATTTCTCTGTCCACACAAAAGGAAACAAAAAAAAAACCTAAAATGGGTTCCAGGAGGACTGTCTAATTCATGTCCATGTGCAATCACCAACCACTATTCTGTCCCTAGTTGATTACAGGCAGAAGCACCTGATTTCTCTATTAAAATGACATAAATGAGATAGATTTTATGGGTACTGCATATATCTGGCTTTATACTAGTTTTTTCTGATTGTGATAGTGTCATAAGCATTCTTATAAATTATTGCATGAAAAAAAATTCTGTAATACAAAAACATGAAGATCTGTCATAGTCCCATTATAGTATATGTTAACTAAGGGAACAAATATTATGGTAATGTATAGAAAGACTACAGCAATATTAAGTAAATACAATGTGTTTCAATATACATTCTGCAATACAAATTCAGAAAACTGAGAACAGAAGATTTGATGTGTCTCAGATATTTCTTCATTCTTAATTTGTTAAGAGTTTTTTTCCTGTTAATTAACGAAGAGATCAAATTCTATCTTGCTTGAAATTTATTGTGTTATCATGCATAATGAGTATTAAACTGTCCTGGTGTGGTGCTGTGGGCTGATGCATCAGACTGCAAAGTCATATGAACTGCAAGGTCAGTGGTTCAAGCTCACCAGCAACTACTTAGAAACCCTATACAGGGTCACTATGGGTTGGAATAGACTGAACGGCAGTTAACAACAACAAAAATAAACATGTTAGGATTCAAAATCTCATCAAAAGTAATATAGTTGTTATTATGTAATCAACTCAGTGGCAGTGGGTAAGGATATGTAAGGAAAAAAGGAATCTTAAAGTGCATACATGTAAATATGATACAGGAATTTTTTTGTGATTTATTTTCTAGTGCTGCATATCAAAAGTGTTAAAATAAAAGAAAATAAATAACTTTTAATAACTGGAAAGAAATGAATTGTGAACCACAAATTTTAATTTATCTGATCCTATAAGGAGCTCT
>NW_006408709.1:6108889-6113889 GCF_000296735.1 Chrysochloris asiatica | reverse complement strand
ACTCAACGGCACTTAACAACAA
This sequence comes from Chrysochloris asiatica, assembly GCF_000296735.1. NCBI lineage: Eukaryota > Metazoa > Chordata > Mammalia > Afrosoricida > Chrysochloridae > Chrysochloris > Chrysochloris asiatica. The sequence continues at coordinate 6,113,867 of NW_006408709.1, read as the reverse complement.
TAACAACATACAGCCTTTGATGTGGCTCTGTGAGAAAATACACTAGACCACAATGTAGATTTCAACTACAAGGTAAGCAGTTCAAATTCACCAGCCTCTTCTCGGAAACCCTATACATGATTGCTATGAGTCAGAACTGACTTGATGGCACTTAACAGCAACAGCAATACAGCTTTTATATATGCCTCTCCATGTTGCATATCATTATAAATCAAGGCTCTATCCAGCTAAAAATGTGAGAAAATTGATGGATATCATCAGAAATCATTTTCAGGTATGATATAGATCCCGATGGCCAAAATGCTATAATTGTCTCAATCTCTAATTAATCTAGCAGCTAGAAATAGCAAAGAATGATAAATAAATATGTTTTTTGGTAAAAGTTGAAAAAAGAAAATGAAATAATTTGCAAAACTCTTTGTGCTATAAAACTTAAAATATATCTTTAAAAACCTTTTCTAATAATTTACAAACTATCATGTCAAATTGTTTCATATACTTGTTATCAGAGAACACACTTATGGAATTTAAGCCCTAAATTATATTTTAAGAATAATTTAGTGTAATTAAAAACCAAAAGAAACAGGTGTACCACATGTAATAAAAAGTAATTCTCCTGAGCCTATCTTCTAGTTGGAATTTGCTAATTAGTATTATAATGAATCACATAGTTAATACTTAATTATATCCCTATAAGCCAGATAAATTAATACTATTTCTAGCATATAGAATGGTATTAGCCCCAGTGTTCTGGAAGTACTACAAGACCAATAATACTTTCTGTCCTATAAAATCCCTACTGTGATTTCAAACTGATGGAGAACCTTCATTGACCCCTCGTATTGAGTTATGGTGTTCGAGGAGAGTATTGAAAGTGTCATGCACTGAAGAAAGAACCAACAGATCTGTGTTGGAAGAAGTGCAGCCAGATGGCCAAACTTCATCTCTCATACTTCAGACATAATGTCAGGAGGGACCAGTCACTGGAGAAGGATATCATGTTTGGTAAGGTGGAGAGTCAGAGAAAAAGAGGGAGACCACCAACAAGATGGATTGGCTAAGTGGCAGCATCAATGGGCTCAAGCATGGTGACAACTGTGAGGTTGGCCCAGGACTGGGCAGTGTTTCGTTCCGTTGTACATAGGGTCTCTATGAGTTGGTATCAGTTCAATGGCACCTAACAACAACAACAAAATAGATAATTAAGAATAACTTTCTTTTTTGTCTCGTAATATTAATGTATAATGTGTACATAGTGCTGCAGATTTTTGATTCTATTCTTTAAGTGTGCCCTAAAGCTACCGAGCATTCTAAAGTTACTTAAGTGGTGCAGTATCTATTTTGTATGTGGTAGTAAAACTTGAATTGCTATCGATAAATGTTCTAGTATTACAAACCATCTCTTATCTCTCTTGTCATCCATATCAAATATGGCTTAAATTGCTCATAATAAATATGATTGTATGTACAAATGTACAAAGAAAATCATTGTGGAAATTTGAAAAACTCAGTTTAATTAAAAAAAATTGATAGTTTGTTATAGTTGATGAAAACAGCAATAAGAGGTTTCTAAAATACATTATCACTTGAGATTTAATTATATTTCCTAATATTTGTGTCTTGTTTTAATAAATATTCAGCTGCTAAACTACCAACAGTTAACTCATCTTGGATTTAATTTTTTGTTTTAAATGTACATTCCGCTCTGAAAACAATGGCCTTTTTAGTTTGCAGAGTCCAGTAATTTCATCCATCAACCATATGAAGCCATCAAGGTGCTATAATAGTTTTCAGAAAGCATGCATTCCATGTTGAATATCCTAAACATCCAGATACATTATATATCTTTTTACTCTTAAGCCTTATGAAGAGTAAAAAAGAAAAAAGGAAGAGAAGGTTCTTTTATACATAATTTTACCAGAGAAATTAGTGATGTGAAAGTACCAATTTTCCATGTGAGAGTTTCAGATATTTGTTTATTCTCAATTTCTTAATTATATATGCATTAGGTACTATAGTGTCTACACTGATTCTTAAAGACTGTGTATGCACAACAGACCAAAACACTGCCTGATCTTGTTGTGTTAAATACTGTTTAGTGGGTTCTGACCCGTAACAACCTTGAAAGGGTTTCTGAGGTACAGCTGGTGAGCTTGAACTTCCAATCTTGCCATTCAAACCAACTTTGCAGTCCTGCGCATTAATCCACAGCGCCACACCAAGACTGGCCTCATCTTGTGCTATCCTTATAATTGTTACGTTTGAGGTTTGAGCCGTTGTTACAGTCTATGTGTCTTTTTATTTTTTTTCCTGCGTCCTTTCTGTTGTTGTTGATGAGTGACCTGGAGTCATTTCCGATTCATAGCAATCCTGTATAGGGATTCTGAAGAGCATATGGTGAGTTTAAACTGCCGACCTTGCAGTTAAACCGAACTTGGGATCAAATGCTTATCCTACAGTGCCTTGCCAACCCTCTGCTCTACCAAGGATGATGTCATTTCCTAGGTCTGGTCCCTCCTGACAACTTGTCCAAAGTGTGTGAGACAAAGTCTTGCCTTTCTTGCCTCTGAAGAGCACTCTCACATACTTCTACAAAAACATATTTCTTTGTTGTTCTGACAGTGTGCACTTTCAATATTCTTAACTCACATTATAATACAAATGCATCAATTCTCCGGTTTTCCTGATTCATTGTTCAGCATTTACAGGTATATGTTGTTGTTGTTGTTGTTAAGTGCCGTGGAGTCGGTTCTGACTCATAGCTACCCTGTACAGGGTTTCCGAGGCTATAAATCTTTACGGGAGCAGAAAGCCTCATCTTTCTCTGGCGGAGCAGCTGGTAGTTTCGAACTGCAGCCCGATTCTTAACCACTATGCTACCAGAGCTCATTTACAGGTATATGAGGCGACTGAAAATATCGTGGTTTGGGTCAGGCCCACCTTAGTCGCCAAAGTGATACCTTTGCTCTTTAACACTTTCAAGAGGTCTTTTGCAGCAGATTTGCTTAATGCAATATGTTCTTTTATTTCTTAATTGCTGCTTCCATGAGTATTGTTTGTGAATGCCAATAAAATAAAATTGTTGACAAAGTCAGTCTTTTCTCCTTTTATCAGGATCCTGTGTATTAGTTCAGCTCTAAGGATTTTATTTTATTTACACTGAGTTGTGATCCATACGAAAGGCTGTATTATTTGATCTTCATCAGTAAGTGATTCAAGTCCTCTTCAATTCAGCAAACAAAGTTGTGTCACCTGCATATCACAGAATGCTAAAGAGTCTTTCTTTAATCATGATGTCGCATTCCTCATTTAGTTTAGTTTCTGAGATTATTTTCTTAGCAAACAGACTGTATAATTATGGTGAAAGTATAAAATCTTGACAAATACCTTTCCTAATTTTAAACCATACAGCATTTCTTTGTTCTATTTGCATGGCTTGGTCTTGGTGTATACATAGACTCAGTATAAATGTTCTGGAATCCCCATTCTTTGCAATGTTATCTATAGTTTGTCAAGCTCCACACAAGCAAATGCTTTTAGATAGTAAAACAACAACAACAACAACAACAACCAAAACAGGTAAACATATTTTTGGCATTCTCTGCTTTCAGTCAAAATTGGTCTGATGTTAACAGTGATATTGGTGAGTTTTATATCCTCTTCTGAATTTGACTTGATTTTCTTTTAGCTCCCTGTAGATGCACTGTTGCAATTGTTTTTGAATGATTTTCAGCATTATCTTACTTGCATGTTTTACTAATGATAATGTTGATAATATTCAGGTTCTGACCAATCTTCAGAGATAAAGATACAAAAAAAAATTTTTTCCCCCATTCTTTTACCTTCCTCTGTCTGCTCACCTCCACTCTGGGGACTAGAGGAGGAGCCTAAGTGAATGAGCACCCTCCAAGCCAAAGGTTTTACTACACATGTACACAGATCTGCTCAGAAAACATCACTGAGTCCAGAATTGAAGAAGGGGATGGAGTCATCAGGAACAGCTTAAAACAGGAGGGTCTCCCAACACAACTTTGGCCATACCTAGGGTGTTTCTCATTAGAAGTAACACCTGGCTGGACTTGAGAAGAAGTGAGAGAGGCAAAAAAGGAAAAAAAGTCCAAAAACTAAATCTTGAGTTACATCATAAGGTCCAATGAGAACATCTTGAAATTTCTCAGGTAGCCTTGAAGGCAAGAAGCTGGAAATGTAGCATTAAAGTTTTACTCATAGTTTGCTACTTTTTTTTTTTTGCAATTATAGACTTTAGTATCCAGTCTGTTTTGGCCCTCCTTTTACCTTGGGGAATTCTTTTTCTCCTTACCTTCCCAAAGGAGAGACAACAATTGCAGTCATAAAGGAGAGACAACAATTGCAGTCATACACTGAAGCTACAATTGTACCTGATAAAATCACAGCATCTGGGCAAGAACCAATATGAGCTCCTATACACCAGAACAATGTAAATAACTAACACCTGCTAAAATCATTATGAGTTAAGTAATAAGAGAAATGAAAAGATAAGCCAGTCTCCTGATTACAACTACCAGGAGACAATCAGAAAGCTTAAGAGTATACCAACATACATTCATATAATTATTGAAAATACAACAGTACCACAATGCCTAAAAAACAACAGAATATTATGCTCATGTCCAGAAACAAGATAGAGTAGCTGAAACAAATGAGGTGGAGTGGCGATAGACATAGAATGCCCATTAGAAAGAGGGCAAGCTTTGGAACTGCCCGATAAGGAATTTAGGAGAATGATATTGAAGTGCATCCAAATGTTCCTTAGAAAGGTTGAGTAAAATAAAGAACTCAGAAAAGTGCTATAAGAACATTCAAATAAGATAGAAATAGCATTGGGAACAATTCAAAACCTGCAAACAGAGGTCCAAATGATTAATAATAAAATATCAGAAATGGATGATACACTGAAAGGACAAAGGAGTAGAATCAAAGCAATGGAAGCCAGAAT
>NW_006408709.1:6089542-6090491 GCF_000296735.1 Chrysochloris asiatica | reverse complement strand
GGAGCTCTCTGCTACACGTCCACCCGATCTGCCATCTTGTTTGTTCTCTCTTGTTTTAATTTTTTGCTGTATATTGAGGGAGCACATTTCACAGGTTGAAGTTGGCCTTCCAACTATGAGAACTTTAGCTTAAGAAGGAATTTAAACTGTTGGATCAGAAAGATTAGGACACATTAGTCACTTCTGAATTTGTAGCCTGAAAAATTTCTAAGCTGCAAATGAGATAGCGCTGAGTTTCTATGTTGTAGACCTCATCTAAAATACTTGAATCTTTTGCAAGGACTTTAAAAGAATGATATCAATGCAAGATTGAATAAGAAAAACAATTTCTTACACCTAAGCCACTCTTCAGATTGACATTCAAATTCTACTTCAGTTTGATAAGGGTATAAATTTACCATTGGCTTAGAAAATCAGGAACAGAGTCAGTTTTATGGCCTCTCTAAATACATACAGAATCTGTGAAAATGTGTGGATTTTTGTTTGGAATGATGTTGATTGGAATGATTCTGAGAGATGACAAAGCTTATTAAAGTGGGTAAAGTGAAAATTGTAGCCTATGACAGTAAAAATACTGACTTCAGCACTACAGAATGAGTAGGAAAAATTGCTTTTTTTCTGTTATTATATGTTGCTTTTTGAAGAGAAGCATAGAAGAGACTTTTAAAATTGATTCTAGCAGTGTAGAGATGACTACACTGTAGCTGTTGTTTAATGATGAGAAACATGTGTTCTTAAATTCACTCTGATTTCATAAGAAAAAAAAAAATGTAACAATTATGTTCACTTTCCTTACCTTTAATATGAGTATAAGGAGCTCTGGTAGTGTAATGGTTATGAATCGGGCTGCGAACCACAAGGTCAGCAGTTTAATACTACCAGCTGTTCCATGGGAGAAAGATGAGGCGTTCTGCTCCTGTAAAGATTTACTACCTCATAAACCCTGTAC
>NW_006408709.1:6086800-6088397 GCF_000296735.1 Chrysochloris asiatica | reverse complement strand
ACTGACTTTGTGGTTAGCAGTCCAATGCTTATCGCACTGTACCATCAGGACTTCTTAACTCCTTATTGTCACATTTTAATGCAGGACTCCTGGTGTGGCTCTTTAGAATAAGCACTGGACTGTCAACCATAAGGTAGGTAGTTCAAATCCACCAGCCTTTCCTTTAAAGCCCTATATTGGGTCACTCTGAGTCAAAACCAACTTGATGGTACTTAACTACAATAATAATTGTCATTATCCTCAATAATAATATGATGAAACTGAAACATAGAAACAATAAGTAAATTTCAAAGATGACACAGCTACTAAATAGAAAAGTCAGAATTTTGAGCAAGTCCAATTTGCTTCAAAGATTTTGCTCTTAATAGGTATGATGTTTTGCATCTTAAATATAAGCACTGTGTTTCCATTCTTTTAGTTTGCCTCACTTTTATCTTGGCTAGATGAAATTCAAATAATTAATATAATCTTATTTTAATATCACTTTCAGTGGAATGTCATAAAGAAGATTTTCTTGAAATAAAGAAAACAGCTTAATATGACATTACAAGCTATTGGGATGAAATGATGATAATTTTTTTCTATTATCAATTCCATATTCTATCTCTATTAACAGAAGTAGGACATAACTAAATACTGAATTTAAAATCTTCAACTGATATCTTCCAAATAAGCATTCCATTATACGTATTGCCTTTCTAAAAGAAAGACGAGATCATTGAACTAGCCTTTTGTTGAGACAATTGTAATATCTTGAGTTGTTTTGACTAGAAAGGATCATGCTTTGTGCTCCTAAGTAGACAAGGTGTATTTTAAACACATGCAGGTAGGTCCAATTTAAAATATATTCAACTTACATCAAACCACACTTATGACTGTTTTGTTCTGTTCATGTTTTTATAATTAAAATACACTACATTAAATGTTGCAGCATATAATTTACCATTGGTACAATTCTAAGATGTTCAGATGTTCTAGCTTAAGATGTTACTGTTAAGAACACTGCTGTATAACGTGCTGGAACACTCCATTTTACTGGGAACAAATTATAAGAAAATTTATGCAGGAGAGATGAAACAAAATTGTTGAGTTATATGAACATGCTCCAGGCATTTTATCAAGATAATATGATGGAAGAGTTCAGAAGAAAAATCATCCATATGGCAAGAACACTGAACTTAGAATTTGATATTGCTCTTATAGAACAAGTCACAGATAGCTGGGGAGAACTGACAGGTCAGGATTTAGTGGATTTTGAAGAGCCAAGAAATGACGAGGAAGAATGAAATAATGAGTGAGAGGAAGGAGAGCATTGTCAAAAATGTTTACAATTGAAAATGACTAACTGAAGATTTTCTTTCCTAAATCAGGTACTAAATCAGAGACTTAATCATGGTCTCAAATGATTATAGCTTTGCTAAGTCAGTAGATTCAGGAAACAGTGATGTATTACAATAAAATCTATGAAGAAAAGGATCATACAGATAATTCTTACTAATTTGCTAACTATAAATGCTATACTAATTTTCAGATATAATTCAAATGATCCAGAGGCTATCACATCTAGATTTATTAATATAGCTGACAAAATGCCAGC
>NW_006408709.1:6080608-6086555 GCF_000296735.1 Chrysochloris asiatica | reverse complement strand
ATAAATCGGGCTGCAAATGGATAGGTCAGCAGTTCGAAACTACCAGCTGTTCTGCAGGAGAAAGATGAGGCTTTCTGCTCCTGTAAAGATTTGTAGCCTGGGAAACCCTGTACAGGGTCATTATGAGACAGAACCGACTTCAAGGCACATAACAATAATCTCTGAAAAATAACCCTGTATTTGGTGAAGGCAGTTTGTCATACAATAATAGCTTTCATATTACTGTGATGCTGGAAGCTATGCCATGAATATTTTACATACCAGCATGATCACCTACCGTGGACAGGTTTCAACTGAGCTTCCAGAAAAAGAAGGACTAGAATGAAGGAGAGACAAACTACTTCTGAATATCTAGTAACTGAAAACCTTATGAATAACAGTGGAGCACTGTTACAGCACCAGAGTGTCAAATATTGAAATATGATAGAGAGAGAACACCAGAATATTATCAGATATAGTGCCCCAATACAAGCCTGTCAGATTGAAAAGGCGCTCAAAATGCGACTGGGAAAGAGTTGCCTCTTCAAAGTAGAGTTGACTGTGATGACACCAATGGAGTAAAGACTTCTGGACCTTTATCTCCAGATGAGGCATGACTCAAAATGAAGAGAAATCGCTGTAAACATCCATTAATAAGCAGAACATGGAATGTAAAAATTTGAATCTAGGAAAATTGGAAATTGCCAAAAATGAAATGTAGTGCATATCCTAGGTATTAGTGGACTGAAATGACTGGCATTGGCTATTTTGAATCTAAGTATTACATAGTTTACTACCCAGGGAATGACAAACTGAGGAGGAATAGCATCACATTCATCATCCAAAAGAATATATCAAGATCCATCTTGAAGTACAATGCTGTCTGTGATAGAATAATATCTATATGCCTACAAGAAAAGCCAGTTAATACCACTACTATTCAAATTTACATGCCAACCTCTAGTGACAGTAAAGATGAAATTGAAGAATTATACCAACTTCTTCAGTCTAAGATTAATCAACCATGCAATCAAGATGTATTTACAATCACTGGTGATCAGAATGCAAATGTTGGAAACAAAGAGGAAGAATCAGTAGTTGGAAAATATGGCCTTGGTGATAGTAATGATGATAGAGATCACATGATAGAATTTTAGAAGACCAACGATTTCTTCATTGCAAATACCTTTTGTAAACAACATAAAAGATGACTATACATATCCCTTGCCATATAAAATACAAACACATAAGATTAACTACATTGGTGGAAAGAGATGGTGGAAAAGCTCCAAATCATCTGCCAAAAGAGCCCAGGAGAAGACTGTGGAACAGACCACCAATTGCTCATTTGCAAGTTCAGGCTGAAGCTGAAGAAAATGAAAACAAGTCCACCAGAGCCAAAATATGACCTTGGACATAATAACTCCTGAATTTAGAAATCATCTCAAGAACAGATCTGATGCATTAGGCACTAAAGACTGAAGATGAGAAGAGGTGTGGGATGACATTAAGAACAATATACAGGAAGAACATCATCATAGATATCAAAAGAGATGCTGAAAGTTGCTCTGCAGCATAGAGATGCTAAAGCAAATAGAAGAAATTAAGAGGTATTCAGTGCTTATACTTCCTCATTTCTTCCATTTACTTTAGCATCTCTACACTGAAGAACAAGTTTAATATTCTCTTCTGAAATTGATTTTGGTATTTTCCTTCTTTCTCATCTTCTTAATGACCTTTTGCTTTCTTCCTTTATGATGTTCTTTATGTCATCCTACAACTCTTCTGATCTTCAGTCTTTAGTGCCTAATGCATCAAATCTGTTCTTGAAATAATCTCTAAATTTAGGAGATATTAAGTTCAAAGTCATATTTTGGCTCTTATGAACTTGTTTTAATTTTCTTCAGCTTCAGCTTGAACTGAATGGAGTACTGATATGACAAAGTGGGTTAATGCGCTGGACTGTAAAGTTGTTTTGGTCCATAAAGTTGGCAGTATAGGCTCACCAACCACTCCTTGGAAACACTATACACTGTCACCATGGGTCAGAACTGACTCAACAGAACTTAACAACAACAGCAAGAGATGAATGGAAAATTTCAAAAGGCAGCTCAAGAAGAGAAAGTCAACTATTACAATGAAATGTGCACAGACCTGGAATTAGAGAACCAAAAGGAAAAAAATATGTTTAGCATTCCTCAGCCTGAGGGAACTGAATAAAAATTTTAAGCCTTGACTTGCAATATTGACAGATTCTATGGGTAAAATATTGAATGATGCAGAAAGCATCAAAATAAGACAGAAGAAATATACAGAGTCACTGTACCAAAAAGGAATGATCAATATCTAACCATTTCAAGAGGTAACATATGATCAGGAGTCAATGACACTGAAGGAAGAAGTCCAAGGTAAGTTGAAGTTATTGGCAAAGAACAAAGCAGGGGAATTGATTAAATATAATTTGAAATCATTCAACAAACTGACAAAGCATTGGAGCCATCCACTCATCTATGCCAAGAAATTTGTAAAATAACTACCTGGCCAACAGAGTGCAAAAGATCCATATTTATTCCCATTCCAAAGAGAGGTGACCCAATGTAATGCAGTAATTCATGGGCAATACCATTAATATTCAATGCAAGCAAATGTTTTATGAACATAACTTAAAAATGGCTGCAACCATACACTGACAGAGAACTTACAGAGGCTCAAAGCAGATTGAGAAGATGACATGGAGTGAGGGATAGCATGGCAAATGGATCTTGGCTGAGAGCAGAGAATACCAGAAAGATGTTTATCTGTGCTTTGCTGACTATGCAAAGCATTTTAATTGTATCTGTAATGCAAAATATGGACAGCATTGCAGAGAATGAGTATTTCAGAACACTTAATTTTGTTCATGATGTACCTGTACATAGACCAAGAGGCAATTGTTCAACCAGAACAACAGAACACCAAATGTTTTAAAATTAGGAAAGATGTGCACCAGTGTTCTATTCTTTCACAATACCTATTCAATCTATATGCTACACAAATAATCAGAGAAGCTGGATTATATTAAGAAAAAATTACCATTATGATAGGAGGAAGACTCATTAACAACTTGTGATATGCAGTTGCCACAGCTTTGCTTTCTGAAAGCAAAGTGGATTTAGAATAATTACTTGTGAGTATCAAAGACCACAGCCTTTGGTATGGATGCACCACAAGGTAAAGAAAACAAAAATCCTCACCAATGGGCCAATTAAAAACATCACAATAAAGGAGAAAGAATTGAAGTTGTCAATGAATTCATTTTGCTTAGATAAACTATCAAAACTCACAGAAACAACAGTCATTAAATCAAACAATGTATTGCTGCACAAGACCTCTTTAAAGTGTTGAAGAGCAAAGATGTCAGTTTGAGGACTAAGGTAGGCCTGACCCAAGTCATGATATTTTCAATATACACATGTGAAAGTTGGACAAATAAGGAAGACTGTAGAATAATTGAGGCATTTCTGCTACAGTGTTGGAGGAGAATATTAAAAGTACCATGGACTGCCAAAAGAACAAACCGATCTGTGTTGGAAGAAGTACAGCCAGAATGTTCGCTGAAAGCCAGTATGGCCAGACTTCATTTCTCATAGTTGGAACATATTGTCAGGAGGGACCAGTCCTTTGTAAAAGGATATCATGTTTGGTAAAATGAAGGCTTGGAGAAAAAGAGGGAAACCCCTAACGATATGGATTGGCATAGTGGCAGCAGTGATGGGCTCAAATTTGCAAATGATTGTGAGGTTGGTGCAGGACTGGGTAATGTTTCATTCTGTTGTGCATAGAATCACAAGTCCTTACCAATTTCATGACACCCAACAACAGCAACATATTTGGTGAATTCATGAGCTTGAATTTAAAAAGCAGCAATTGAATACTCTTTAGTAAGTTCTCAAGGAATTCATACTGTTTGATTTTCTGAAGACATAGTTTTCGACAAAGAGGACCTCACAATCTATTTGGAGAATTTAAAGTAATATGTTTAGGAGAGTGGACAGATAAGTGGTATTTTGAAATGTGAGCAACTAGTAAAGCATATACCAAGTTCTCATACAGTATGTGCTTTATTCATTATTGAATGAAAAAAGAGAAATTGTTCTTAAAGGATGATAAAAGTTTAAATAGAAACATGGTTTTCTAAACTTAATTCAAAACAGACCAATCCTATGGCTATTGAGTCTATTGCAATGAATAGTAACCCTATAGGACAGAATAAAATTGCCCCATAATGTTTCTAAGGCTGTAAATCTTTACAGAACCTGATTCCCTCATATTTCTCTCCAGGAGCTGTTGGTGGGTACAAATCCCTCAACTTTTTAGTTAGAAGCTCAAAGTTTGACAACTCACTGTATCACTCAGGGATCCTAGGGAATACACCAAAAAAGTCATTAAAAAACACAGCATGAAATAACTCAGTCACCAAATTCATAATGTATCATAGCAAGCCTATATAGTGTTCCCCAGACTGTATCAGACAGTCTCATCATTTCCAGTGGAACAGCTGGTGGGTTTGAACTCCTTACTTTTAAATTAGCAGTGCAACATTTAGCACATAGTGCCACCAGGGCTTCTAAATAAGGCATAGAGATTTACATACTCTGTAACATCTACAAAGTAAATATCTGGTTTGGTGGACCTCGTATGGTCGTTTGCTCATCTTCTTCCACTTCTGCTTCTGGTTCTTCCTCCTCCTCTTCCTCTTCTTCTTCTTTTGACTATGTAAAATTCCTGAGTGAAGGAGTATATATAAACTATACATAAACAGGTTGTGGGACAGATTTGGCCTGTGAGCTGTAGTGTAAAAATTCCAGCTTAGAATGACTACATGAAATTCTGCTTAATTGGATTGGGTCTTTGATACTGAAGAAAAATGGCACAGAAGATTGAAAAATTAGAAAACATGAGGATAGTAGGTTACACAGAATATAGCACTGTATTAGATATGTTTCTGTCTAAAATAAAAATAGACATTTGTACTCTAATTTCATGTGTCTTTCGCATTAAGCCAATCTTTTCTTCTCCATTTACCTAAGGAAATAAATTGAAGTGTGTTTAATTTAACATTAATATTAAATTACACTTCCATTTATCTTTTAATGGATGGAGTAAAAACATTTTTATATTTATTGCTTATGAAGGTGTATTTTCTTTTATTGAATGAAACTCAATGATTGTTGGTGTTAATATGTTGACCTTGAGTGTTCTGATGCATAAACTAAATAAAGTTCGTATGTTGTTGGTTTTCTTTGGAAAAAAATAATATTTTTGCCCTTGTGAAATCAGGGGGATTGTTATTGAAATCCAAATCCTAAATCTTTTATTTGCTCACAGTTGGGGTGTGCCTGGGTTCTGGGATGCACACAGCATTTGTTTAGTAGTCAGAGTTCCCTGGTAGAATTTCAGAAACCTTGAAAAGTTCCTGAATTCTCGCATTTTCACTGTCTATATTTGTGGAAGGCCTAGACAGTGGCTTATGTTTTCATTAGTGTGTGTGATTTAAAATATGTTTACTATAATGATGTGATTTTTATCCTGATAAACAAAATTCTTAATGAATATTATCTGAGTACAAACTTGTCAATATTATACAAATGTGGAAAACTATTCAGTAGAGTCTCTGTCTTACTCCCCTCCCCTCGTTTTGACACTAAGCCTCCTCATGAAAATTTGTAAGACAGACACTTTGTACCTTTATAGCACCCCCAATTTTGGTAGCTGAAGTCTAAATTGCCTATCCCTATCAACTCAATGTACTGAGGAGACATGCTTTATTCTTGATATGGAGAATCCTTCCCATTTGGTTATAATTTTGGCCAGTGTTATCCTAAAACAAGATCCCAGTTGATTAGGAGACATGCTTTATTCTTGTTATGGAGAAACCTTCCCATTCAGTTATAATTTTGGGCAGTGTTATCCCAAAACAAGATTCCAG
>NW_006408709.1:6052682-6080503 GCF_000296735.1 Chrysochloris asiatica | reverse complement strand
TAGGAGACATGCTTTATTCTTGTTATGGAGAAACCTTCCCATTCAGTTATAATTTTGGGCAGTGTTATCCCAAAACAAGATTCCAGTTGATTAGGTTGTAGCAATTTGCATTTGCTCCTGGTGTCATACTCCTTTATCTTCATCTTGTAGAATTCTGGTCAGCCAGCCAACCACACTAGATCCAATGGGTACTGTCTGAAAGTCTGGGAGTTCATGCATGCCTTCCCCGCTTCATATCATCTGCTGTTTCATTCTTAAACTTAGCCCCCAGTCTTTGGGCTCGGAAGTTCACACATCACCCTGAAATTCAAACCATCCAGCCCATTCGCTTCTCTTTCTGACCTCAAGGATATTATCGGTCTTCTGTGGAGTATCACCAAGCTCAGTGCATTTCTTCTTTGCTGCATTTCTCCTTATCCACTCTCAAGTTGACCAGGATGGTCTGCAGCAAGCATAAAAGACTGTGTGTTACCTTTGAGTTTCAGTCTTATAAAGAGATTTACCCTGATGTGCTGACTATTCTTGCCTTGATAATTCCAGGGCAAACAGCTTATTATCATCACAGCCAAATAATTTGCTTTTTTTTTTTTTTTTCTTCTCCCTCCATTGGTCTTTCTTACAAGAATCATCTTCTGTTCCTCTAACCATTCTGGGTTGGTCTGCATGTCTTTTCAGATGGGAATGTGCCGCCACACCTGAAAGTTCTGTTTGGGGCTCAGGATTCTCCCTAAGGCCCATACTCTATCATGGCTTCACAAGAAATCTGTTTTCTTGGGTACATTCTAGACCCCTTTTAGATAATTCAAATAATTATAGGCTGAGGCAGCTTACAAACTTTCTGTAATGATCTTCCCCAATTATCTTTTCTATCCCATTTAAATATCCATATAACAAAAATTGATTTGAAGCACAAGATTGGTGGTTCAAGCTCACCAGCTGTTCTCCGAAACTCTACACAGGATTGCTATGGTTCGGAACCAACTTGATGGCACTTAACAACAACAACAATTACATTATTGGTAGACCAATGTTGTCGCCAGCAAGATTACATGCCTGCTTGTGTATTTCCTTTGAGTTTCAGTCTTGGAAGAGGGTTTTCCCTGAAGGGATTTGATTGCTTTCCTTGATGGCTCCCCTGCAGAAAACTTGCTTGTTCTTGTGGTAGTCAATCAGATTGCCATTTTGATTTTTATTTTTCCTGCTGGTCTTTCTTTCAAGAAGTATCTGCTGTTTCTCTAGCTGCTCCAGACTGGTCTGCTTGCCTTTTCAAGTGGAAATATCCCACCTCAGAAGATTCTGGATGGGGATCAGGATTCCACCTAAGGTCTTATACACTACAAAGGCTCTGCAGGAAGACTCTTTCACTGGATGAGTTCTAGCATCCCGTTTAGGTATTCCAATCAGATATAGACTGAAGATGGAATTAGAAGCTTGCTAAAATAATGTTTTCCAGCTATTCCTTTCACTTGCCCTCAAATATCTATTTTAAGATATTAGGAAAGGGAAACCAATATTCCTAAGACAGTCAAGCATCTTAACATTATTTTCCCTCTTTTGCACATTCAGACTATGCCTCAATCTTTGTATCACAGAACACTGTTGTTCCAAGTTTGAGCATGCTTCACTATTTACCTCTGTTGCATTTAGCCCATGCAAACCTGACTAAATGCTCTCCTATCTGCCTTGTTCTTCCATTTCTTTTCCCTTTTTGTGAATTGCACCCCCCAACACCCTAATTATCATGTGTCTATCCCCTACCCTGTGCTTTACTTGTCTCATCCTCCCCAATAACCAACCAACAAGTTTGTTTTTTTTTTTCCTTTTCTCCTTTTGTGACTGACAAATTTCACTCAGCATAATGTAAAGGTTCATCTATGTTATGTGGTGGCTTAGAGCTTCCTTGTTATTCTTCAAGGTAGCATAATATCCCATTGTGTGGATGCACCAAAGTTTGTTTATCCATTCTGCCCTCGATGGACACTTAAGCAGTCTTTTTGCTATTGTGAATAATGCTGCTATCAACATTGGTGTGCATATATCTACTCATGTTCTGGATCATATTTCTTATGGTTATGTACTAAGTAAGTATTTTAAGTCCTTTTCATTTTCAGCAGGCAAGGTTGTATCATCTGCATATCACAGATTGTTCATGAGTCTTCTTTCAATCCTGATGAAATGTTTTTCTTCATATTATCCAGCTTCTCAAGATTATTTGCTCAGCACATAGGTTGAATAAATACAGTGAAAGAATACAACTCTGTCACACACCTTTCTTAATTTAAAACTGAAGTAAGACTTTAGTGCTCCTTTTTTTTTTTTTCCCCTGCTAGCATTCAAAGCTGCCTGAATATTTCAGGATGTTCTGGTTGCACTTGATGTTGTAACTCAAGGTTTTGGTTTTGGATTTTGTCTCCACTGTTGCCTCCTCTGTTCCCTCAAGCCTTTTCCAGTGTTTTCCCCAGTAAGAACCAGCCCAGGGATGGCTGAAACTATTTTGGAAGACACTCTCATTTTAATTGTTCCTGTTGATTCTGAGCCCAGTGATCCTTGATCTGCAGATCCTTTCATCTGTGTAGTAGAACCTTTCTTGCAGGTATCTACTCATTCAGTTATCCCCTCTAATCCCTGAGTGGAGGTGGGCAGGCATAGGAAAATAAAAGAACAAAAAGAAACTTTCGCACCTTTATCTCTGACGATGATCAGTCAGACGTCTGTGATGGGAGTACATTCTTGACTTTGTATTTCCTCCTTCCCATTAAAAATGGGTGTGCTGGACACACTGGCTACATGAATTGCCAGAAGAACAAAAATCTGTGTTTGATGAAGTACAACCAGAGTACTCCTTAGAACTATGTCAAGACTTCTTTCATAGTCCAACATGTTATAAGGAGAGACTGGTCATCATACTTGGTAAAGTGAAAGAAGCACTGACAATATCTCCACTGGGACGCATGGCAGCCGGAGCTTGTGAGAGTTTCCTGTCCATCGTTGGTGGACCTTCAGTGGCCATCCAAGCCAGAGTGGAAGTGAAAGTGACGTCATCTGCTCAGTTTTTTCCCAGGGACCTTCCCCATTCTTGTTTGGTTATTTTTGTTTCTTCTTTCCCTGTTTTTTATTTATTATTTATTTTTTTCTTACCTTAAATTTACTTCATGCTTTCTTTTTTTTTTATGCAGTAAAGTACATGTCACACACCCAACTCTTTCCTTGGACAGTAGTGACAAACCCTTTGCTTCTGTGGTTAGGATGAATGTATCATGGAGCAAGCACTCGGCCCCCATTAATTACACTGATAGTAGTGCCCACCAACCACTTCTTCCATGGTCAGCAGTGCACAATCATGTGACTCTCACACCGTATTGATGCCACAGCCATGTCTGGCAACTAGCTATCTTCAAAGGGTTTCTTTCTGAATATGTATTCCCTCTTCCCTCCTTATGATTTTCCTTTATTTCCTTTTTCTATTCATTCCTCCTTTTGTTTCTTTTCTTCTTTCTTTGTTTCTTTGTTTGTTTGTTTGTTTCTTTCTTTCTTTCTCTCTCTCTCTCTCTCTCTCTCTTTCTTTCTTTGCTTTCTTTCTTATAAAGCCTATCCTATATCCCATAACCTCAACAGTCAGAAATACTTACCATGACCCTCCACAATTTTCAGTGCACAGCCTTTGAAGAAAGCACCACATTTGGATTGCACCTGTGTTTGTTAGATAGCTCTTGCACTAATACTGTGACATTTTTCCCCTTCGTAAATCACCAGTCTTCCTCCCATATATTGTTTTCTTTCTTTGTTTGTTCCCTTTTACACATTTCTCCTAAAAGAGTCCTTATGTAACATTAGAGGATAAGTACTCAACCTCAAGATAGGTATGAACCACAAAGTAGGCAGATTAAACTCACCAACCGATCCTCAGAAACTCTATGCAGGTTCTCTATGAGTCAAAACCAACTTGGCATCACATAACAACAACACCTTTCTCTACACACTATTTTTTGTTTTTTAATTTTATTCTGTGGAGTGGATGCTCAGCTGCTGTTATCTTCATGACTGGTAATGCCCAGCTCTGCTGACTTTGCTGGTAACCGTGTGTGATGCTGCAACATAGGTACCCTGCCCTCTGCCACCTCCATGATCAGTAGTATATATCTCCCTCCACTTCATGGCCAGAAGTGCATGATGCTATGGAATGAGTGCCACAATGCTAATAAAATTTTGTTTGGTGCATAGCACTTTTGCCAGCAATGTGCTCTTTTATATAGAGAGAGATAGACTTCTGGTATGGTGCTATAGGATCAGCAATGGACTGAAAACCACAAGGTAGGCAGTTCAAACTCATAACACTATCCAAGGTCTCTATGAGACAGAACCAATTGTACAACACTTAGCAACAATAATTACATATATACATACATATATACGTGTATATATATAGTTCTGGAGTCTTGGTGTGGTCCTGTAGGTTAATGCACCAGACTGTTTGAACTGCAAGGTTCAAACACATCAGCTACTCCTTGGAAGCCCTATACAGGGTCGCTATGGGTCGGAACTGACTCAATGGTGCTTAACAACAACAACACACACACACACATATATAGTTGTGTGGGGTTTCTGAGTATTTAAATCTTTGCAGAAGCAGAAAGACTCATCTTTTTTCCATGAAACAGCTCGCGGGATTGAACCCTAGACCTTGTGGTTCACAGGCCAGAATTTCTCATATGGAGTCACCATGATACCTATACACATATAGATAGCAAAACAAAGCTCTGTTGGAATAATTACACCCAAAATACTCCTTAGAAGCCAGATGGCCAGACTTTATATCTCATACTTTGGACATATTATCAGGTGGATCAGTCTCTGGAGAAGGATATCATGCTTGGTAAAATGGAGGATCAGAGAAAAAGAGGAAGAACCCAGTGAGATGGATTGGCACAGTGGCAGCAGCAATGGGCTTAAACAGCAATGATTGTGAGGTTGGCACAGAACCTGGCAGTATTTCATTCTGTTGTTCATAAGGTCACTATGAGATGTTATCAACTCATAGCTACTTTGTTTCTGAGCAACAGTTGGTGGGTTTGAGCCACCAACCTTGTTGTTTGCAGTTGAGTGATTATCCTACTACTTCATACCAGCAATATATGTTGCTGTTCTTAAGTAATGTCGAGTCAGTTCCAACTTATAGAGACCCTGTAGTGTTTCCTAGGAGGTTTAAACTCACCAGCTGCTCCTCAGAAACCCTACATAGGGTTGCTATGGGTCACAACCAACTCAATGGCACTTACCAACAACATTTTATATATATATGTGTGTGTGTGTGTGTGTGTGTGTGTGTGTGTGTGTGTTTATTGTACATGCGGCACTGTAAGTTAATGCACAAGCCTGCAAATCCATTTGAACTGCAAGGTTGGTTGTTCAAGCTCACCATCTGCTCCTCAGTAACCCTATATAGGGTTGCTATGGGTCAGAATGGACTCGACAGCACTAACAAAAACAACAACAATGACCATTGTATGTATATATTCTTCTGTCTTTCTAGCAACCAATACACATATGTATATGTATGTGTGTGTGTGTGTGTAGTTTGTTAAAATTGTATGGGTACACACATTTTAACCATTAACCATAACAATGGATTTTTCTGGGAAAGTAAGGAGACTCTATAATCTGGGAGATGCATACACTATAATTTGTTATTTTTAATTGCCTCTTAGTAGGTTCCAAATCATAGTGATCCTGTATGGAGTTTCTGAGCCTGTAAATCTGTGTAGAAGAAGAACACTTCATCTATTTCCTGCAAAGCGTCTGGTGGAATCAAGCCGCAGACCTTATGGTTTGCAGTCCATGAACATCAGCAATTTTCTCTTTATTCTCTCTGGCAGTCAGAAAGACTTTACCAATAATGCTAGATATATAAATTCTAGTTAAAGGGTTGCAAAAAATAAATCAATGAAGAATAGACCATCTTAAAAGAGAGTAGCCACTTAAAACGTAGTATTAGTCAAGCCATGAGACATATATTACTAGAAAGGGATTTTAGATGGGCTCATTTTTATGCTTTTTATTGGTTCTATCCTAAGTAACATTTTGTTCTAGTTTAAAATGTATCTTGTGATTTTTGTGTAATTGTAGATATTTTATCACAAAATAAAATTCAAGCTGTATTACATTATATATTTTATCATACTGTGTTATACTAATTTTCAATAATATATATTGGAAATAAGCATTGGATAAATGAGATAACATAATTATACTTCTAGCCATGACAAAACAACTGATATGGAAAATAACTCAAATTGTAAATTAGAATGATAGATAAAATATGACAGACCAGTTTCCAGACGTCATACAATTGCTAGAAGATAGTCTGCCTGTATAGTAATTAGCTGGGCCATCTAGGCCAAGGCTTTGAATTCAGAGGATTCTCTGACACAGAGACTGGCAATTTGGTCTCACACTCTCCTCATTTCTTCTTGCAGAGAATGTTTCTGTGTTCTTAGCTCACAGTAATATTTTCTGTCTCTCTGAATACCTCTTTCAAGAAAGTGAGGTGGCACAGGAGGCACTCACTCATCTCTGCCAAGAAATTTGGGATGTCAGGTCAACATTCTGGCTGACTGATTGGAAGAGGTCCATATTTGTTGCCATTCCAAAGAGAGGTGACCCAACAGAATGCAGAAATCATCGGACTATCTCTCTGGTATCTCATGTGAGTAAAATTTTGCTAAAGGCAATACAGAAATGGCTAGAATCATACACTGATAGAGAACTTCCAGAGGTTCAAGTCAGATTCAGAAGAGGCTGTGGAATGAGAGATACCATTGCTGATGTCCGATGGATTTTGGCGGAAAGCAGAGAATATCAGAAAAATGTTTACCTGTGCTTTATTGACTACGCAAATGCTTTCGATTGTGCGGATCATAACAAGCTATAGACAATATTACGAAGTATTAGTATTCCAGAACACTTAATTGTACTCGACTCGATGGCACCTAACGAAAACAACAACAACATGAGTACCTACACCAACTTTATCGTACTAAATTAATCTTGTAGCTAATTTTGTTTATTTTGGTCATAAGATTGTCATGCTATTTGCATTTTTACATTCTCCTTTTTTTTTCTTCCTCTTGTTTCCAGACAGTCCAGTACACATCCCCCTCTACTTTATGTACACATTCCAGTTATCTCTCTATCTATCTATTTTGTGAGACTATTCTCTCATAATTCAGACACTATCAGGGGTAACCAGTCCTTGGAGAAGGAAATCATTCTAGGTAAAGCGGAAGGTCTGCAAAAAGAGGAAGATAGCCCCCTCATTCCCAATGAGCTAGACTGGCATAGTTGCAGCAGAAATGGGCTTAAGCATAGCAAAGATTGAGAGGATGGCACAAGACCAGGCAGTATTTTGTTCTGTTGTTCTTAAGTTCACTAAGAATCACAACCAAATCGATTGCACCTAACAACTACAACAATATAACATTCATTTCATTTCCTCCTAAAGATTTTTGTTTCTATTCTACCTCATACCCATCTCTTCTGAATTTTGTTCTTATGTAAATGTGTGTACTCTTCATCTTGAATGGTTGACTGCTCCATGATGTCCATACATCACCAGTATTGTTTCTCCTCCTATACTCTTAGCCATTGATTGGCTGAAAATTCCAAATATGCAGGGTAACAGAAAACTAGTCTCAGATTCCTCCATTCTCTTTCTGATCAGGAAGCCTGGCCTTTTTTTTTAAATTTTGAGGTTTATTCCACATTCACCCCCACCTTATTCAGGACCCTCTAATATGATCCCTTTCAGAATAGTTGTTAGTGTTAGCCAAGCACCACACCATGGAGTTTTTCTGATCTCACACAGGGAAAGATCAATAGTTGCATCTTAGATTATGACTCATGAGCTTTTAAGATCCCAATTGTGACTAGCCAAAGTAGGATATACAACATTGTCTTTGTGGATTATGCTATGCTAATTGATAATTTTGTCTTCTGAGACTATGGTCTTCAGCTCCAGGCCCAGAAACTCAATCCTTCAAAGTGATTGATAATGTTTGAGAAGTTTTCAAAATTTTACCCCCTTTATTCTCCAAAGTATTCTTGAATATGTTTTCAGCAAAGGTAAATACCCATGTACAATATCCTCTGTTAAACCTGTATGTTGTTGTTAAGTGCCGTCTAGTCAGTTCCGACACATAGCAACCCTGTATAGGGTTTCCAAAGAGCAGCTGGTGAGCTTGAACTGCCACTCTTGCAGTTCAAACAGCTTTGCAGTCTGGCACATTAACTCACAGTGCCACATACATTTGTGGATATATCCCACTCTCCTTCCTATATCTGTTCAGCCTCTATCCATGATCTAGAGATCACATCCTCATTACGCAAGTAAGGTTAGACTAATTTTCAAAATATTTTCCACATTACCCAAGTAAACATGTGTCTACTCTTTCCCTTCCTTTTCTGGTACTCTGCTTTCAGCCAAGTTTCATCTGATGTTAGCAATTTTACCACTTGTTTCATGTACTGTCTATATCCAGCTTGAATCTCTGGTGGTTCCTAGTCAGTACACTGTTGTAATCATTTTTGAATGAACTTTAATACAATTTTACTTGCACATGATATTAATAATATTGCCTGATGATTTCTGCATTATATTGGGTCTCCTCTCTTTGGAATGGGCACAAATATGCTGGTGGTGGTGGTTATGTGCAGTGGAATCGGTTCCAATTTATAGCGTACAGGGTTTCTGAGGCTGTAAATCTTTAAGGGAGCAGACAGCTCCTGTTTCAAACTGCTGACCTTGCATTTTGCAGCCCAATTAATAACCACACAAATATGGATCTCTTTTAATCAGCTAGCTAGGAAGCTGTCTTCCAAATTTCTTGGTATAGATGACTTAGTGGCTACAGTGCTACATCAGATTGGCAAATGATTTATATTTTTAATCCATCAATTTCCAGAGTTTGTTTTTTGTCAATGTTTTCTGTGTACCTTGAATTCTACCTTTTGATGACTTCATTTTTGTGACAGTGACTGTGTATTCCTTCTATATTCTTTGGATGCTTTCTGCATATTTCAATATTTTGCACACAGAATCCTTCAACATTGCAAGTCAACTGTTAGTTTTTTCTTCACTTCTTTCAGCTTGAGTAATGCTTACTGTATTCTTACCTTTTTGTTTTCCAACTCCAGTTATGTAGAAATTTCATTATAATAGTTTACTTTGTTTTCTCTAGTTGCCCTTTGAAATTTTGCATTCAGCTCTTTTACCTCCTCATTTCTTTCATTTGGTAGAGCAGCTCTTCACAGAATAGCAGGTATTAGTCTCTTCTAATGTCTATTTTGATCCTTTCCTTAATTCTTGTCTTCTTAATGACTTTTTCTTTCCTGTATGATGTTCTTGAAGTCATCCCATAACTCTTATGATCTTCAGTCATTAGTTTCTAATGCACTAAATCTGTTGGTAAGATGGTCTCTAAATTTAGGTCTCATAATAAATAAAAATATGCTCAAGGTCATATTTTGGCTTTGATGGACACGTTTCAATTTTCTTCAACTTCAGCCTGAACTTGCTCATGAGCAGTTTATAGTCTATTCCATATAGGATAATGATATTTATGCATTCCATTTCATTTTTGACAACTACCATTTTTACTATATTCATAATTTTTGCTTTCTACATCCTGATTATTCTGATTACAAATGGATGTTTGGAAATGTGTCTACTTATTTTGATTTATTACCCTCAGCAAATGAACATTCCAAAAGTTCTGCTCTATTCATGTCATTAAGGTCAACTCTACAAGTTTGAACTGACTTGATGGCAATTAGTAACAACATCGTAATGGTAATTATCTGCATATATAAAACCAACAACAAAAACAAAAATAAAACTAACTGTCATCAAGTCAATTCTGACTTAGTGACATGAGATTGTAAATGTTTATGAGAGTGGAAAGCCTCCTTTTGTTCCTGTAGAATGGCTAGTGGATTTGAACAACTGACCCTGCAATTAGCAGCCTAATGTATAAATCACTACACTACCAGACCTTATATCTTCATGCATATTATTGTTGTTAAGTGCCATAGAGTCAGTTCTGACTTATAATGACCCAATATAGGGTTTCTGAGGAATGGCTGGTAAGTTTGAACCACTGATACTATGGTTCAAACCAACCTTGTAGTTCAGTGCTGATCCTACTGCACCACACTACATACACATTCAGGGGCGATAGTTAAAGTAAATCAGCCAAAATACAAATAATTGGTGAATATGGGAAACAATAATTTCTTTGTCTTGCAACTTTTCTGGAATTTTGCAAATAAATTAACAATTACATAAAGTCAGAGACAGGAAACCATATGAAAATAAAGTGAAAGAATGACTAAAAATATAATGGGAATTATTGATACTATCACTTACCAAAGTATTTTTAGAGACTTAAGGATGACAAAAATCCTAGAAGTAATTTGTACCTAACCTACTAATTTCTCAAATGGGTGCTGGGGTCTAATGGGATTAAATAATTAATTGAAAATAAAATAATAGAGACAGACTTATGTTTTAATTATTTTTATATAAAGTTCCACTTTGCTTTCTCCATTAAATATTTTGTTTTTCTTCATAAATTAAAGCATGTACACAAAACAATTGTCTCTTAATATGTAAATGAAAGGCATTTTATGAAATGCAGAGGAGCCACAAGTTTTGGTTTCCATTTAATCAATTTCATATTATAACAGCTCTATGTTATTAGTTTGTAATTCTGTTTTTCTTTCCTTATAATACCATATGAATATACAAAAGTTTGAGAAGAAATCAGATCATTGTTTTTTGTTTTATCAGTCTCCAATAACTTTACATTTTTTCTACATAGACTTATTATTCTTTCTAAAATACAGGCCAATTTGGTATAAAGAAATTATCCATTCTAAGATATTTTTGGAAAGTGGGAGAAAGATGAGGCTTTCTGCTCACATAAAGATTTGCAGACTAAAAATTATATACAGGGTAGCTATGAGTCCTAATTTACTCTACAGCAGTTAACAACAGCAATAATGTGACATTATTATGGCAATATCTCACTTTTCTACATAGACATGAACATTTCCTAATGTTGGAAACTAAACAAAGACTCAGACTATCTATTAAAAGAAGAGAGTTATGTGGATCCAGAAAATGACTTTTTTGTCTTGGTCACACAGTCACATAATAAAATATGTGGACTATACCACAATACAAATAGTAATATTTACCACCCTATTTACACCAGCATTTTACTTATTTGGATAACATTTAAAATATTGGTTTGGAGTTCAGGCCCTTAATAAATCCATGATATTTTCTTTACTCTGTGAAGTTCAACCAAATAAAGATTTAAAGCTTGCTGTAAATTATTGACACTTGAATTGTATGAAAATGAAAACATAAACAACTCTACATACTACATTATGTCTTGATATTTTATGTGCATGTGTGCTTATTAAAAGAACAGAAGAAAGTTATTCCCCAGAAGCAGAAAATAAGGGGAAAAAAAAGAATTACAATTTAATTATAAATTATTTATTATTATTATTTTTTGAATTAAAGTTGTATAATGTATTATGTAAAATTGTTGTTGCTAATTACCTTTGAGTATATTCTAGCTCATGGTGACATAATGTGTATTCCATGATTACTTATGTTGCTAAAAACATCGTTCAATATAGAAGATGTTAAACTGATACTAATAATGGCAAAAATATAGAGAACATATAAATATAAAGTCCAAAAATGTGCATGTTTTTATTTTTTGATAAATTTTATGATTTATATTTTTCTCATTGTTCATTTTCAAAATCTGATGTTATGATTATCAATTTAAGATACTCTTAAAGTTTCAATATTGATTTCAATCTGAAATTTTTTTTCTAATATTTAGTTATATTTTGTTTTTACCAGGCTTATAAAATAATATCTGTTAATATCCTTATAAAATATTTATTAAAATGATGCTTAAAGAGATTCTTTATTGCATAATTCATTGTATAATTTATTTGTTTATTTTTATTATGAATAATTTTTATTGTTTTAATAATCTTGATGACTAAAATGTTAAAACTATTTTTTAAATAATTACACTAATTTTGTTGTTGTTGTTAAGTGCTATTGACCCTATACAGGGTTTCTGAGGAGTAGTTGGTGAGCTTCAACTGCCAACTTTGCAGTTCAAATGACTTTGCAGTCTGGTGCATTAACCCACAGTGCCACACCAAGTCTCCAAAAAGGTATTAAAATATATAAAAAAGGAAAATACCAGACTGCAAAGCCATACCAGAACTCAACTATACTAATCGTTATGAAAAAAGCATCATGAGTGTGTATGTATGGTGATGGAATGTATTCTTTACTTTGCAGTCTGGTATTTTCCTTTTTTATATATTTTAATACCTTTTTGGAGTCTTGTGCTTTGGAGTTGGTTATGTGCCTTGGACTTGGTTCCGACTTATAGCGACCCTGTATTGGGTTTCTGAGACTGTAAATCTTTATGGAAGCAAAAAGCTTCATCTTTCTCCCACAGAATCACTGGTGGTTTTGAACTGCTGACCATGAGATTAGCAACCTAATTCATAATCACTGAGCTACCAGAGCTATCAAGTTCTCTCTCTCTCTGCATATATATTTGTTGTTGTTAAATACTGTCAAGTTGATTCTGACCCATAGCGACCCTATATAAAGTATCTTAGGAGTGACTGGTGAGTTTGAACTGCTGACCTTGTGGTTCAAACTGGCCTTGTGAATGTGCTTTTCCTACATCATCACACCAGCCAGGAGTACTTGTGAGACTTTCTGCTCCAGCAAAGTTTACAGCCTTGAAAGAGTTATACAGGGTCTCAGTGAGTTGGGTCATTGAAATTTAAGGTAAAGTGGTCTGCTAAGAAAGAAGGTTCTAATAACTGTTTTTGGGGATGCCCAAGGTGGCGCTGTGGGTTAATGCACCAGACTGCAAAGCAATTTGAACTGTAAGGTTAGTGGTTCAAGCTCACCAACTGCTCCTTTGAAACCCTATACAGGGTCTCTGTGGGTCGGAACTCACTCAACGACACTTCACAACAACAACAAGGTGTAAGCTAGATAGATTCTCTGGAAGGTCCCAGGGTTATCACGGGGAAGTTTTATGAAAATTGAAAACTGAACAGGTAAGAAAAAAAAGGTCAGGAAGTTGGCAATGAGGAATTTTTTCCATGGTAACAATACACTTTCTCATTCGTCAAGGGTATCAAAGGTTGTCCAATGAGAATTTCTCCTCTCTACACTGGGAACATCATGAGTCAGCATCAATTTGATGGCAACTATCAACGCTCGTGAAAGCAGCAGTCAAGAGATCAGACAACGTATTGCATTGGGCAAATCTGCTGCACATGCACCTTTTAAAGTATTGAAGAGCAAAGATATCAGCTTGAGGACTAAGGTGCGCCTGACCCAAGCCATGGTATTTTCAATAAGCTCATATGGATGCGAAAGCTAGACAGTGAATAAGGAAGACAGTAGAAGAATTGATGCCTTTGAGTTATGGTGTTGGAGGAAAATACTAAAAGTTCCATGGGCTGCCAAAAGAACCAATAGATCTGTTTTGGAAGAAGTGCAGCCAGAGTGCTCCTTAGAGGCTAAAATAGCCCAACTTCGTCTCTCATACTTTGAACATATTGTCAAGAGGGAACAGTTGCTTGAGAAGGATATCACGCTTGGTAAGATGCAGGGTCAGAGAAAAAGAGGAAGACCCCCCAAAGAGATGGATTGGCCAGGTGGTAGCATCAACGGACTCAAGTGTGGCAACAGTAGTGAGGTTGGCCCAGAATCGGACATTGTTTTGCTCTGCTGTGCATAAGGTCGCTATGAGTTGGTGCCGACTCGATGGCACCTACCAACAAGTTTTATTAAATATATCCCATTTATTAACTGTACTTATTTTCAATTTTCATTCCTGTGTCTTCTATTAAGTCTCTTCCTGTGGTTGTTTCTTTTCTTTTTCATTAAGTTTAATTTTTATTTTTAAAGCTTATATTTTCCTTTTTAAAATCTATTCAATTTTTATTGCCAGATTATATTGTTGTTGTTTTTGTTGTTAAGTGCCGTCGAATTGGGTCCAACTCATAATGACCCTGTATAGGGTTTCTGAGGAGCAACTGATGAATCTGAACTGCCAGCTTTGCAGTTTGTGTTGCATTTTCAAGTGAGAATACACTGTATTTGCATTACGGCAATTAAAATTTCCGATTAAAATGCCCGGTCTCTTCAGTATTACTGTCTTTTAAGCTCTCTAGAAATGCATTTCTTTTACTCACAACTAAGCTACATTAATAATGAGCACTGGGATTAGTCACAATAATGGACCCATAGAGATATCCCTATTCTAATTTCCAGTGCATTTTATGTATTAGGCTACAGCCAAAAGGAGATTATGGTTGCAGATAGATTTAAGATTGCTAACAAGATCCAAATCCAGAGAACAAGCAAGCTTTACCTGAGTAGCCCATATATTGAAGCAGGCTACAATCCTGAGTAAACTTCCTTTCCTGTAAGCAAATTAATAAACTATACATTAAATATGTGTCTAAAGTAAAGGTAGTAAGTATAATCCAGAATATCAATCATTAAAACACCTACAAGTGCTCTTACATCATGAGTAAGTGTTTTTATGGTTTAATAAACTTGTATTCATTATACAATGGAGAGTGTATTTCAATGCAAACCTTACAAAGATTAATGTTTCATTTTGAGAGAAAATGACAATATTCATCAATTTTCTATCATGTACACTTATATATCTTAAAATTGAACCCCTTATCATTAGTGATATGTAAGCAAATTAATAAACTATACATTAAGTGTGTGTTCAGTAAAGAGCCTAGATTTTCATAAACATCGTTTGTATGAATAAATTACTGTTAATAACCTGTCAATTACCATCCAAATCATGCTATTCGTACCTGGGAGGTAGTTTATGTTTGACACAGTTGAAGTAGGTTATAAACATTACATTTAACTCTTTCAGGTTTAAAAGATCTCTATCTTCTTTTGCCCCAACTACCTGAATCAAATTAAGTGAATCTATGCTCTCAGGATGAGATGATTTAGAGATAAACCTAAATAAACATATCCAATAACTTATAATTAAAATATTTTCATGGCATAAAGACAATAATTCAGAGATGCAGAGCATTCAATGGAATATTGTACAACATTCAAAGTACTTTTCTGACTTACAACAATCTCTTCCCATAAATAATAACTGTTTCATTATCACATACTTGCTTCTTTTTTTTTTTTTTAATCAAAAAAGCAACAGAAGTAAAATGAAAAAGAATGCCAGGGCAAAGTTCATATAACCATATTGCTTATAACTTATTTTACATCTTTCAAAATGTCTTTTTACAAGTCAGTGTAGCTATAGAGTATTGATTGAAGAGATGGTGATAAATTGTATGGTATTGCTGGTAGTGTGAAATGGACTGACTAATGTAATAAATGAAAGTCTTAGAAACATTAACCAACTCTCTATCAATGAACATGAAGATAAAGAAATGGAATTAAAGCAAATCTCCTCATATATAAGCAACTGTATGCTTGGAACCCAATAATGCATAACATTTTATCCTCAGAAAAAATCCAAATGGGTGATGAGTCAAGTAAAAAAAAACATGATTTACTTTCAGTTAATATTCATATAGACTGATAGGTCAACTCACATATTCTTTCCAGCAGTTTTAAAGAGAAACAGTTTCTAGTCTCCAATTACTAACTTGTAGTTAATCATGTATTTTATGTATTTTTTCATGACTAACAACCTTTCTTCTTCACGAATAGATTATTTCTTATACTTATCACTTAACTATGAAATAATCATGTAAAAGTCAGCATTTTTAATAATAATAATAAAAAAAATCTACTTGTACTTCTAGCCCATAAGTCAGGAGCAACAATTTATAATTTTAACTAATGTTTTATTGGTGAAACTTGCATCAATATTATTAATTTGTTCATCATATAAAAAGAAAAATGTCTGTGCATTTATGTATTTTAATGTTTTATTGGAGTGTCTGTTTTATGCAGTTGTTTTTGCTAAGTGCATTCGAGTCAGTTCTGATTCATGACAACCCTATACAGGGTTTCTGAGGAGCAGCTGGTGGGTTTGAACTGCCCAACTTGTGCTTTGAAGTTCATTATTGATCCAACAGCACCACATCAGGAGTCTGTATTTTGTACAGTATCAGGAACTTTTATAAACTTAATAAACTTTATCTTTAAAGAAATTTTACCTAAAAGCAGTGCAGAAGTTGCTGTTGTTGTTGCTGGATGCCATTGATTGGGCCCTCGACTCATGGAAGCTGTAGAAGAAACCCTGCATGGTCCTAGTGCATTGGCCCAGAATCAAACATTGTTCTCTCACATGTTGTTGTTATTATTAAGTGCTGTAAATGGAAAGTTACTGTAAAGTTACTTCTGATCCATAGCGACCATATATAGGGTTTCTAAAGAGCAGTTAGTGAGCTTGAACAGCCGCAACTCTCCAGATTAGTGCATTGACGCTTAGTGCCACACCAGGACTCCGGTCTTCCACATAGATGACAGAAATTCTACCACTGAAACACAGCTGTCCAAGAAAGTACAAAGAGTTCCCAAACACCTCCCCTCCTGTAGCGTAGTGGTTACGAATCGGGCTGCGAACCTTAAGGTCAGCGGTTCGAAACTACCAGCCGCTCCGCGGGAGAAAGATGAGGCTTTCTACTCCCGTAAGGATTTACACCCTCGGAAACCCTGTACAGGGTTGCTATGGGTTGGAACTGACTCGACGGCACTTAACAACAACAACAACAAACCCTACTATTAACATCTTTCATTGATGTGATACATTGGCTACAATTAAGGAACGAAAAGGAGCTCTGGTAGCGTAGTGGTTACGAATCGGGCTGTGAACCTTAAGGTCAGCAGTTCGAAACCACCAGCTGCTCTGCAGGAGAAAGATGTGGAGTTCTGCTCCCTTAAAGATTTACAGCCTCGGAAACCCTGTACAGGGTCGCCATGGATCAGAACCAACTCGACGGCAACAACAAGAACTTAACAACAACAAAAAAGTACAGTGGCTATAGAGGGTAAGCCTTGGACTGCTAACTATAAATTCGGCAGTTCAAGCCCACCAGCCACTTCATGGGAGAAAGATGAGACTCTGCTCTGGCAAAGATCTATAGCCTCTGAAGCCCTCTACAGTGTGGGAACTGACCTGATGGCACTTAACAACAAAGTGTTTCACTTTTATTACGGTGCACAGTTATCTTTTCCTGTCTTTATAGTTTTGCCTTTTCAAGAATGTTGCAATTTAATCAGTATTATAGTCTTTTCAAGGAGCTCTGATAGCGTAGTGGTTATGCATGGGGGTGCTAACCTCAGGGTCAGAAGTTCGAAATTACCAGCTGTTCCGCTGGAGAAAGTTGAGGCTTTCTGCTCCCGTAAAGATTCACAGCTTCGGAAACTCTGTATACAGTTGCTATGAGTTGGAATCGGCACAAAACCACCACCATACTCTTTTCAGTATACAGTATAGTATCTATGCAGACTGGTTTATTTCAACCAGCAATATGTATATATGGATGCATCATATATTTGCATGGCCTGAAAACCCATTTCTTCTCATTGCTGAATACTATTCTTTTGCATGGATGTACCATAATTTATCAATTTACCTAATTAAGAACACCTTGATAGCTTCTAAAGTTTAGAAATTTATAAAGATATTATAAAGATTCATGTGCAGCTTTTAATGTGGACATACATTTTCTCTCATTCAGATAAGGGCCTACGTGTGCAAATGCTGAATCTTATTGTAAAGTTATACTTTGCATCATAAAAATAGTCAGACTGTCTTTCAAAGAGGCTATATCTTTTGCATTCCCAAAAACTGAAATCAAGTACTCCAATCAGGAATCCTCATGTGGCACTGTGAGTTAGTGCGCTGGATTGCAATGTTAGTTTGAGCTGCAAGGTTGGTGGTTCAAACTCACCAGCCTCTCCTTGGAAACTCTATAGAGGGTCGCTATGGGTCAGAAGTGGCACTCTGAGGGCACTCAACTATAACAACATCACTGTACATTCTTGCCATCATATAGTGTTGTAAATGTTTCAAAATTTGCATATCTTAATACGTTTGTGAGGACTCCTGGTGTGGTGCTATAGGATTAGTGCTGTAGGGTCAGCACTGGTGTGCTATTGTAGGATCCGAACTGGGCTGGGAACCAAATGGTCAGCAGTTCAAACCCAGCAACTGCTCTTTGGAAAGCCTATACAGGGTTGCTATGAGTTGAAATTAACTTGAAGGCACTTAACAACAACAATAATAGATTTGTGGAGCCCTAGCGTAGTGATAACAAGTTGGGCTGCTAACCTCAAGGTTGGCAGTTCGAAACTACTAGCTGTTCCATGGAGAAAGATGAGGCTTTCTGCTTCCGTTAAAGATTTACAGCCTTGGAAACCCTATGCTGGGTGGCGATGAGACGGAACCGACTCCATGGCACACAGCCACCACCACCACCACTATGGCCCTGTGTGACTTTGTGGGCTAATACATCAGACTGCAAAGTCATTTGAACTGCAAGGTCGGACTTTCAAGCTCACCAGCTGCTCCTTAGTAACCCTATACAGGGTCGCTATGTGTCAGAATTCACTTGAGGGCACTTAACAACAACTATTGTGGCCCTATAGGATAAGAACTGACCTGCTAACCAAAAGGTAGGCAGTTTAAACCTACCAATTGCTCCTCAGAAACCCGACACAGGGTCATTATGAGTGAGAATCAACTTGATGGCACTAACTAGATGGTGCATACTTTCAATGTGTGCATGGCAAAAATTAGGAGTGCAACACAAATGATCAAAATTACTCTGAGACAATTAAGCATCTGTCATAGCTGTGGATTTGTGGGTGGCATTGAAAGTACTTGAGTACAAGAATTATTAAGTAAAATCAACTGTATACCTTCACATAAAGCTTGTGAAAATAGGGATTATGTGATAAAGTATCATAGACTGTGAATGAACATTTGAAAACATTAGCACTTCAACCAACATGGGCTCGAATTTGAAAGCTGAAACTTGCAAGTATCACCATGAACATAATAATAAAAGCTTTTGTGTTTGGCATATCCATTCACTTAGTGACCTATGCATACTGTTTATTCAAATCACTAAATCATCACACAAAAAAGCCAGTAATCAGACCAATATTACGGATTCTAGGATCAAAAATATTTTGAAAACAAATAGCCATACCCATAGAAACATAAACTAGAACTATGGAAAAGGTAATGTTTAAATATCAATCCTCCATGTAATTTTTAATTCCAGATGGATATGAAAGAAAAAAATGATGTCAGTGTTAAATACAGGAAAAGAGAAACCCAGGATGTAGTCACACATTTTATTTTTTTAGATTCATTCAGTCTTTTCTATTTTTTTTCCCTTTTAAATAATTTTGGTTGAGTTTTTATAAGGGATCTTAAGGTGAAAAATTAAAACTATTATCTTAAATGATAATGATATGGGTCAAATATTGACATCTCCTTTCAGGTTTTTTTTTTTTTTTTTAATATTACCACTGGAAATTCTGGTAGATATTTTCCCAGTTTATTGTATATGCATTTTTTAATATCATAAAATGTATGTATTATATTCACTATTCCACTCCTCAGATTTTTGGAGATATGCATAAAATTGTAATGAGTCAAATGAGCTACAGTAAACTATTACAAAATATTTGCTAAAAGAATAGTCTCTAAATGTGTAGTTAGTTCCACTCTTAATAACCTATAAACACGATATAGAAGCTGGCTATATCTAGACTCAGGAACGAATCGAAAAGTCTTCACTTTGGGTGGATATAATGGGTTGAACTGTGTGGACCCCAAATATGTCCTGAATTTCTGCTTCTGCACATGTGTATGTTATCTTATTTGGAAATAGAGTTTGTTTTGCTTTCTCCTCTGTTTATGAGATTAAACCAGTTGAGTGGACCCCAAGCCTAATAACTTCTGAGTTATAAAAAGGCGGAATTGAAACAGAGAACACACAGAGGGAGAAAACAGATGCCATTGAGGAAACATTTATAATCAAGGAAACACTAGAAACTGCTTGCAGACACCAGTAATTAAGAAAAGGTCATGAAAAAAATCAGCATGGCTGAGACACTGATATAGACTTTTTTTTAAAGTTATTATTGTGAATTAACTGAGAATTTACATGGGAGCACATCATTTTTGTACACATCCTATTGTATTTCATTTCATTGCAATGATTGTAATCCCCTCAAGGCATCATCATTCAACAGTATTTGCTATAACTCTGTTTTTGTTTTTTGGATATACACCAAAACATTCAAGAGTATATAATCATTTAAACAACCAAAGGACACATTCTGCAAGCCTGCCTCTTGACTGCTAGCACACAGCCTTTCTCTTTCCATAAGTCTGGAGTCCTCAGCTGCTCTATCTTTCCATGTCCTGATTTTTGCCTCCATCTCTGGTGTCATTGCTTCTCTGGATAGGGTCCCACATTCTGCTCATGCTCTTCTCCCTTGAAAATACTAGGGTTCTCTGTTCCTGGAATGTGAGATTATCTACTCCCCCCTTTATATTACAAAGCTTCTACCTTTATAGTTGTGACAATCACAATTAGTCATGATAAGAATTACTCACTATTGAATCACAAGTAACTTATTCCCATCTCCTTTAGCCAAACACATCTAGATAAGGTAGAAACTATTCACTGGAGATCCTACTTTCCCCCAAATACTCTGAAACGAAATTCCCTCTTGAAAACTTGTAAGCCACACACTTCGTACCTTATAGCACCCCCTCCCATTTTGGGTAGCCAGTGTCTAAGTTGCCCATACCTACCGACCTTTTGTACAGACAGAATTGGTTTAATCCTTGATGTGAAGACTTCTTCCCTCTCAGTTGGTATGTAGGAATTTACACTTGTTTCCTTTATCAAATTTCTTTATCTTCCTCTATTCAAGTTCTGATCATCAAGCCATTGAAGTTAGGTCAAATGGGTACTATCTGCAAGTTTGGGTATTCTTGTGCATCTCCCTCCATTTCATAAAACTAGATGCTTCACTCTCAGCTCTAGTCCTACATGGCATCGTCCTTGTCCATGGGCTTAGAAGTTCTCTGGTCAGAGTGAATTAATCGAAAAGGGATACATGCATACATTGGAATATCATTCTTCAATCCTGATACCTGTTACAATATGTATAAGGTTGAAACTTGAAAACATTATTTGAGTTAAATAAATCAACCACAAATGACATATAACGTAGGATCGTATTTAATAGAAATATTTAGAAAAGGCAAACTAATAAAGGCTAAAGTTTATTAGTGATTGCAGGCTGAGGGAGAAATTGGAGAGAGGGAGTCATTGCTTAGGATGTAAGGAATTTCTGTGAAGGGTGATAGAAATATTTAGAAAAGGATGGTCACCATGATAGACATAATTAGTGTCACTAAATTGTACCTGTAAAAAAGTTGTAATTACAAATATTTTATACCTATACTTCAAAAAGTTCACATAAAAATTCCTTTATCTTTCACTTTTACTCTTACATAAATATTTTAAAGTTTCCTGTATGTGTGTGTGTGTGTGTGTGTGTACTTACAAATTAAATACACACAGAATATTTGACCCATTTAGTCAGCTATATTATTAGGTTTCACTTGCTTTGAAAATGATTTCTTAGTGTTTTCAAGATTTCTTACATGCAAATTATCTTAGCATTTTATTTCTGTGCTTAATCAAATTTTTAAAAATGTTATTCAACATTAATGCTTGTATTGTGATTAATTCAGTTCTTTAAGTGACTTAAAATCTTACAAAATTATGATATTGGCTACAGAAGTATAATGATTTGTGAATTTCTATTGGCATGACTGTATCAAGGTTGTAGGATCTTTCTCAGTCCCTAGACTTTGGGCTTGGCCATGGGACTTGCTTTAATGTCATGCATTTATGACTAAAGTGTTTCTATTCTAAGTCTCAGAAAACTTGAAGACATTTTATGTGTTTTCTTATGCTGCTGATAATCATTTTTTATGATAAAAGCATACTCTGGTTGATCCACAGATTCAAGAAAGATGAGGAAAATAGGGAGAAGACATGAACATATAAGCCATCCAACTGGAGAACTATCTATTTAAATCTATCCTGGAATTGATGAATCCCAGCTAATTTCAAGTGCAAAAGAAATCAGACAAAATAAGTTGATCTGACAAGCTGAGTCTAGCCTTGGTCAGCAAACTCACAACTCACAGCTTATTTCATGATTGTATGAGATTGTTGTTATTTAATCCATTCATTTTATGATAACTCATAAATTTTTTCTTCTCTCATTTTTTTTTGTCAAGAACTAACTAATACAGCTACTTTTGTTTTCTTGGATATTTCTGGGTGTTTCTTCTGTTTTTTATTTCCTAAAATTGTTGTTGTTAAGTGCCATCGCGTCAGTTCTGACTCACAGTGACACTGTATAGTGTTTCCGAGGAGCAGTTGGTGGGTTTGAACTGCTGACCTTGTGGTTCAAAGTCCAGAGATAATCCTACAGCAGCACACCAGGACTAAAATAGGCAAATAAAAACAAATGATCAAGTTGCTAAGTGTGCCATGTGACTTTGATATTGCTATTGTTTAGTTCCATTGAGTCAGTTCCAAGTCACGGAGTTTGGAGGAGCAACTGGTGGGTGTGAACCTTCTACCTTGTTTTTCAAACAGACCTTGTGGTCCAGTGCTTATCCTATAGAACCACACCAAGACTCCAACTTTACTATAGTGTGAAGAAATCATAGATTTTATACTCAAGGAATAGGGGAAAGTAATCAACATATTGGTTGCATATGAACCCTGAAGTTCAGTTTCCTCAACATGGTCACAAGAGTGATGTTTACGAATTTTAGTATATATATTTTAAGATTACCTAGCTTTTTTTTTTTTTTTTAATCAAAATCATTGAAACCATTTTTCTCTTTTTCTGTTTCTCATTGATGATGGGATACATACTTGGTTTCATCTCAAAAGCATACTCTACAGAGCTTTCAAAATCCCAAGCTTGAAGTTATATCTCCTCCCGTCCCCCCACCCCCACCCCAGGAGAATAAGGACTGGACTTCAAATCATAAGGTATAAGGTTCAAACACACCAGCTGCTCCTCTAAAACCCTATATAGGGTTGTTATGAGTTGACAGCACTTAACAACAACAAATCCGTTTAACACATTTGGTCACTTTATTTTCCTGGGATCATATTCTTTCTGGAAAAATTCCAGTAGATAATGCTCACGTCTCTCAAGATATTTATAAGTATTGTGCTGTAGGATAAGCACTGAACTACAAGGTTGACTTGAACCACAATTTCTGTGGTTCAGACTCATCAGCCACTACTCAGAAACCCTATCCAGGGTCACTATGATTTGGAAATGACTTCACAGTGCTTCACAACAATAACAACAACACATACTTTTAGTTATGGTGTGACCCTATAGGATAAGTACTAGACTGCCAACTATAAGGTCAGCTGTTCAAACTCACCTCTATTCCTTGAAAACCTTGTACAAGGTTGCTATGATTGAGAACTGACTCTGCAAGACTTAACAACAGCCACATGTGTAATGATGTTTTTGAGTCCCCTTCAAAAACTATAGAAGAGAATTTTCATTGAAAGACCCATACATTTCTCCTTGTCATTACTGTGCCAGAGAAAACATTTATGTGATTTTTTATTTAGTAGTTCAATGTGTGAAAAATGTCTAAATAATTCACAAAGATAAATGTCAGCATTTTATTACCAGTAAAGTAACTGTAAGAGTTCTGGAGTTGTATTGGAACATAAGCACTGGACTGCAATGTCTGTTTAAACCAGGAAGTCAATGGTTAAAACTCACCAGCCACTCCTCAGAAACTCTATAGCACTGCTATGAGTTGGAACTGACTCTATGGCACTTGACAATAACAACAACAGTAACTGTGCATGGAAAACCAAGCAGTCACCTGATAAGGAGATAAAGTTTCAAAAGAAACAAAATAACTTAAGTCATCAAAATAAGCAATGACAGTTTAACAATAAACAAGAATCAAATTCACCACATCTTGAGGAAAAAATGACTGATAAATCCAATAACACCAGCCCAAACAAGGTCAAGGGCCAGCTGTGAAACAATCAGTTGCTCATATGCAAGATAGAGTGAGGACTGGGTCATTATGATTCAGAACCAACTCAATAGCACTTAATAACAAAACAACAACAAAGTTCAGCTGAAGCTGAATAAATCTAAAATAACTCCATGAGAACTACGATATGGCATTGAGTATATCTTACTTGAAGAGAACATCTCAAGAACAGATATAAAGAATTAGACACCAATGACCAAAGACTAAAAATGTTTGTGTGATAACACTGAAAACAGCAAAAGGTTATTAAAAAGAGAAAGAAAGAAAGAAAGAAAGAAAGAAAGAAAGAAAGAAAGAAAGAAAGAAAGAAAGAAAGAAAGAAAGGACAAAAAATGATGTCAAAGGAGACTCTGAAATTGCTCTTGATCACAAAGAATTTAAAGCAAATGGAATTCAGGAAGAAAATAAATGAGTAGGAAATTCCAAAGGGCAGCACAAGAAAACAAAATAAAGTATTATAATGAAATGTAATGTGTGAACACCTAAAGTCAGAAAATCAAAAGGGAATAACACACTCGGCATTTCTCAAGCTGAAAGAATTGAAGAAAAAAATCAAGGCTGAGGTTTAATATTGAAGGATTCTATGGACAAATTCTGAATGATGCAGGAAGCACCAAAAGATGATGGAAGGAATCACAGTCACTGTACCAAAAAGTATTGTT
The DNA here is from genome assembly GCF_000296735.1 of Chrysochloris asiatica. Taxonomy (NCBI): domain Eukaryota; kingdom Metazoa; phylum Chordata; class Mammalia; order Afrosoricida; family Chrysochloridae; genus Chrysochloris; species Chrysochloris asiatica. The sequence goes on along the minus strand of NW_006408709.1, from coordinate 6,055,599 downwards.
CTATGCTCACCCATATTTAGAGCTAACATATTATCAAAAATCATTGGTATTGAAGGAAGATGTCCAAGTTACACTGAAGACATTGTCAGAAACAGGGCTCTAGGAAGTGATGGGATACCAAATGAACTGTTTCAACAAACTGATGCCATGATTGAGGCACTCACTTGACTTTGCCAATAAATTTGGAAGAGTCGGCAAACCAATTGGAAAAGATGCATATTTTGTCCCTTCCAAAGAAAGGTTATCCAATAGAATGTAGAAATCAATGAACAATATCGTTATAATCACAGACTAGTAAATTTTTTCTGAAGAAATTTTTTAAAATGATCATTCAAGCTGGATACAGAAGAAGACTTGGAATATATGATATCATTGCTGACATCAGACAGATCTTGGCTAATAGTAGAGAATGCCAGAAGAGTGTTCACCTGTGGTTTGTTGTCTATGCAAAGGTATTCTTGACTATATGGGTCATAACAAACTATGGATAATATTGTGAAAAATGGAAATTCTAGAACACTTAATTGTGTTCATAAGGAACTTGCACAAAGACCAAGAGACAGTTCAAACTGAACAAGGAGATAATGAATAGTTAAAATCAAGAAATGTGTGTGCCAGGGTTATACCCTTTCCCCATACTTATTCAATCTATATGCTGAGCAAATAATTTGAGAAATTGTATTATATGAATAATTTAGCACTAGGATTTGAGGAAGACTCATTAGAAAGCTTAGATATGCACATAGAACACCATGAATACTGGAAGTAAAGAGGGCTTAACATACTGATAAATATGAAAGACTATATAGTCTTCAGTATGAACTGCACCTCCAACTCAAGATAACAAAAATTCACACAACTGGAACAATAAACATGATCAATATAGAAAAGATTAAAGCTGTCAAATATTTTATTTTACCTGGAGCAACAATAAATATTCATAGAAGCAGCAGTCAAAAAATCAAATACCATATTGCATTAGACAGATCTAAGAAAGACCTATTCAAAGTGATAAAGAGCAAAGATGTCATTTTGAGGACTAAGCTGTACCTTACCTAAGTGATGGTATTTTAAATCATCTTATATGCATATTAAAGTTGGACTATGAATATAGAATACTGCAGAATAATTGATGCATTTTAATTATGGTGTTGTTGAAGAATATCAAAAGTACCATGGACTACCAGAAGAACAAACAAATCTATATTAGAAAAAGTACAGCCCAAATGATCTATAGAAGTGAGACTGGCAAGACTTCTCTCATTCTTTAAACATGTTGTCAGAAGATATCTGTCCCTGGAGAAGTACATGATTATTGGTAAAATGAGGAGCAATGAAAAGGAAGAATACCCCAAGACAGAGTAGCAGCAACAATGGTCTCAAATATGACAAAATTTTGAGGATTGCACAGGACCAGGCAATATCTCTTTGTGTCTGCATAGGGTCTATATGAGTTGGAATCAATTTAAGGATGTGTAACAACAGGGTAACAAAACTAAGATAATGTTGCATATGATTTTTTTAGCATCTAGTGAGATAAGTGAGTCCTTGTGTAACACTGTAGAATAAACACTAAACATAAGGTCAGTTTGAAACGCAATGTCAATGGTTCAAGCCAACCATCCACTCCTCAGAAACCCTATACAGGATTGCTATGAGTTGAAACTAACTCAATGACACATAAAAGCAAGAAGAAGCAGAAGTGAAATAAGATGGTACATACAAACTTAGATATAACACAACATAAAACTGGCAGTAACTAAAAACAAAAATATTGTTAGTTACTCTGGAGAAGAAACAGGATTGTATAATATTCTATGGTCTAGCCCTGTGATTTGGAGTTCTGCTGTTGGGCCAGACTGCAAAGCCCTTAGAACTGCAAGGTCGGAAGTTCAACTTCACCAGCTGCTCCTCGAAAACCCTATACAGGGTCGTTATGGGTCGGAACTGACTCGATGGCACTTCACAAAGCCCAGTAATGTAATTACAGATTAAAACAACTAGATTTAAGGTGCTAAATGGGTAGATTTTTAAATAATCACATTTTTATGACATTTCTATTTATGACATTTTCTATTTTAAAAGGAATTTGTAGAAGGTATAGTCAGAAATACCACTCTGAAGTTGCTAGGCCTTTATGAGTCTCTGAAAAGATTTGAATTTTCTTACAATATTGGAAGTAAAAGAGAGCATATACAAGAAAGAATTTATCTATGCAAAACTTTGTACAAAAAAACCCCCCACAATATATCTTTATGCCAAAATTGTCATATCTATAGAATGCGCAAGAGCTGAATTTATTAAGAACAGTAGGGATTATAAATTATGTTATTTTCTAGTTAGGTATGAAAATTTTCTCAGGCTTTAAATATGTCTTCCTCCATTATGTGACAGACTTGAAACCAAAATCCAGTTAAGACAAATGGATATTGAATCAGAATATCCTGCCCACATATGCTTGAATAACACTATATGCCAAGTGTCTCCCAAGGGACTAGCAGCTCCCAAGGATGCCAGCTGAATCATTCTTTTTGTGCCAATCAAAGGAGATGCACTGCTTGTAAATTTCTATTTTTATTTCAGTTTAAGATATGCTACCAAGAAGTGGAGTCTAGAAAATTAAGTGAACAAGCAATTAAAGCTACATATTAACTATGACTAAAGTAAGTAGCTATGAGAATATTATAATGTAGACTTTAATTAAAGAAAATTAAATCTGATATTTTTAATAGGTTGACATCACTCTACACTGATTTTCATCTAGGTCTAATTGAAACCCCTTGATTTTCCAAAAAATTTCTACAGAAAACTGGGATTTCAACAGGACTTCAGGATCAGAATAATTGTACAAAAAGTCATCTGTATGGGATCTTGATTTCACTGCTCAACTTTACTTTGAGAAGTTGTCCAGTTATAT
>NW_006408709.1:6048882-6052577 GCF_000296735.1 Chrysochloris asiatica | reverse complement strand
GTTTTTGCAAAACACCACTTGGGAACCATGTCTGGCTTCATCTGGCTTTATAAGTAGATTGGAGAATTAAACTTAAAACCATCCCAAGGTCATACATACCTCCATCTTACAACCTTCTTTATCCTATTCTGATACCTATCATTCCTTCCATAGCACTCACTGCTTCACATCTGAGTTCGATAATTCATTGCAATGGTCATACAGAACTCATAACAATACTCCGGATAATGAAGATCATTAGGGAAATGAACAGGGTACAATTCAAGATAAAAAATATATATATATATTTAGGATGGAGCCATTTAATCAGAAATGACTCTTCTCTGCCTTAATGCAGACTAGCCTCATTCTTGCCTTAGGCCTCTACCATTTGAACCCCTTGGCTTCTGCCCTGCTCAGGCAGGTGTTATAAATCTCCTTTAGCCAATCTGTAAATGTCAAAAAGGCACATTCTACCCATGGGCACTCAGTCCATGAGTTTAGAACTCCATAGCTACTCTGTCCCTCTCTGCTGTTACCTCTTCCACCACCTCTGCTGTCACTTCTTTTGTAGGTAGTGATCTCACACTCTGTTCATGTTTTTCTTTCTTGATGGCCCTAGAATCATCTGCTCCTTATTTTGAGACATCTCTTTTTAAACCTAGCAGATGACAAAACTAACCAATGCCAGTGTTAAGTCCTATACAGTGTATGTGCATGATTCCACCCAATTATTTGGTGGCAATTAAGAAGAATGGGTAAAAAGCCATATTGAGTAAATTCAAAGTACACAGTTACCTACTGCTGCTATTAAAAAAAAAAAAAAAAGCAAGTAAATTAAAATAAATATCAATTTCCTTCTGTGAATCTTTTCTTAAATTTCTCATGTCTGTCAGTGATACTTACCATCATTTGCTTGCAAACAATCTTTACATGTTGCCTGTCTTTCCCTGTGTGTGTATGTTTCCTGGATTTATAATATCTCAGACATTATTAGATTTATGATATCCCTACATTGGTATGGCATCAAGTGATTGGTTGATTATATTAGATCACATCGTGGAAGATAACTATATTATGTATGAAGCAACTACATTACTTTGCTTTACATTTTTGTTATTGTGTTGTCAAGTACCATTGAGTTGGTTCCAACTCATAGTGACCCTATATAGGGTTTACAAAGATTGGCTGGAGAATTTGAGCCACTAAACTTGTCGTCCAAACCAATATTATGGTCTACTGCTTTATCCCATGACACTGCACCATTACATTATATTATGGAAGGTAATCTACTATACTAAAAATCAACTGATTAAATCACATTATGGCAATCAATAGACATGTGTTTGGAAAATATAACTATAGTCTAGTCAAGTTGACGCTTAAAATAATATCACATCTTGTTTATAGAGAATATTTGATTTTACTATGCAAAATAACAGAGAAAATGTTAAAGTTGCCAATTCATTCATTTTATTGGATCCACAATAAATATGAATGGAAACTGTGTTTAAGACATCAAATGAAATATTGCAGTTGGAAAATTTTCTCCAAAAGAACTAAAGTGCTAAATAAACAAAGTGCTAAATAAACAAAGATGTTATTTTGAGGACTAATGTGTGCTTGATCTAAGCCATGGTATTTTAAATTCCCTCAGATTCATGCAAAAATTGGACAGTGAATAAGTAAGACCAAATAATTAATGCATTTAAATATAGCAAGATATTAGATGAGACTTTCTATGTTTTAATTGGTGGCACAAGTTAATGTGCTAAACTGCAAGGCCAATTTGAACTGCAAGGTCAGTGGTTTAAACTCACCAGTAACTCCTTGGAAACCCTATACAATATTGCTATGAGTTGTAACCAAGTCAATGCCATTAACAACAATAACTATTATCTTTCTAGGAAAATTTCCCTCCTATCATAAATATATGAAGTAGAGATGAGGAAAATATTGAACTCAAGGACTGAAGAGGAAACTTTAACCACATTTGAATTTGCTACTTTAAATATCTCTCTGTAAAGCTGAATATTGATTATATTGTGGACTGCCAAAAGAATGAATGTATCTATATTGGGTAAAGTATATCCAGAAATGTTCTTAGAAACAAGGATGGAGAGAATTCATATCATGAATTTTGATCAAGTTTTTAAGAGGGACCCATCCCTGGAAAAGGACAACATGCACAGAAAAAAACAGAGGTTCATCAAAAAAAGACGAATAGAGTCAATGTGATGAATTGACATATTAGTTGCAACAATGGGCTCAAATATAGTAATAGCTGAGATAATGGTGCAGGTTCAGGGTACACATTGAGGCACCATGTTCACCTGTTATACATAGGATTGACATGAGTCAGAACTGACTCAAAGGCACATGACTACAACATGACATATAAAGCCTTTAACACTGTTAATGAGTGTTTTAAATTTTATACTCTGAAATGGAGTTAATGAAACTTCTTGAGTATGATGGTCATGATCAAATGTAATGCATAATGAAAAAATAGTGTCATTGCTTGCTGTTGATGTTTTTATTGCTGTTGTCAGGTACCATCATATCAGTTCTAAAACATTGACAATAGACAAAAACACTGCTGGATCCTGCACCATCCTCTCAAACGTTATTATGTTTGAGCCTATTGCTGCTGCCATCTTCTTGGTGGTCTTTCTTGCCATCTCTTACCCTCCACTTTTACTAAGCATGATGTCCTTCTCCAGGAACTAGTCACTCCTGATAACATGAGAGATGAAGTCTTGCCATACTTGCTTCTAAGGAGCATCTGGTTGCAATTCTTCCAAGACAAATTTGTTTGTTCTTCTGTCAGTCCATGGTAACTTTAATATTATTCTCCACTATCATAATTTGAATACATTGTTTCTTCCACAGGCTTCCATAGTGTTTGTCCAACTTTTATGTGTATATGATATGATAACACCATTGTTAGTCATTTTAAAATCAAATAAATGATTAACATCAGTATAAGCAATTTCAGAGTAACTTATGTCATGCATAGACTTGCTGAAAAAAAAAAGAGGAAAAAATACACGTGGCAACTATAATCAAATACTGAATATCAAAATGTAAGGTGGAAACTCCTCATAGAATAGCAAGCAAGACATTAGATGAGACTTTCTATGTCTTAATTGGTGATACAAGTCAATGTGCTAAACTGCAAGGTCAATTTGAACTGCAAGGTCAGTGGTCTAAACTCACCAGTGGCTCCTTGGAAACCCTATACAAGGTCGCTATGAATTGGAACCAAGTCAAGGGCATTAGCAAAAACAATTTTCTTTCTAGGAAAATTTCCCTATCATAGATATATGAAGTAGACATGAGGAAAATATCTAAACCAAGGACTGAAGAGGAAACTTTAACCACATTTGAGTTTGCTACTTTAAATATCTATCTGTAAAGCTGACATTTTTGACGATGACTGAAGAAAAGACTAGACTTCAGCGCAAGCTGCACTTCTTTATGAATTATGGTGCAACACATTCAATTAATATGAAACATATGGCTAATATCAGCAAAAGATCACAGTGAATAGCTCTGCAAATCTGAAGCAAACCTATACCATCTTCTAGAGTTGACCATGTTATTTAATCTTTACATCATAAACCTGGTGCTGTTAGAGATACCAAACTATCATTTGTGTATATACAGTTTAATATATTGAGTTTAAGTAGGACAAGGAATTTTTTTTTTTTTTT
>NW_006408709.1:6028570-6029881 GCF_000296735.1 Chrysochloris asiatica | reverse complement strand
TAGCTAGGCAGGTTTACATGGGCTAAATAGGACAGAGGTAAATAATGGCCTAAGCACAAATGTGAAACAACAGGGCTTGTGGATACAAAGATTGAAGTATGGTTGAATGGGTAAAAGTGGGAAAATTGTATTAAGATGCTTGGCTGTCTTTTGAATCTTGGTTTCCCTTGCCTACTATTGTAAAATAGATGAAAGGAGAGAGAGGAATAGACAGAAACATCACCAGAGAAAGCTTGTAAGTTTGTCTTCAGCCATTAACTGTTTGGAATAACTTGAATGGGGCTAGAACTTTCCCAGTAAAAGAGGATTCTTGCAGAGCCTTTGCATTGCACAAGACCATAGGTGGAATCCTGATCTTCATGCAGAATCTTCTGAGATAGGACATTCCCGTGTGAAAGGACAAACAGACCAGTCTGTGTAGCACCTAGAAGAAGAGATGATACTTCTTGAAAGGACAACCAGTAGAAAAAAGAAAAAAAAACAGTAGTCAATTGGACTGCTGTTAGAACAAGCAAGTTGTGGAGGTAGGGCTTGATGGTGGACAGGATAGAGGTGCAGTGAAGTTAGAGGTCAGCAGTACCACAGACTACCAGGTGAAGAGGGTTCAGGGCAGAGATCCAAAACTTTGAATCACGTAGGTAGGAATATTTTAAATGTTTGAAAGCTTATAGCTAGTGGAACTTGTAGCAGAAGTAAGAAATCATGCACTTTTGAATCTGCTAGCCTTGAGGGACCAGAGCGGACAACTTGGGCAAGACCAAACGGCAAGACCAAGCAAGGGAGCCGAACCACCATGGAATAATGCAGTGGAAACCTCAGAGCAAAGCTAGACAATACACTTCATTGGTTTTGTTTTGTTCTGATTTTTTTTCTTCTTTTTGGTATCTGTTCATTGCCCCCCACCCCACTGCTTGTGCACCTCCATTCTCGTGAATAAGGACACCCCCACCCCCACCACTGGTGGATTCTTATGCCATGAATGAGCACAGATACTCAGCCCAAGAGCCAGCCCTGAACCATTTTTCAACAGTGAAAAGGCCAGAACAAGGGGTGTGATAGGGAAAGAGAGTTTAAAAACAAAATGGACTGAACATTAAATTAAATCCTGAGGTACAACATAGCAACCAACAGTAACATCATGAAATTTGTGGCTTTGAAGGCAAGAAGTTGAAAGAGGACATTAAAGTCATACTCATATTAGGCTACAGATTTTTTTTTTTCTTTTCTCCCTCCTCTCCCTTTTCTGCCATTATAGACTACAGTATCCAATCTACTTTTTTGTTGTTGTTATTTTTGTTTTTGGTGTCTTTT
>NW_006408709.1:6026334-6027309 GCF_000296735.1 Chrysochloris asiatica | reverse complement strand
GGGGAAAGGACTCCTGTGGTTCAATAGGGAATGATTGCTATCAGGTTTGACTGTGATTGTTGGAAAGGTAAATGTAAATGTTTGGTAACAAAAGGAGGGGAGTGGCTGATTTTTGCAGTCCAGGAGTGGAGATCAGGGAACCATCAAGGGAGAAAAGGTAAGTAAGTGCAAGACCTTCTCTGGAGAGGCAGTGACACTAGGGATGGATACAGAGGCGATGACATGGACAGAAGGAGTAGCTGGGGATCCTGGACTCAGGGAGGGAGAGGGGTTGTGTGCTGATGGCCAGGGGACAGGTGTGTGGGGTATATCCTTTGGTTGTTTGTTGATGCATGCAGGGGATTGTGATCATTGCAATGAAACAAAATATGACAGGATGAATGTAAAGATAATATTCACCCATGTAAACTAACACATAATTCACAATAAAAACTTAAAAAAAAAAATGTTCATTCATCTATGCCAAGAAATTTGGAAGACAGCTAATTTGCCAACTTTGCTACGAAAGTTGGCTCAACAGAAGACAGAAGATACCAAATAATATCATTTAATCCCACACAAGTAAAATTTTGCTAGAGATAATTCAAAAAGTGTTGCAGTAGTCCATCAACAGTGAACTGCCAAAAATAGGATACATTCTGAAGTGGGCCTTGAATTAAGGTTATCGATGCTGACATTAGATTGACCTTGGCTGAAAGCAAAGAATGCCAAAAAAAAAAGATGCTACTTGTGTTTTATTGAATAGTAAAAGGCATTGGACTCTATGGATATTAACAAACTATGAATTACATTGTGGATGAGAATTCCTGAACACTCAATGGTATTCAATGTTTCTCTGCTATTCATAGAGTTTTCAGTGATTAGTGATTCGGAAGTAATTCGTCACTCTTTCTTCCTAGTCTGTCTTTGTCTGGAAACTCATCTGAAACCTGTCCACCATAAGTGACCCTGCTGGTTATTTAAATACCGGTGGCA
>NW_006408709.1:6006069-6024469 GCF_000296735.1 Chrysochloris asiatica | reverse complement strand
GGTAGTGAGGTTGGCCCAGGATCGGACATTGTTTCATTCAGCTGTGCATGGGGTCGCTATGAGTCGGTTCCGACTCGATAGCACCTGACAACAACAACGACAATAGTACTCATGAGAAACATATACCTATACAAAAAGTCAGTCATTTTAACAGCATCAGGGAGTGCTGAGTGGTTTAAAATTAGGAAAGACGTATGTTACGGTTGTATCTTTCCCCCATACCTATTTAATCAACTGCTGGGCAAATAATCCAAGAAGCTGAACTATATAACATAATATTAGGATTGGAGAAGGCTCGTGAATAACCTGTGATATGCAGATGACACAACATTGTTTAGTAAATGTGAAGAGGACTTTAAACACTTACTGATGAAGAACAAAGAATACAGATTAAGTTTGGATTATATTCCAATATAAAGAAAATCAGTATTCCCTAAACTGGACCAATAAGGAACATTATGATAAAGAAAATATTGCAGTTCTTAAGGATTTCATTGTACTTGTTTCTGCAATCAACACTCATGCAAGCAGCAGTCAGGAAATAAAATTACATATTGAATTGTGTACTTCTGCTACAAAATACCACTTTCATGTGTTAAAAAGTAAAGATGACAGATTTTCACTTGCCTCATATGGCCATGAAACTTGGATAATGCTTAAAGAAAAAAATTGATGTGTTTAGATAATGTTTTTGGCAAAAAATATTGACTATACTGCCATGGACTGTCACAAGAACAAGTAAATATGGTTTTGAAAAAGTATGCCCAAAATGATACGTGGAAGTGAGGATGGCAAGACTTTGTCTCATGTACTTTGGACAAGTAATCATTAGGGTCCAATCCCTGGAGAAAGACATTACACTTGGTAAAGTAAAGAGTGAGAGAAAAAGAGGAAGAAACTCAACAAGATGAGGTGACACAGCAGCTGCAATAATGGGCTCAAACGTAACAATTTTGAAGATGCCATATGAATGGACAGTATTTTGTTCTGTTAGACATAAAGTTGCTATGAGTGGGAACTGACATGATGACATCTGACAAAAACTAGATGTGTATGTATAAGTGTAAGTTATTTTTAAACATGATCAATAAATTTCTTAAAAGAAAATGCATCTGAAGGGAAATGTGTTGTTGTTAGTAGGTGCCATCGAGTTGCTCTTGACACAGAACAACTCCATGCACAACAGAATCCAACACTACCCAGCCCTGTACCATCTTCACAACTGTTACACTTGAGCCCATTGCTTCTGCCACCGTGCCAATTCACCTCATTGGGATTCTTCCTGTTTTCTGCTGACCCTCCACTTTACCAAGCATAATATTCTTCTTCAGGGACTGCAAAATACTATATGTCTGCATAATTTTTATTATCTTAATATTCATCTATTTCCTCAAGTAATAGTTCAATTTATTTGACCAATTATATATAAATATTCAGATAAAATATAAATGTAATGTGCTAGTAAATGCCCTATATTGTTTCTTGGAAGACAAATTTAGAAATATGCATTTTGCAAAATACAAATATTTTGCATGAAAAATATATATTAGATTCTGCATCCCCTGAATGTGCCCATAGCTACATTTATTAACACATATAGAGTAATATCAAGCACTGTGCTCTACACAACAGATAATTTAAAAAATTGAACTCATTTGATACACACATTTAAATATTTTTATGTTAGATAAATATTTATATTTGCAATAGATTTGAATGCTTGCTATGGTAGTAGTAGATTCAATTATTACTTATGTTAGTAGTAAATGTATAATAGATTGCATCCATATTCATAACAAAAATATTTTAAAGTTAAAGTTCTAAATATTATTACTTAGGCCTCAACTCTGTATGTAAATGCTATACAGTTAAAATTTAACTTGATTGAATTATTTGCAATGATTGAATTATTCAAGTTCCCTTATTTTATATATCTTCTGGGACTGGAGTTCCCATTTATTGCTTGCCAGGATGTGCAAGTGTATCATGTCTTTGTAAGATGGCAAAGATCTTTGCTGGCCTTCCTGGCTGAAGTTGCTGCATCAGCACAAGTACCTAACAGAATATGGTTCTTCAATAATGGATCAGAAATAGTTTATCTTTTAATATAATCTGTCATTGTGCAGTAACAGTTTATGTTATATTCAGTAACATAGTGGGTGGATGTAGCAGAGTTAGACTTGACAGCCTACTCCTACCTCGTGTTTATTAGAAAAACTAGTATGCATCCAATATAACTGTAAAGATAAGAAGTTTCAATTACACGGACAAGGATCTTAGGAGACAAATGCCAACTAAAGTGTTGAAATAATAGGCTTCTAAAAGCTTAAAAAACCTTGTGTTTTGGCTCCCTCATGACCCCCTATGAACTTTAGTACTGGTCTGTGTATTCTCACACACTGAAGCTGGTATCAGTTAAGAAGCTGCCACTTCCCTTCCGTTGTGCCAATTGCTTTTTTTTTTTTTTTTTGCACTATATGCTTGGTAACTATGGATCTTTGCTATGAACAACTGGTATTCCTATTCTGTAGATATATTAAGCATGTGGTTATCTTGCTTATTGGGTTATTCATCCTTACTCCTGATGTCTATGTTATTTCCTTGTTTCTGTTTCTATTGTCTCACTCCATTTAGTTTTATTAGCATATCTGTAGAATCAATGCTTACTGGATTGTTTTTGATGTTGTTAAGTACCTTTGAGTTGATTCTGACTCATAGCTACTCTGTGTAGGGTTTCTGAGGACTGGTTGATGGATTTGAACTGCTGACTTTGCTGGTCAAGCCCACCTTGTGGTCAAGTGCTTAATCCTACAGAGCTACACCAGGAATATACTTACTGGATTATATAGTCTTAAATTTCAAGCAGGAGAAACGATTGTGGTATTTCTACAAATGTTAACTAGGTTTACTTTTTTATTTTAAGCAATAATTTGGTGATTAATATTCTAGAATCAAATCACCGTCTTTCCAAATCCAGAATGGATTTCATCAGATAGCTCCCCTATTTATAACATATATAAATGATTGTGTTTCAGACTATGAAATCATCAACATTTAGCCCTCTGTGATTAATCATGTGTTAGTAAACTGAGGAAGAAGAAATAGTAAACTATGCAAGTAGTAAGGTACTCCCATTGTCAATTTATAAAAGAAAACCAAATAACACTCAATAGAGTCAGAATCTAAAGCCAGAAAATCCAAAGTCATTGGATAATAGCTAGTTCTTTCATATTTATTTTCTACTTTTATTATTTTTCTTTAGTTCATACTTCTATTTTCTATTTATCACCACTATAAAACTAGTCTATCAAAAAGTGGAGGAACTTCCCAATAGAATAATCAAGCATGGAATTGCTGTAGTACGGAACAGAAAACTTTTAAATATATAAACTGGAAATTTATTTTTGTCATCATTTATACATTAACAAGAGTCAGAGACTGAATTATATCCTCTCAAAATACGTATCAACTTGGCTGGGCCATGAATCCCAGTGCTTTGGCAGTATGTAATGATAACACCATGATGTGAAGTGATGCAATGTGAAAAACTAATAAGAGGATTAAGGGTGGGATGGAACACCCTTGATCACATCAATCCTGATTATGATATAAGGAAGTTGCCCTGGGGTGTGGCCTGCAATACCTTTAATCTTACTATAGATAAAAGTAAAAGTGAACAGAAATCAGAAGGAACACTATCACCAATAAAGAAGAGCCATTAATAGAGTGCATCCTTTGGTATTCCTGCACTGGGAAACGCCTAGACCCAGTGGAAGATTGAATTCATAACATAGTGAAATCATCAAGGAATGCTGGGCTTACAAGTCCTGAATGGAGACAAGACAGTTCTGCAGAACCCACATAATAAGCAAGCCTTCTTCCAGTGCTGACATTCTGACGGTGGACTTTTAACCTCCTAAACTGTGAAAGAATAAAATTATATTTGATAAAAGCAATCACTTTGGGTGATTAACAATACTAGATTTTTTAACAACAACAAAAAAATCAAAGTGTTTTTATCGTTGTTAGGAAACATTTCCAACTCATAATGACCATGCGTACAACAGAATGAAACACTGTCAAATCCTGCATCATCCTCAAAATTGTTATGCTTGAGTCCATTGTTGTTGTCACTGTGTCAATTCATCTCATTCGGGCCTTCCTCTTTTGGGATGACCTATAACTCTATCAAGTATGATGTCCTTCTCCAGAGATTGGTCTACCCTGATAACCTGTCCAATGTACTAAAGAAAAAAGTCTAACTCATCCTAGATTATACAAAGTACTCTGGCTGTACTTGTTCTAAAACAGATTTGTTTGTTCTTGTGGGCGTTCATGATATTGTCAATATTCTTCACCAATACTATAATTCAAATGTATGGTCTTCCTTATTCATTGGTCAATTTACACATACATATGAGGTTATTGGAAGTACCTTGAATTGGGTCAACAGGAGCTTAGTCCTGAAAGTGACAGCAATGCTCTTTAACATATAAAATAGATCTTTTGCAGCCTTTTTGCCCAATGTAATACATCATTTTATGACTGCTGCTTCCATGAGCACTGATTGTGGATCCAGGAAAAAAAATCTTTGACAACTTCAATCTTTTTGCTGTTTATCATAATACTATTTATTTATCCAAATGTGAGGATTTTTGTTTTTTTGCATTGACATACTGAAGACCATAGTCTTTGATCTTCATCATTAGGAACTTCAAGTCCTGTTCACTTCCAGCAAGCAAGGTTGTATTATCTGCACATTATAGTTTGTTAATGAGTCTCCCTCCAATATTGATGGCATGATTTTCAGCATTTAATCCAGTTTCTCAGATTGGTTGCTTGGCATACAGATTAAATACAAATGGCGAAATGATATAACGCTGTTGCACACCTTTCCTGATTTAAACCCCTTCAATATTCCTTTGTTCTATTCCAGTGGTGGTCTTTGGGTCTATATAAAGGTTCTTCAAAAACACAGTAAATGTTCTGGAATTCCCTTTCTTCTCAATGTTGTACACAGTTTGTTGTGATCCCTTCTATTAAATGCCTTTTCAAACTCAATAAGCACATGTAGACTTCTTTCTGGTATTCTCTGCTTTCAATGAATACTGATCTGATATCAGTAATAATATCCATAGTTCCAGGTCAGCTTTAGAATCTGGCGTGAATTTCTGGCAGCTCCAAGTACTGCTCCAGCTTTTTGTTTTTTTTGTTTCTTTAGTTATCTTTTAAAAAAATGGTACTTGCATATAATATTAATGATATTGTTCAGCGGTTTCTACATTCCACTGGGTCACCTTTCTTTGGAATGGCCACAAATATATAACTCTTTGAATCATTTGACCAAATAGCTGTCTTCTAAATTTCTTGGCATAGACTAGTGAGTTAATTCACAGAGTGCTGCATCAGTTTGCTGAAAAACTTCAATTTGTATTCTGTCCATTCCTGGACACTTGTTTACCACTAATGACTTCTTTGAAACTTGGTTTTCTTCCTTCAATACCATTGGTTCTTTATCATATGCTACCTCTTGAAATGGTTGAGTATCAACCAATACTTTTTGATACAGTGACTGTGAATTCCTTGAGACTTCTTTTTATATTTTCTGCATAATTCAATATTTGGTCCATAGAATCCCTCAGTATTTAAACTCTAGATTTAATTTTTTCCTCAATTCTTTCACCTTGAAAAATGATCATACTGTTGTTCACTTTTGGTTTTCTAACTCCAGGTCTTTGCACATTTCTTTGTCTTCATACTTGACATGTCTTCCTGAAATGACCTTTGAAATGTTCTGTTCTGCTCTTTTACTTCATCATTTCTTAAAGTCACTTTACCTTGTAAAAGTTCACAGGCAAGTTTCAACATCTCTTCTGACATCTAGTTCGGTGTTTTCTTCCTTTCCTTTCTTTTTAATATTCTTTTGCTTTCTTTATGGATAATGTTCTTGATGTTATTGCACAACTCATCTCATATTGGTCATTAGTTTCTAATGCATCAAATCTGTTCTTGAGATGGTGGCTGAATTCAGGTGGGGTATACATTTCTGGTGTGCCTGTGTAGGATCAGATCTGGACTGCTAGAAACAAGGTTGATGGTTCAGACCCACCAGCCACTCCTTTGAAGAATATAGAGGGTTGTTATCTGTCAGTACTGGCTCAACAGCACCTAATAACATATTTGAGGTTGTATTTGAGCTCTTATAGACTTGTTTTAACTTTTTTCAACTTTGGACTGAACTTGCATATGAGCAATTGATGGTCTGTTTCACAGTTATTTCTTGGCTTTATTTTGGATGGTTGAGTTTCTTCTTTTTATCTTCTCACAAATGTAGTTAATCTGATTCTTGTGTTTTCCATTTTGTGAGGTCCATGTGCTTAATAAACATTTATGTTGTTGAAAAAATGTATTTTCAATGAACATATTGCTGGTCTTTCAAACTTCTATCATGGCATATCCAGCATAGTTTCTATCACTAAGTATATATTTTCCAACTACTTGGCATTCTTCTTTGGTTCCAACTTTCACATTCAAATCACCAGTAATTATGAATGCATCTTGACTGCATGTTTGATCATCTTCAGACTGTAGGAGTTGTTTCTGGAGTTATTGTTAGATACTGTTGAGTCAGTTTTAACTCATAGTAACCCTATGCACAATGAAATGAAATACCACCCCATCATGCTCACAATTGTTGGTATACTTAAGTTCATTGCTGTTGACATTGTCCCTATTCCTCTCATTGGGGTACACCCTGTTTTTTACTGATCCTCCATTTTACCAAAAATGGTGTCCTACTCCAGGACCTTGTTCTTTCTAATAATATGTCTAAAATATGATAGAACAAATCTCACCATCCTGGCTTTTAAGGAGCATTCTGACTATACTTCTTCAAACACAGATTTTTTTGTTTTTCTGGCAATCATGGTACTTTTAATATATTTTTTCCAATGCAACAACACAAATTTATGTATTCTTAGTCTTCCTTATTCATTGCTCAATATTCACACCCATATATGGCTGTTGAAAATATCATGGCTTGGAGCATACCCACCTTAATGTTCAAACTGACATCTTTGCTCTTGAACACTTTAAAGAGGTCTTATGCAGCAGATCTGCCTAGTGCAATATGTCATTTGATTTCTTGATGATTAATTCCATGAGTGTTGCTAGTGGATCTAAGTAATATAAATTCTTTGACAAGATTTTATTTAATGATCTAGTAGTGAGAATAATATGGATATCTTTTCTTAAGCTTTTACAATGATGGTCTTATGTAATACTTGTCCTTTTGTGACTAACTGATTTCACTTAGCATAATGTCCTCAAGGTTCATTCATGTTATTCAGTCGTTTGCAGCTTCCTTATTATTCTTCAAGGTAGCATAATACTCCATTGTGTGTATGTACCAAAGTTTGTTTATCCATTCTTCAGTTGATGGGCACTTAGGCTGGCTGCATCTTTTTGCTATTGTGAATAGCGCTGTGATGAACATTGATATACATATGTCTATTCATGTTCTGGATCATATTTCTTGTGGGTATATACCAACTAGAGGACTTGCTGGATCATAAGGGATTTCTGTTTCCAACTTTCTGAGGAAGAACCATATTGTTTTTCAGAGTGGTTGACTCATTTTGCAATCCCACCAACAATGTAGGAGGGTCCCAGTCTCTCTACATCCTTGCCATTATTTATTGTCTTCTTCTTTTTTGAACTTCACTGTTACTATTGGTGAGATGATATATCATTTTTTAAAAATTCCTATCTCTCTAATGGCTAATGATCATGAGCATTTCTTCATTAGTTTGTTGGCTGCCCAAATGCATTCCTTGGTGAAGTGTCTGTTCATGTCTTATGCCCATTTTTTAATTGGGTTATTTGTCTTTTTCTTGTAAAGTAACTGTAGTAGGTGTTGACTGCCTATCTGGTATATAGCAGCTGGTATTGGTTCTTGCTTGAATGGTGGGATTTTATATGGTGTGATTGTAGCTTGGTTATATGACCACAATTGTTGTCTTTTCTTGGGTAATGTAGTGAGCAAAAGAGGTCCACGAAGGTAAAAGAGGGTGCAGAACACAAAACAACAACCACAAAATAAACCAGATTAGATAGTACACAGTCTATAACTACAATAAATAAATACATAAATAAATAATAAATAAAATCTGTAACAAAATATGAGTATGACTTTAATGCCCTTCTCTCGGCATCTTGCATCTTGAAATTTCTCAGGCAGCATTGAAGGCAAGAAGCATCATCATCCAACAATATTTGCTTCTACTCCCTCTTGGGTGTTTTTGGAAATGCACAAAAGTACTCAGGAATAAATAATCATTTAAACAACCAAAGGGTACATCTGAAAGCCTGTCTCCTGGTCACCAGCACATATCCTTTCTCTTACCATGAATCTATAGGTCTCAGCTGTTCTCTCTTTCCATGTCATCATCTCTGCTACCATCTCTGATGTTGCTGCTTCTTTACATAGGGTCCAACAGTCCACTTGTGCTCTTCTCCCTTGATGTTCCCAGTGTTCTCTGTTCCTGGACTATGAGATCACAGTCTTTTTTGTTACAAAACTTCTATCTTTATAGTTACGGTAATCATAATTCATCATGGTAACAATTATTCTCTATTGAATAATAAGAATATTATACCCATTTCCTTTCACCAGATCTGTCTAGACAAGATTAAAACTATTCACAAATTGCCTGCCCCTCTCAACCTTGTGATCAGTTTCAACTTATTCAATCTCAAATTGATGAAACATGCAATCAAGATGTATTGGTCATTACTGGTGATTGGAATGCAAAGGCTGGGAACAAAGAGGAACGATCAGTAATTGGAAAATATGGTCTTGGTGATAGAAACAATGCTGGAGATTGCATGATAGAATTCTGCAAAACCAACAATTTTTTTCATTTCAAATACCTTCTTTAGACAGCATAAGAGACTATACACATGGACCTCACCAGATGGAATACATAGAAATAAAATTGACAACAATGGTGGAAAAAGACAGTAGAAAAGCTCTGTATCATCAGCCAAAACAATGACAGGGGCAGATTGTGGAACAGATCATCAATTGTTCATATCCAAATTCATACTGAAGCTGAAGGAAATGAAAACAAGTTCACAAGAGCCAAGCTATAACCCTGAATATATCCCAACTGAATTTAGAGATCTCTGAAGAACAGATTTGATACATTAAACACTAGAGACCAAAGACCAGAAGAATTGTGGGATGACATTAAGAACATCATACAGGAAGAAAGAAAAATGTCATTAAGAAGACAAAAAAGAAGGAAAAAGTCCAAATGGATGTCAGAAGAGACACTGAAACTTTCTCTGCAGTGTAGAGATGCTAAAGCAAATGAAAGAAATGAGAAAGTACAAGAGCTGAATAGAAAATTTCAAAGGTCACCTCGACGCGACAAAGTTAAATATTACACCAAAATGTGCAAAGATCTGGAGTCAGAAACCAAAAGGGAAGAACACGCTCAGCATTTCTCAAGCTGGGGGGAACTGAAGAAAAAATTCAAGCCTCAACTTTTGTTATTGAAAGTTTCTCTGGGCCAAGTATTGAGTGATGCAGAAAGCATCAAAAGAAGATGGAAGGCATACAAAGAGCCAAACAGAAATGGGTGATGTTCAGCCATTTCAAGAAGTAGCATATGATCAAGGGCCAGTGATACTAAAGGAAGAAAACCGAGGTGTTTTTAAGGAATTGGAAAAGAACAAGACACTAAGAATTGATGGAATAAAAATGGAAATATTTCAAGAAAGTGAGGCGCATTGGAGGCACTCACAAATCTATAAGAAGAAATTTGGAAGACAACTAACTGGCCAACTGATTGGGAGGGATCCATATTCCAAAGAGAGGTGACTCAAAGGAATGCAGAAATAATCAAATAATATCTTCAATATCCCATGCAAGTATAGTTTTACTAAAGGTAATATGACTGCAAGCATACATTGATGGAGAACTTCCATAGGTTCAAGCCAGATTCAGAAGAGGATGGAGAACGAGGAATATCATTGCTATTTTCCAATGGATCTTGGCTAAAAACAAAGAATGCCAGAAAATGTTTACCTGTGCTTTATTGACTATGCAATGGTTTTTGATTGTTTGGAACATGACAAGCTATGGACAACATTGTGAAGTATGAGTATTCCAGAACACTTAATTGTGCTCATGAGGAATCTGTACCTGGACCAAGTTGCTGTTGTTTAAACAGAATATGGGAACACTGACTATTCTAAAATTAAGAAAGGTCTACGACAGGGGACCATACGTATTCACCTGTATGCTGAGCAAATAATCTGAGAAGGTGGGTTATATGAAGAAAAATATTGCATCAGAATTGAAGGAAGACTCATTAACTATGTTCTATATGCAGATGTGGTGTGGCACTGTGGGTTAGTGTGCCAGACTGAAAAGCCATTTGAACTGCTCACCAGCTGCTCCTCGGAAACCCTATACAGGGTCACTATGGGTTGGAACCAACTCGACGACACTTCACAACATATGCAGATGATACAATCTTGCTTACTGCACCTGAAGAGGACTTAAAATACTTACTGATGAAGATCGGAGACCACAGCCTTCGGCATGGATTACATCTCAATGTGAAGAAAACAAAAATACTCACCACTGGACCAATAAACAACATTCTTATCAATGGAGAAAGGATTGAAGTTGTCAAGGACTTCATTCTTCTTAGATCAACCATCAACACTCATGGAAGCAGCAGTCAAGAAATCAGATAACATATTGCATTATGCAAATTTGCTGCACAAGACCTTTTTAAAGTGTTGAACAGCAAAGATGTCAGCTTAAGGACTAAGTTGTGCTTGCCCTAAGCCATAGTATTTTCAGTAACCTCATATGCATGTGAAATCTGGATAGTGAATAATTAAGACTGTAGAAGAATTGATGCTTTTGAGTTATGGTGTTGAAGGAAAATATTGAAAGTGCCATGGGCTACCAAAAGAACAAACATATATGTGTTGGAAGAAGTGCAGCCAGAATGCTACTTGAAAGTCAGGATGGACGAACTTCATCTCCCATACTTCAGACATATTGTCAGGAGGGACCAGTCACTGGGGAAGAATATCATGTTTGGTAAGGTGGAGGGTCAAAGAAAAAGTGGAAGACCCCCAGCGAGTTGGATTGGCAAAGTGGCAGCATCAATGGGCTCAAGTGTGGCATCAAATGTGAGATTGAGAAAGTTTCGTTTTGTTGTGCATAAGGTTATGCACTAGTCAGCACCAACTCAGTGGCATCTAACAGCAACCACAATCAACCCTGGTTACAGAGCATATAGATTTGAACCTTGATGTGAAGATTCCTTCCCTCTCAGTTGGTATTTTGAGCTTCAGTGGCTAATCTTTGAGAACTGGTTTGCCTCTCCTATTGGTGTCTTTTAATCCAAAAGCTCCACTGGAACCTGTCTACCATGGTGATCTTGTTTGTATATAAAATACCATTGGCATATCATCATAACACCATACAAACCACTAATGTATAACAAATGGACAGACAAGTAGAAGAAGATAAGACAGAGATTTATAAAACCAGAAAGTGGTGGAATATTACTAATACTAATACTGACTTCATTCATGAATCTGGCTTAGCTTGGCTTGGCTTAGAAATTAATATGATAAGTACCTGGTACCTGAATGTTAATAATATCCTCTAATTTTTCAGATGAATTAATCTTAAAATTGCATCACATCTTAATATGTTGTTATTTTATTACTACTAGATGGTACCAAATGAAGATGTGTGGAACGGATGGAGGGCACAACCTAAGATGCTGTCTTATGGAGATTGATCTGTCTTCAAGTCTTCAAATCACATTTTACCACATCAAGTGGTGTGCACCTGTGGCTGCATAGTAATAGACTTTGCTAACACACAGGAGACTGTAGCCCTATAAATTTCTATGATATCTTTAAAATGTGTCTTAAAACAATAACAAATTAAAGGGGCTGAAGTATTACAAGGAGATAATATCCACAAGGTGTGCATAAGATGCTTTAACAAGACACTTTTCTGTCAAAATTCATAGGTTTTATATTATAGCCCCATGATCCACAAGAGTGAAAATGAGGATTTTCCATTAAAGATTGATTTTCTTAGTTTCTCTTGATTAAAAACACACCTGTTCTAAATAACTTTGTGATGCTAGACTGAGGAAATCTGGTTATAAGTGTTTCTTCTTTTTTTTTTAGTGCCCTGTATTTTACTTAAAACAGGAGTTATTCTTTTGATGATTCCCTAAAGAACATTTTGTTCATGTGGTGAAATTTTCAATATTTCATAAATAAATGGTTTCAGCATATTTATTTTATACTTCTGTATGTGAAATCCTCTATCTATGCCAGACTATTTTTTTCTTTCAAGGAAAATATGAATTTTAAATAATCATATATCTATGCATATTTTATATTACTCATTGGATCATGAAAATGTAAATAATGGGTTTCTGGATGTATTTTAGATCTGTACCACTGTAAAACCTCAATTTACAACCCATGGTGAGGCTAAAAAATTGAAATCTATATATACGTTGTGGACAAGGTTTCCTGGCTAATTTTTCCAGTCTTCAATTAAAAATACTGAATGAAATTGAATTTCTAAAAATTTCATTCAAATTGTTGTTGTTAGGTGCCCTCAAGTAGGTTTTGACTAATAGCAACTTTATGTACAATAGAACAAAACGCTGTCCGGTCCTGCGTCATCCTCACAATCATTGGTAAACTTGAGTCTATTGCTGATGCTACTGGTGCAATTCATCTCATTGGTGGTCTTCCTCTCTTTCTCTGACACTCCACTTTACCAGGCATGATGTCTTTCTCCAGAGACTGATCCCTCCTGGTAATATGTCTGAAATGAAACACAGGAAATCGTGCCAACCTGGCATCTACATAGCATTTTTAATGTACTTATTTGAACAATCATTTGTTTGTTCTTCTGCCAGTCTATGGTACTTATAATATTCTTCTCAAACAGCATAATTCAAATGCATAAATTCTTCTAGGATCTTCCTTATTCACTGTCCAACTTCCATATGCATATGAAGCTATTGTAAATAACATAGCTAGGGTCAGGATCACATTATTCCTCAAACTGATAACTTTGCTCTTAAACTATTAAACAAGTCTTGTGCAGCAGATTTGTCAAATGTAACATGCCATTTGATTTCTTGACTACTTCTACCATGAGTGTTGATAATGAATTCAAGCAAAATGAAGTCTTTGACAACTTCATTTTTTCTCGATTTATCATAATATTATTTATTGGTCCAGTTGTGAAGATTTTTATTTTCTTTACATTGCAGTGAGACTCATACTGAAGACTGTATTCTTAGAACTACATCAAAAGACATTGTAAGTCCTCTTCACTTCCAGCAAGAAAGGTTGTATAATTTGCATATGGCAGGTTGTGAATGAGTCTCCCATCAAATCTGATGCCACATTCTTGTACAGACAATCCAGCTTCTGATAGTATTTGTTCCTCGCACATAATGAATAACAATTGTGAAAAAATACAACTGTGGCACACATCTTTCCTGCTTTTAAACTCTTCAGTGCCCCCTTGTTCTGTCCAAACAACTGCTTCTTGCTCTATGTGTTCATCAAGAACACAATTAAGTGTTCCAGAATAACCATTGTCTGCAATATTGTCCATAGCTTGTCATAATTCACACAATCAAAAGCCTTTGCACAGTCAATGAATCACAGGTAAACATCTTCCTGGTATTCTCTGTTTTCAGCAAAGATCCATCTCATGTCAGCAATGATATCTCACATTACACATTCTTGTCTGAATCTGGCTTGAACCTCTGTCATTTCCCTGTCAATGTACTATTGTACCCATTTTTAAATTATCTTTTGCAAACTTTTCTTTCATGTGATATTAATGATATTTCTGATGACACCTGCCATTCCTCTGAGTCACCTCACTAACATGAAACTCTTCCAGAAATTTGGCTCTCTTCCAAATACATAGATGAGTGAGTGACTCAAGTGCTGCATTGCTTTGTTGAAAGATTTCTATTTGTATTGTATCAATTCCCAGAGCATTTTTCTTTGCCAATGCCTTCAGTGCACCTTGGACTTTTTTCTTTAGCAGTATGGGTTCTATAGTACTATACTTTTTCTATAGTACTTTTTTTTGGTATAATAATTCTCTGGATTAGTTGCAACTTCTTTTGATGTTTTCTGAACCATTCAATGTTTTACCCATGTTGTTGTTGTTGTTGAATACCATCGAGCCAGTTCCAACTCATAGCGAATCTGTATAGGGTTTCTGAGGAGCACCTGGTAAGCTTGAATTTACCAACCTTGTGGTTCAAACCGGCTTTGCAGTCCAACCCAGTAACCCAAAGTGTCACACCAGGACTTGTTGTTGTTGTTGTTGTTAAGTGCCATCAAGTTGGTACCAACCCATAGCGACCTTATGCACAGCACAACAAAACACTACCAGATGCTGGGCCAACCTCATTATTATTGCCACACTTGAGACCATTGATGCTGCCACTTGGCCAATTCATCTCATTGGGGGTCTTCCTCTTTTTCTGTGACCCTCCACCTTACCAAACATAGTATCCTTCTCCAGCAACTGAACCCTCCTGACAATATGTCCAAAGTATGAGAGAGGAAGTTTGGTCATCTTGGCCTCCAAGGGACACTCTGGCTGTACTTCTTCCAAAACAGATCTATTGGTTATTTGGCAGCCCATGGCACTTTCAATATTCTCCTCCAACACCATAACTCAAAGACATCAATTCTTCTATGGTCTTCCTTATTCATTGTCCAGCTTTCACATGTATATGAGGTTATTGAAAACACCATGGTTTGGGTCAGGCACACTTTAGTCCTCAAACTAACATCTTTGCTCTTCAACACTTTAAAAAGGTCTTGTGCAGCAGATTTGCTTAATGCAATATGTTG
Source organism: Chrysochloris asiatica (assembly GCF_000296735.1). Classification (NCBI taxonomy): domain Eukaryota; kingdom Metazoa; phylum Chordata; class Mammalia; order Afrosoricida; family Chrysochloridae; genus Chrysochloris; species Chrysochloris asiatica. The sequence goes on along the minus strand of NW_006408709.1, from coordinate 6,009,508 downwards.
TTAGATCTCTTGACTGCTGTTTCCATGAATGTTGATAGTTTATCCAAGAAGAATGAAGTCCTTGACAACTTCAATCTTTTCTTCATTGATAAGAATGTTGTTTATTGGTTCAGTGGTGAGGATTTTTGTTTTTGTTTTTTTGACATTGAGATGTAATCCATACCAAAGGCTGTGCTCTTTGATCTTCATCAGTAAATGTTTTAGGTCCTCTTCACTTTCAGCAAGCAAGGTTCTATCATCTGCATATCGCAGGTTGTAAATGAGTCTTCTTCCAATTCTGATAATACATTTTTCTTCATAGAACCCATTTCTTGGATTATTTGCTCAGCATACATGTTGAATAAGTATGGTGAAAGAATACAACCTTGTCACACACCTTTCTTAATTTTAAACCATTCAGTGTTCCTATGGTCTGTTTGAACAACTGCCTCTTGGTCCATGTACAGATTCCTCATGAGTGCAATTAAGTGTTCCAGAATCCTCATACTTCACAATGTTGTCCATAGCTTGTCATGATCCACACAATAAAAAGCCTTTGCGTAGTCAATAAAGCACAGGTAAACATCTTTCTGATATTCTCTGCTTTCATCCAAGACCCATCGGACATCAGCAATGATATCTCTCGTTCCACAGCTTCTTCTGAAATCAGCTTGAACCTCTGGAAGTTCTCTGTCAATATATGATTGTAGCCGTTTCTGTATTACCTTTAGCAAAACTTTACTTGCATGAGATATCAAAGACATTGTCTGATGATTTCTGCATTCTGTTGGGTCAACTCTCTTTGGAATGGGCACAAATATCGATCTCTTCTAGCCATTAGGCCAGATAGTTATCTTCCAAATTTCTTGGCAGAGACGAGTGAGTGCCTTCTGTGCCACCTCACTTTCTTGAAAGATTCAAGTCTTTTACTATTCATAAGTGCTCTTACGAGGATTTCCATAGGATCCTTTAATGTTGCAAGTTGTGGTTTGAATTTTTTCTTCAGTTCTTTCAGATAGAGAAATGTTGAAAGTTTTCTTTTCTAAATCTATGTTTTTATACATTTCATTATAATACTTAACTTTTCTTCTCGAGCTGCTCTTTGAAATTTTATGGTCAGCTCTTTTATGCCCTCTTTTCTTCACTTTGATTTATCATCTCTAAATATCTGTATTTATGGTTCTTAGAAAAGTTACACTGATAGAGAATATATAAAGACAGGTATTATTTATGGAAACCTCAGAAGAGCAACTGTCACCAGACTGAACAGTGTATCCTTCTGTGGTACATGAGGTCATTATGAGTTAGAATGGCTTTGAGGGGGCCTAACAATAATAACTCAAAAAATTATAAAACACAAGCCAACAGAACTCAACAACACATTTAAAAAATAAAAATAAAAAAAAAAAACAACTCATGACCAAGTGAGATTCATATCAGTGATACAAGGATGGTTCAACATCATAACAACAACCCATGTAATCCACCATACAAATAATAAAAAGAGGCACATGATCATATTGAATGATGCAGAAAAGGCATTTGACAAAACTCAACACACATTCCTGAAAGAAAAAAAAAAAAAAAAAAAAAACACTCAATAAAGTAGGAACTGAAGGGAAATTCTCAACACAATTAAGAGCAAATATACAAAACCAACAGCCACCACCACTCTCAATGGAGAGAAACTGAAAGCCTTTTTTGCAAACAGGAACCAGGTAAGGATGCCCTTTATCACCACTCCTATTCAATATTGTGTTGGAAGTCTTAGCCAAAGCTATAAGAGAAGATATGGGAATTAAAGGCATCCAAATTGTCATGAAGAAGTAAAACTCTCTCTATTTGCAGATGATAAGATCCGATACATAGAAAACCCCAAATATGCAGCCAAAAAAACACACAAAAAAAACAACAGCAACAAAAACAACTATTAGAAGTCATTGGAATACTCAGGAAAGTGGCAGGGTATAAGATAAACATACAAATATCAGCTGGATACTTCTATATTAATAATGAGAGTGCTGAAAAAGAAATTAGGAAAGCAATACCGTTTAAAATAGCCACCTAAAGAATGAAATATCTAGGAATAAATGTATCCAGAGAAACAAAAGACTTATATAATGACACGTACAAAACACTACTACAAGAAAACAAAAGAAACTTTCAAAAATGGAAGAATACACCATGCTCCTGGATAAGAAGACTTAACATTGTGAAAATGTCAATACTACCCAAAGCAATCTACACATACAACGCAATCTCAAACCAGATTCCAACAACATTCTTTAAAGATATGGGAAAAACAACAACAATAACAACAACAAAAAAATCATAAACTTATATGGAAAGGAAAGAGAACCAAGGTAAGCAATGCACTGCTTAAGAAAAAGAAGAAAGTTGAAAGTTTCTCACTCTCTGATTTCAAATTTTATTACATGACTACAGTGGTCAAAACAGCCTGGTACTGGTACGAAGAAAGATACATAGACAATGGAACAGAATTAAAAATCCAGAAATCAATCCATCCACATACAGCTAACTGATCTTTGACAAATGATCAAAGTACATTGAATGGGGAGTAGACAGTCTTTTCAATAGATGGTACTGGCAGAATTTGAAATCATTATGCAAAAGATTGAAACAAGACCTTTATCTCATACCATATACAAAAACCCACTCAACATAGATTAAATACCTAAATGTGATTTCCAGAATTATAAAGGTTATCATTGAAAAACTTACAGAAAAATTAAAAACCCTAAAACAGGGCACATTACAGATTACAAAATGTTGTGAAAATTACACATACAGAAGAAGACAAAATAGATGATTGGGGCATACTAAAAATTAGTAATTTATTTGCATCAAAATATTTCACCAAAAGAGTGAAAAAGAAGCCCACAGGATGAGAAAATATATTTTGCAATGACATATCAGACAAGGGTCTAATTTCTAAAATCAACGGGAAACTATAACACCTCTATAAGAAAAAGAAAAATAGCCTAATTAAAAAGTGGGTACAACAAGACTTCCGACGCTTCCCTGACCGGGCAGCACAGAGTAGACACTGGAGAAGGAGAGGAAGGAATAGTCAGAAATACCACGCTAGAAGGCTTGTAAATCCGTCTTCTGCCTATGACTGATTGGAATACCTAAATGGAGCTACAGCATACCCAGTGATAGAGGCTTCTTGAGGAGCCTTGGCAATACATAAAACTATAGGTAGAAACCGGAACCATGTCCAGATCTCCAGAGATGAGAAATCTCCACTTGAAAGGATGAGCAGACCAGCCTGGAGCAGCTAGAAGCATAAAAGATACCTCTTGAAAGAAAGACCTGCAGGAAAAATGGAGACAGATGGACTGTTACTACAAGAACAAACAAATCGTTTCCCTAGGAAACATCAAGGCAAGTGGCCAGGTCCTCTCAACGCAAACCCCCTTCCAAGACTAAGACTCAA